>NC_134520.1:20020394-20325772 GCF_027942865.1 Odontesthes bonariensis | reverse complement strand
CTGGTTAAAACAGAACTTTACAGTATGTAAATTGTGTCATTTCATTCCAAAGTTCAAACACAAGATTATTTGACAGCTATATTATGCTTACAATGCAATTCCTCAATGAATAACTGGATGTAAAATCAAAGGTGAAGCCATACAGTTAACTCTACGTTTATAACTACAATTGCCCCCCTTCGCTTCAGCAAAGAGATTTTATTTACACATACAAGATAGACACAGATGTGGAAGTGCCTTAAACGTGTATTCTTTTGAATGGCGAGTACTCTGGTTGCAAAGAGAAATCAGATGGTTTAAAAGTCACAGGGAAAATAATCATAATTCCAACTTGATTCATCACCTCATTAACATTCTTAAAAATAGTTTATATTCTTAGTTGTTGCCCCAATGGTCTACAGTAGTCCACAGAGCAATAGGTGATATTCTGTTAGCTATGTTTATTTTCATATGCAGTCCCTGCTTCTATATTACAACAGTACTGTGATGGTCCCATGTGACATCCGCTCTGGTTTTCTCGCATCTCCACCTGTTCGCCACACTATGCACTAGATCTCTTTACATCCCTCTGTCCATTTTCACATTTTGGCCACTGTGTCTTTATCTGAGTCAGATACATTAACAACAACGAAACAGACACTTTTTTTTTTTCCCCACTGGCTTCTGCCTCTGATCAGTGTTTCAGTGTCACACAAGTTCCTCAAGTTCTTTTCAGCAGCACTGACTATGTTGACTGGACCATCTGAGACAGGAGGGGTGTGTTATTGTATTTTGCAATAACAAAATTGCAAATTTGTTTTGTTTTTTTGGAGGAAAGGCAGAATAACTGGCACTTGCACATGTATTCAATTTCACATTCAGTGAGATTTCTAAACGAATGGTGTACAGAGCTTGGGAAAGATGATAAGTGCTGCGATAAACACTTGTAACCAGGTTGTGTTGAGCCAGCTAAAGCTTACCTTTGCTTGTATTTCCATCTTCAGTATGGATCCAACTATGGCCAAAATGTCGCTGACGATGACCAGCACATACCAGCCATTCAGAAACTCCTTCTGGTCATCTTCACACACTTTACGGTTGAAGTTCTCATCAAGGAATCGTGAGAATCTCTGGAAAAAAAAAGATAGCATTTGAAAATAAGTGCTTTGTGAGAAATTCAACTGAATTCAATATTTTAAATCTAAGAAGGTAAAGTATATTGCTGCAGTAAAATGTAGTTATACTGTAGACATGTTATTGTTATAGATAAATAACCAAAATGAAGAAAAAATAAATAAAAATAAATAAATTAGTTGACAAACATTTGGAAATTGTGAAACCATCATAAAATTGTTGTTGTAGCTTTGCAAAAAGCAACCAGGCTGATGATGTCCCACACAGTGTCAGCACATGACAAAGATCAACTCGGAGCCAACAGTCCAAGATCTGGGGAGCAGAAACGCTCCTTCACAATAACAGGTTGGGGACCACACTATCTGTTGTTAACAAGCACTGTAATCCCTCCTCCTTTACTCTTACCACTCTGTCTGCAGTCTGAAAGCTGGGTAGAAAGGTGTCAGAGTCCTTCCTGCAGCCACAACTCAATTAAACAAAGAACATTGCTTTCCCTATATTTTTGCTGCTTCCTCCTTAGGGCTCCACGCTCACTCATTTTATCTACAAGCGATCTCATGAGGATAGAGGGAAGAATGAGGTTTAAACTTTTTCCTTCCGTCTCTCCGTTTTCGTTGAAACTCTGCATCCGATTGTGGGTCTTACTCCAGCGATTACTTAGGCTTTAAAACCATCAGCTACTGCGCCCCCATGCAAACAACTCTCCCATTGGCATGATCATGCATAATAATGATGAAAAATGAAAAAGAAATCCAGAGTAACTTGCAGAAATGATTCCAGGTTCTGGGTTTTCAAAAGAAAAAAGCGCATCTGAAATTCTGAAGACACAAAACAAGACAATATTTTCAGATGTACTGTAGCAGGCCTCTTCTGGGATTTATTAATAACAGTTAGAATGAATTGAATATATTAATCTAATTTACAAATTGATTCATTCTACCACTACAGCATTTATCATTACACGAAGAAAAAGCAAGCAGATTGTGTGCAAAAACAGTATGATGTGTGTAGTTCAGTAATGACTGTTTGAATGATTTCAGTCAATAGGGACTTTTCAGTTTCAGGGATTTAAAAATAAATAAATAAAAAGTCCTTCTATAATATTGAGCAGTGTGAGCAGAGCAGCTGACCTGTAGTAGCCTGACAGCCAGTACAATGGAGCGAGTGCACAGCACTGCAGAAGAGATGCAAACCAGAATGACAAAGCCATCAAACACCAGCAGGTAGTGGGTGTTCTTCTCAGCTGGAACAGACAATAAAAGTGAGAGCCTCAGTGAGAGGGTTTATCTCTTACATAACTCCCGAACACTCATTTCTGATATGGGTCTGAAAGGAAACGCCTTCCTAACGGTCAACAGTAACTGAACAAAACTCCCAGTTGTGAACTTTTTTCTGAGAGAAAGCGGATCATGGGGACATTTGGAGCTAAATAATTTGATCTGTCTTCATCTGTTTGCGGGCAAAAGAAAAGGCGAGGTTTGGTGAACAGTTAAATACAAAAAATAGGATTTATGAGCAAAATTGTTATTTAAAAGGTTTCGATTCACGCTCTCATAATTTATAAATATTACAAACATATATTTTGATCCTAACTTCGGTTTGGAAAAGCCAAAACACACTTAAAAGATCGTCATTCAAAAATCTGTTCTGTTTTTCTTCTTTATCGTGTTCTTTTGAACATGAGGAACTACACTTTACCTGTTCCAGATATCTTCCAGTCTCGGCATGCACTGCTTTCGGAATCTATGTCCAGGAATACTTTCACCTTCCCACTGTGACACTGGTTATCCAATGTGATCTGATAACAGAAATGAAAAATGTCAAAGTGTTAATCATGACACCACCTAGTCAGTTCGATTTCCAACCCAATGTGCATGTTTTAATTCCTGGAAATGTATACCGTAACATAGAAGGAGTAGCAGTCAGGTAACTCCCGTGAACGAACCGTCTGCAGGTTGATTCCCTTCAGCTGGAAGGTTATCTTGATGTCAACAAGCCTGAAAAGAAAGTGGGGCGGGTAACGTGAAGAGGTGATTTCGAGAAGTGAAGCAAATATATACCTTAGCAGTATGTTTATTTGGCACTGTATACCTGTAAAAGTCCAATTCAAAAAAGGACGCATTCTTAGTTTTCCATTGGTTTGCCGTCTTTGGATCGTGAGATATGCAGACTGAGACGAAGGAGAGATAGAAAAATGAGATGTTCTAGTGTCTCAAACACTTGAACATTTGTGATGGCTTAAATTAAATACACGTTACAGTTTGCGTACAACGCAGCTAAATAAAACCCATGCATCCAATCCCACAATTATTGTAGACAGTGGGAAAAACTGTATGACCTTTCCTTTTGCAGTCACACACGTGATGCAAGTTTGCACTTAACAATTAAAATAATGGACTTGGAGGTGAAATATTTATTCTTTGAATAAAGAAAAATACAATGTGATTAAGATGTTGATTACCACAGTCAGTAAAGATACTGATGGACTAAAAACTAAAATGAATAAATGCATGACAATAAATATGAATAAAATCTCACCGGTTTCCAAATGGGCGTCGATGTCAAAAGCCTCATCTGAGGGCTTCACACCGCCTCTCTTATAGTACTCTTTACAGATAATGAGAGGCTGCAGCTTGCCATCTTCATCCTCCGCATAACTGATAGGACCCACAGAGAGCTGGCCCAGCTGACTGTACTGTAAATAAAAGAGGCCTCAGGTAAAACACAGACTGTCCCAGGGCGATTTAGATCATGTAAAGCAGCTGGAAAGGGCCATATCCGAGGATATCCAAATCCGAGTCTGTTTGATGAAAAGGTCTTCCGTATCTCACAGCTACCCAATAGAAATTACAGCAGCTCCTTCTAATACACCATTCTCTACACACTGAATCTTTAAAGAAAATGACGGGTTCTTCTTTGGCCCCTGCTCCAACTCTACACTACGGTTAATTAAACTTAGCCCGTTTTTTTTTTTCCCAACAGTTGAAAAACAACACTGAAAGTGTCCGCTGGTTGGACTTACCTGATCTAGGACGTAATAAAGACTGTCATAGACAGCTTGCTGGGTGTAAACAGCAACACAGTAGTCGTCCTCATCAACCCCACTGTAGTCCTTCAAAAAGAGGTTTTTCAGGGCCATGGTGTTTTCCTCCTTATAGGCAACCACCAGCTGATTGTTGAGGCCAAACAGGACAAGCTGTGAGGACAACAAGAAGGAAAGTGAATACTTGATACAAATGATAGCAGAATTATTTATGAATGGAGATAAAACTAGGGCAGTAACAACTTGAGAACTTTTGCGTCGAACAGAAAAGCACCTACAGTAGCTTTATTTATTAACAAAGCAACCCTCGGGTGGCTGTTAAAAAATAAACCTCTACACAATTCAGTACGGTAGAGTTGAAAACACAGATGCCGTTGCCTTTTCTAATTTCTGCAAGTGACATTTTTTTAAGCACTATTAACTTTACTTCTCAAGTAAGATATCAGTGAGGTTTTGACCTTTTTTCTACCAGTTCAACCACTGAATTTTTTTATTTTTTTCTCCGCAGTAGCATTGAGATACATCACTAAATTTCTTCAGCGCCAACACTGGAAAAAAGGAGAAGTGAGAAAGTTTTCACGCATGCATTTCATACTTTCAAAATGATACAAAAATGATACTATGTCTATGTACGGCCTTGAGTGATCATCAGAATTTGTCCACACACAGGCACAAGTTCATGTGCATTTACTGCACTTGGCTGCATGCCTTGGACAAACTTCTGTTCCAGGGAGGATTTTCCAAGCCGTTTCAAGATCGTTCCTAACCTACAAGGGAGGGAGTCTGCTGAACATACTTGTGTGGTGATCATGATGATCTTCAGAATCTGGACTCCCATTTTCCAGGGTTTATGTCGGCGGGTCCTGTACTTCTCACACGGGCTCATAAAGTAGTACTTCAGATCATCTCTCAGGTTCTCCTCTTTGATAACATCTTGAGTCATGACTGAGCTGAAAGAAGAAGAAGAAGAAAAAAGGAGAAAATGACAAACTGGAACCTTTGTCCAACTGCTGTGGTGTTGCAGACTCGTGAGATGAAGAGCTCTTAATGTTTCTCTGACTGCTTTCCCTCATATTTCCGTGCAGAAATGCAGAGCGAAATGCAAAATGCAGAAGTGAAAGTGTGAAAAAGCAGTTATTTCGTGAGAAATAGTTTTGTTTGCCAGTGCAACGGACTGCAGAAGAACTCTATGTACAGAGTACAGTGCCTGTATTCAGGGTGCTACCTAGGTTCAAGTCCAAGGTTGGCTTACTGAGTGTACTTTCAATATTTTCCCAACAGTTTGTCAACCACAAACACAGTGCAGATCTCATGCTGCATTTTTCCATTTTTAGATTTGTCAAACATCAAGTTTCAGAGTTATAAATAAGTATAAGTTGTTTAGTGTAAATACAAGTTGTTTTATCGCGTGACAACACCAACGGTTTTATTTCTCACGAGGTTTTACCAGGTGTTTTAGTGGTCAACATCTTTTTAAAATATATATTCAAAGTACTTTCAAGTCCTCAGCTAGACTAAAAAGGCTTATCATCTTAGACCCACTCACCTTATTGAATTGCTTCTATCCAGATAACGAACCAGTAACTCCATGATTGATTACCCACGTGAAAAAAGACACCATTTAATCGAGAGGTTGAGACAGGGCTGGCGGAAACTTCACGCAGCAGAGACTCTTTCTTTTCCTAAGCTTTCTGTATGACTGCGCAGCTTCCAGTCAGCCAATCAGGAAATGAGTTTCAGGCGGCGCGCAGGTGCGCAATCTGCTGCGCGAGAGCCGCCTGTGGAGTGACACCAGCGCTGCAGAACACAGCAAAATAACTGGAGGCATTTCCATCTGTCCCCCTTTCATCCTGAATTAAGTTTGTGAGTACATTACACTTTCTGTACGGTTTATGTTTTTTTTCATTTCCTTATTTTTCTCATTCCTCTCTGTGTCGCTGTCCTCGTTTCTCTTAGTGACCCCAGGTTCAACTTTTCTTTAGCCCAGCATCCCTCTGCCACTTCCTCTTTAAACAGCAAACTTTCACTACTCGGAGAAATAGATCTCCTTATCGATAATTAGTCCTACTATCTTAGGTGCTTGCCTTATGTGAATGTATTTGCGAATTTTAACGAATGTGAAGGAAATAAAGCATGAAAACATATCATTTCCAAAACTCATGTAGCCACAATTTGACAGGGGGAACTTTCACGGAATAAAAGAAATCTGTTATCAAGCTATGTTATCATCATCATTATTATACTATATAAGTCTTATAAAGAGCTGGACGAAACTAAGTGAATATCTGCGTGTTAGGTTTAAATCGCTGTATAAAACTCACAAGCTCCAACGGGAAAAGATTGAAGTTGAAAACTCACAGCACCTTAAAACTTTGTTTCCAGTGTTTTTGCTGGTAATCTTTTAATTGTGTGTTTGGTTTTTGGATTTAGAAAATGACTCAATTTACTTAAACTCAATATTGGTTTCATCAGGATTGAGCTGAATTGAGTTGAATAGCATCTGTGTGGATTGGCTTTCCATATCAAACAACCTGACAAACACAGTGGATCTTAGGGCTCCTCAGCTTAAGTTTAGGCCCAAATTGTGCTGAGAAACCTGTGAGGAGATATTTCAAGATCAAACAAACAAACAAAAAAGAAATAGAAATCATCAATTTTGGTTGAAAGAACAATAAAGGAATTATTCTAAAGAGGAGTCTCCAACTCCCTTACTTTAGTCCCTGTTCCCTTCAATCAGTGGTTTAAGTTCAGTTCAATTCAATTAGATGTCAAGTTAATTGCTATAGGCTTAGACTGCTGGGGGGCCTCTTATGTCACATATATACAGTCCCCCCCCATCATTTAATTTCTCATATGACATTATGTACATTTGGCATTATTGTTGTCTCAGTCGGTATCCTTTGAATGGTGTTTGTTGTCCCCTCTTCTGTCCTCTCAAACCCCAGCTGGTCGAGGCAGATGGCCACCCTTCCTGAGTCTGGTTCTGCCAGAGGTTTCTTCCTGTTAAAAGGGAGTCGTTCCTCTCCACAGTCGCCTCATGCACGCTCAGGGCAGGGGATTGGACCGAAGAGAAGTTTCAGTGCAATCCATTGGTTTCCTTAGCTAGGGAATTGTTTTTGAAATTGGCTCTGTATGAATTAATTGGACTTATTTTTCATTTAATTGATTGGATTATGATTACAATGAATTAGACTCTAATTGGCTTGAATTGGACTGTAATATTGTAATAAGTGACTTGAGATGACATTTGTTGTGATTTGGCGCTATATAAATAAACTGAATTGAAAATTACATTTCTTTTTATTTTGGAAAAAGACTTGCAGACCATCATGAAAACACGTGAGCCAGTCAAAAAAAAAAATACATGCATGTTCTGAAACATGAATTATGAGCGTCACCCGTGTATCTCCATCTCACCATCTCTCCCACTTTTATCTTTCAAAATAGTTTTGCTTAGCAAACAGGTTTTTCGTACAAACCTAAGATACATACTTTGTCTCGGACAACGTTGGCATTAAAAGTTACGACATCTCGACATAAAATTAAGCAAATAACAGAATCTAAGGAGGTGTTAATTTGCTTCCATTTGTCAGGAAGGTGTCCTCTCCTTAAGCTCCAGCATATTTCAAACTGTCCTCACAAGATTTGAGGTTATGAAAAGAAACAATCTACCTTCAATAAAAACCGGGACATTAACTATGTCTGCTGCAGCAGGATGCACAGAGGACCCACGATTTTTCTTTCATTGATAAGTCAATAATTATCCCCTGCCTGGTTATGCAGCTGTTGCTGAACGATGATGAGGCAATATGGATGTGTTCGGTCTGATTCGTTTAAAAATGACACATTTACAGGTTTAAAGAAACGTTCAACATCAGTGGCAGCAATCTTGAATGTTTATGACAGTGTTGATGACGTTCGTGTATAAAAAAAAACAACTGTGAGGTGGTTTTCCTTTGAAACCCAATTCAACAGAAGGAGCTGGACAAATCAAGTGAAGCACGAGCTGTCTGGCTCATCTAGCTCCCAGGGTTAGAGAGGTAGTGCACGGCCGGTCAAACCGATCCCTTTTTTATTTTAATTTTCTAAAAAGTAGAGCTCAGCCAGAAAAACAGTACACCAACAACGCTGCACCTCTACAATGAATCACAAGTAAAAACGGAGACCAAAACGATGGTTTGGTGCAGATTCTTAAAAAAAAAAAAATCAAATTAGATGCATAAATCGTGATAAATGTAAAATAGCTGTTTTGTGCAGGATTAACATTATTCTCCCTCATTGTTACCATAATAACAAATATCTTTATTGTTGGTTTTAACAAAAAACAAACAATCTGCACAAACCTTTTTTTTGTACAGATTAGTTTAACCCATTGCACTCGGCCATGATCTCAGCACTCGTCATGTTTTGTGCAGTGCAAAAAAAAAAATCAAGAGGGCCGATTAAAGCTGCAGCATTATAAAACCTCGAAGCAGAAAAGAAAAAAGGGCAACAAATAAATCCGTGTCTAAATTTCTCCACTGAAATTAGTCTTTTGTGTTGACTGGAAATCCAAGTTTCACTACAACAAGACTGCAATCGATTCTAAGAGTAAGTAAAAGTTTGTCCCTCTGTACAAAGGGCAAATGTGTAAAACAAACTCATCCTGAGACACTGATCGAGTCAGCACTCGCTGTTTGATCGGCAGCAGCAAGAAAACCACACTGCTGGGTGGTGGTTCTGCAATAGTGCTGTTTTTTTTTTTTGGAAGTCATTCCTTCAGGTTCGTCATCTCTCCGTTAAGTCTGTCAAAACGCACCAAACGCCACTGGCAATAACTCCGCTGCTTTTCGCTGAAGCCATCTACTCCCCTGCCACTGGACTCGTTTCCTGAACGGGAACCCCGACAGTCTCGACTTTTCTCAATGAGATGGAGGACGTCCGGTCTGCCGCTGAGGCATCTGGATCCTGCAGAGATGGGTTTACATCAGAAATATGTTACACAAGGCAATTACATCACATTTAAAAATAAAAATAAATATTTAAAAACTTGTAGCAGCAAATAATCATTTTTTAAACAAATATGAGGGATGCATTTAAACATGAACAGATCATCAACTATATGTCAGTTCAGAAAACATTAACAAAAACAATTATATTTCAAGTTTCATACTGACGGTCATGTTGGTGCAACGTGGCTATATTTTTATAATCTGCTGCAACAGGTTCCTAAATAACAATACTCCACTAAAGTTATTCTTATACGCTGAAATTCGGTTTCTTTATTGCTGCGCCACCTTAAGCACCAACGAGGAAGCCATGAGATGATAGCTGAAAGTTGCTGTTCTAACAAATTGTACCATCAAAGGGAAAATGGAGGTGTGGAAACGACAAAAAGAACATGCATTTCTGCAAAGTAAAAAAAACATGGGGTTAATGAATAAATTCACAAACACAAGTCAAGCTTATCAGCTATCATCAAAATCTAAAAGTTAAAAGTCACCATACAATGCAAAGTAAAAAACAAAACAATATAAATACTTATTTACCAGTTTATGTCCCAGGTGAATATTCACCATCCCATTTGTGCATGCACAGTGCTGCAGCATTAAAACATCACATGGTCATGTAGCAGGTTAGACACGCTTAAGAAGCTTTCATTTGCCTAATTTGATCTAGTTGTATGTGTTTTAGAAAAATAACTCACTGGAACATCGGTCTGTGGAGGCTGCCCTTCTGCCGGCTGCGATCCGGCTGCTGCACCGTCTGCTGCACCGTCTCCGCTGGGTTCAATTTGAGGAGGTTTCTCCTTCCGTTTTGATGGTTTATTCTTTGACTGTGATGAATCCGATTCATTACGTTTGGCTGATTGGGTTGTGTTAGCAGTAGCACCGAGAGCACTCGCTCCGTCCACCTCCTCTTCAGTCTCTTGCTGGTTTTCAGACTCCGAGTCTGCAGGTGGATTCTCCATTGCCTCGGGACTTTCCTCATGCCGCTCAGCATCCATCTCATCCTCACTGTACTGGTGGTTTACAGTTCTTAGTGTCTCTACAGCAATGAGCGCTGGCTCTTCTCTGACCTTATTGCGCCGCCTCTGAACGTTATTTCTGTGTAATCGGGTATCTTCTGCTCGGTGCTTTGGAACATGCTGTGGTGCAGGAGCAGGAGCAGGTGCAGGAGCATCCCCTCCTGCTAAGTAATCATAGCCCTCAATCCTCAAGGGGCGAGGCTGTGGCTGTGGCTGCTCCAGCTCTGGAGGAGGTGGATCCCTTCGAGGACGGCGTAGAGGTGCCATGATGCCATGCTGGAAGGCTGCCTGTACACTCCCGTACGCGACCACCTGTTAAAAAAACAATTAACTAGTATAAAGACACATTGCCTAGTGTCATCAATTTGCATGAGTGTCGTGATGATTCATCTTTACCAAAATAGACAACACGATAGTGAGAAGGACTGGAATCTGCAGAGTAACTGGTAGATCCTTTAGAAGGGCTCGAAGAAACTCACTGATTCCCTGGCCGAAGTGCTTCAAAGGCTCTGTGATGAAGGTCGTGATGGTAACCGAGATTGCCTACACAGGTTGGACCTTTAGATTAAACTTTATAGGCACACACATATATATGTTCAAAAGTACTGCAAAATACAATAGTAAGCATCACTGGAGCTAAATAATTCACCAGGACACAGTTACCATGGCAACATTTATGCTCTGATAGGAAAAGCGTGTTATTACTTATTGCAGTGCCCACCAGATGTTAAATTATTCTTTTTAAATTGCGTGTAAACATTATAGTCTGATCAAAATGAGCTTCTGAAACCTGGAATAACACTCCCAGATAACAAGGTTGGGGATTCAATCACTGCATGTTCACACTCAACCAAACTCAATGGGCTTTGGCACTCTGCACAAACTCCAAATTTAAATCTTTGTCCATCTTTTGTTAAAACCAGTAAAGCGTATATCAATACAGCTGAACTGCAAATAAAGCTGCACTCAATTACAAATTTCTCCGTTTATTTTATCTGATCGTTGTCAACTGACAAAATCTGACTTAAAGAGGTCTGTGCTGTGAAGTCAGCTTTATTTACATGTGTGATGATCTCCTCTACACACACACACACACACACACACACACACACACACACACACACACACACACAGCGTTGGACAGATTTCAGATAAATAACTCGAATGTCAGTTCAGCGTCTTGTCAAAGGACACTTTGACTTGACAAGCCGGGAATTGAACCATCAATCCTCTGAATGGCAGATGACCGTTTTTCCTCCTGACCTACAGGAGCAGTAGGAGAGGATCCCTCCCCCAAAACTACAAAGATTACTCAGGAAATGCATCACAGAGCCAAAGGTGTTCACCCAGCCTCCAAAACTCTTCAGACTGAATCAAGACTGATTCACTGATGACTGTCACTGGATGAGTCACAGCTCATTTGGTACACACACAATATTAGATACATGTAGTTCTTTTTAAAGTTCTCACTAATCTGTGTCCAGACTGAACAAAGTCAAGAATGGTAACCTACTTTCGTTGGAGGGACCAGCAGGATAGGGTTGACCATAAGGACTTCATAGTATTTTTTACAAGGGTCATCTTGAAGAGTCCAGGTACTTCTAACCCATTCTGCAGGTAAAAGATGAAAGACAGTCAGCAAAAGACACCAAATGCATAGTGCTGACACAACGAAAAATGGATGCTCAGTACAGCGGTCTATCAAAGTAACTAAGACTTGCAAAAGACATTTTGGAGACGTGTACTTTTCACAAACAGGACAAAAACAAAATGTGTGCTGCTGGCTTACCTTTCAAACTGTCACTCCAGTCAATTTTCCTCACTCCAGTGCACTTTTCATTGACACTGTCCATCTTCACTATATTACGTTGGTGCTCAGCAAAAGCAATCTGAACAAAACATTAGAAACATCTCATCGATACATGTTATAAACAGCGCTTGATCAAAAGCAAGGGAAATGAAAGAGCTCTTCTTCACCTTGTACAGATAGAACCAGTTCCAGATAATACTGACAACAAAGCAGACGACAAACAGCCTCCTGAGCTGCACTAACCAAGAGACCGCAGACCACAGCTGGGTGCAGACGATGGCCGATAGAACCAAAAAAAATACTCCGATCTGGAACAGAGAGAGAAGCGCGACAAGTTGGACGAGATGGAAAACAGTTCATGCATAAAATACGCAGAGAGATTGAGAAAAATGATGCAGAAGGGGGCCAGATGTTTTCCAGCAGTGGCCTGGAAAAATAACTCAACTTCTCAACAAGGAGGTGTGACCTTTGATTTGCTTAGAAGTCTCTGAAGGCTGCCCAATATACACTACCCACAAAAATTTAGGGATAGTGTAGGGGAGTTCTGTACTGACTAGACACACCTGCCCACACTGTAACACCACCAAAGGCTCATCATGTGACAACAGTGGCTGATGCATTAGTGCTCTCCTTGACGATCATCATTTCTGGATATCCACTTCTATGCCTTTCTGTGACTCTTCCATTCTCTCTGTATCTCTGTTGCGACCTGATGATGACACTCTGTGACACTCTAAGCTCAGTGGCCACATCCGTCTGAGAACATCCTGTTTGAAGCCTCGCAATGGTGAGGGGCTGTTGATCAATTGTTAGGCGTCACCTTGGTCTCATGACGTCAAAATGTGAACAGCAGGATGAGGAGAACTGTTTAAATACCAATTCTATTTGAACCAGGATATTTATTGATCGATTCATGGATCAAACAGCTGTTGTCAATTTTGCCGTTAAGCTCCTTGTTAGAAAACAGCAAGTTGTGCAAAAAGTACTGAAACATTGAACAGTTGGACATGTGCTTCTAAGGTTTACAGAAGGTCACATTAAGTTCACCTGTAAATGTTAGAATGCATTTTAGGTTCATCCTGAAATTTCACCAGAAAGCTGAATATCCTTAACTTTTTGTGAGTAGTGTATGTCTCACCAAAGACACATGCAAAGTAGACTGAACTTACAAACTACATTAGTCTGATTAAAACAATTTTAGGAGAGATATTCGAAAGACTGATGTCGGTTCGAATCCTGACCCCTTACACTACCTGCCCACCTGGGATACGAGTGTAAGTCGATTTGGATAATACCAAATGCATAAACAAACCTTTAATAGTGTGTCAAGCTCTACGCCAAAGGTGTCTTCAAAATGCCACTTCCAGGCCTCGTAGTCGTGATGTTTAAGGTCTACCAGTATCTGACTGACAGCATTGTCCAGAGCCCCTGTTCTCCATCTGTCCTCGCCCTCCAGAAGTGACTTAATCTCTGTAATGGCTTGACTGGACAGCTTGATTTTGGCATCATAGAAAACATCTGTAGAGTCACTGGGCTGGGAAGAAATTGTAAACAAAAAAAAAAGTGTGTATAACTGGAAATGTGCTGGGTTATTAAAGGGATAATCCGGAGTAAAATGCACTTTAGATCAATTTATGGGATGATTGGGAGTACATACGTTGAGTTGACATCAAAATCATGTCATTCGGATGCGTTTTGAGAATTTCGATTTGACCGTTTTTAGCCAAAAGTCGTTAGCCTGGAAGTGAGAGGGGCATATCGTATCGCCGCTACAAAACGCTATTTTTATACTTCTTCTACAGCTCCAAACAACATAACACTTACGTGGTAGTGAGTAGAGGGTCCCTAAAGCCAAACCGAAGTGTCCCGAGGTCTTCATGTGGTCGGATATAGAGTCCAGAATGAATTTAATCAAGCCAGTACCTGCTCTTCTCTGCTGCTCAATCAGAGCCTCTTCCGTCAACAGGACGCTACCTCACGCGAGACATCACGTCACGTGACATTTCAAAATTCCAACCTGTTAGTAAGCTAGGCTTTGCTGTTGCATACAACTTCATTTCACTTTCGAAAGAAATACTGGACTATGTTTGTAAAAAAAACAGCAACGAAATTGTGAATTTCCAGAGCGTGTTACTCCACACTTGGCAATCAACTCCTACAGACTCACGTGACGTGATGTCTTGCGTGAGGTAGCGTCCTGTTGACGGAAGAGGCTCTGATTGAGCAGCAGAAAAGAGCAGGTACTGGCTTGATTAAATTCATTCTGGACTCTATATCCGACCACATGAAGACCTCGGGACACTTCGGTTTGGCTTTAGGGACCCTCTACTCACTACCACATTACATTACACTTACACCACGTAAGTGTTATGTTGTTTGGAGCTGTAGAAGAAGTATAAAAATAGCGTTTTGTAGCGGCGAAACGATATGCCCCTCTCACTTCCAGGCTAACGACTTTTGGCTAAAAACGGTCAAATCGAAATTCTCAAAACACATCCGAATGACATGATTTTGATGTCAACTCAACGTATGTACTCCCAATCATCCCATAAATTGATCTAAAGTGCATTTTACTCCGGATTATCCCTTTAATCAATTACTGAACAAGCATTTTTGTTAGATTAGGAGAAAAATGAGTATTGTGACAATCAGTCAATTATAGGCCACAGCATTGCAAGAGAAGTTTCAACATCACAAAAGTCATCATAAAATGTGTGTAATCATTACCTACCACTCCAACTCTTTGTATTTCCTTTAAGAGTCTGCTGAGGAATCTTTTGAACACTGGAGTGCACGTAGGTTGTTGCGAGATGACCGCGATCGTCTTCTTTTGCTCCTCGATCTGAATGAAAGCAAAGCACAATATTTACAATGCCTTGCTGAATCCATTGGAATCTCTAAATAAAGGATTGAGGTTCTTTCTGAATTACACTGGGCAGTATCGAATCACTTGACATTTTATTCTTCCTTCCAATGTGATTCAGCGTGACGGCAAACAAATGTTTGGATTCAAAGTAGAACTTTCAATTTATTTTACTGTAATAACATTTTAAGTGCACAGATGTGTCGCACAGAAGGGTTTGTTCAGTCAAAACGTGTTAGCAAACCTATTCTGTGAAATTGATGCAACTCCACAGTGTCACTGCACCTCAATCGTGGATCAGGACATTTTCTCTGCTGCCCCGGTCTGCCTTCAGCAGTAAGGTAGCATCTGGAGGGACTGAACTGTCCACCCCAGGGTCCTAAATGCCTGTGCAGAACAGATGTGTGGGTTTCTAAAAGCACCTCTTCAACTTTAGCCCGAGTCAGGAGAAAGTTTCAGTGCTGCGGAAGGTATCCTGCCTTGTTCAGAAACTTAACAAAAAGATCTTATCCATCTGCCCTCAATGAGCACAGAGCAGTTTCCCTAACATCATCAAAAGTCCGGGAGGAACTTCACCTCAGTAGGCAAGTGAGCACCTGTCAGGACTCGCTACGGTTTGCTTATCGGTTTTGGGTCTGGATGGGATACGGATCATCTCGCTGCTTCATTGAACCTACTAAAAAACATGATTTCATAGATTTGTAGATTTCTATCTGACAATGAAAGTTATATTGTAAGACTAAAACCAATTCTCACCATATGTAGCTAATGTAGAAAGCAATCTTGCATTCACGGATTTTCAAACTGTGTTCCACGGAGCATTAAGAGACAAATGTGAACACCTTGTAAGCACTAACCTGTCTGTGTAGATCCGCCGCTTTTTGGTTGCAGGACGTCAGCTCCGCCTGGCTCGGGTCCATAATGTGCTCTCTTCTTTTGGTGGCCACATTGGTGTAGCTTGTCGGCTGCCATGCAAACACACGCACACAAACTAAATGTCATAGCAGAAACGGAGGACACTAGCAAGTAATCAATACAACGTCTTAAGCGTAAACGCTCACTCTGTACCAACCTCAGTGGGCTTTCTCATTGTTTTGGCGCTTGCATCGTAGTTGAGCATGTCATAAGGGTCAAGCCAGTCGTTGTCCACCTGCTGACCCACGGCAGACAGTAACAGGCTGCCGATCAGGACCATGAGGAGCATGTTGACAGAGAGAGGAGGGGAATTTCCCCCGATAACCGTCCAGTGTTAGCTTGTTGAAGAGGTGCAACGAAACAAGTCCACACAGAAAACTTTAGCTAGGTGTGCTTGCCTCGTCTGCAGCTACACCTTCGAAATTCATTTCCGAAGAACCGAGTCAGTGTTGTCTGTGGATATTATTTGATACATGCGGTCATGTGTAGAAAATTAAAATTCCTCGTTTAAACCGAAAACATTACTCTAACAACCAGAAGTTAGCGCACAGGAACATGTTACGCTACAACCACAGGACACGGCTGTCAGAATCAGTCGGATTGGCTAGTTCGCAGTGGCGCTCAAAGCGGACGTAAATTACGTGAGTAGAAAAATGGGAAGGGGTTATGGGAAATGTAGTTCTTTTCGGCAATTACATCTTGAAATGGTCATCTTAATTTGACAACGCAATTCATAAAAATAAAAAAATTTACTCCTGTCAACAAGTCTGTTTTTACCACTCAAACAAGTGAGCTTGAATATGTGGGTCACAAGTTTAATAAATGGTATCAAAACTACAATTTAAAACTACTGAGATGTGAATAAACGTGTTTGAAACTCCATGCTTATGTAAGAACAGCGTAATACTAGTCGTTCAACATATTGAAAAAAAAAAAAATAATAAAAAATTTATTTAGAAATCCATTCTACCACTACCAGCTGACAAAGGTCATGATCAAAGATCTCTGGGCAGTGACTCATAGCTTGCACATCGAACAGCTCCAACTCATAGATAATGTAATCGTAAACTTATTTACTTTTCGAGCACACGATGACCGTCACTTGAATTTTTATCCAGTATCTGCTTGGTCTGTTTCTACATAGTCATTTGATTTTCTAAGTCCTAATGGCAAATTAGGTTAATAATTAGGTTGATAATAGCATAATACTATTTATATGCTTTTGTCAAAAAGATTTGTTTACGTCAACATAAATCTACTGTTGGTTTTCCGTTTCTAACCTGGTACCAAATGCAATGTGCGATGCGATGTATCGAGTAGGCGAAAGCATTTCTTAACAAGAGATTACAAAGGTTCAACCACAGCTTTGAACAGAACATTTATTGCAGCAAAACAACAAAAAAAAAAAGTGTATTTTATATTTACATTATTTTATGAACAGTTATTCTTCTTCTAAGGGGTGGGGGTGTAATTTGAAATGTATAAAAGAACAAAAATCTGTATCTTAAGCCAAGAATGTAACTCTGTTTTGTGTTTAATAAAAAGATATTTAAAAAAACAAAAAAAAAACAGTTTTTCTTCTTACACTTAAATTGCAGTTCATCTATTCGGGGAAACCCCTCCATGTGAGGAGCAGAAGGCAAACAATCTACATCTTCAGGAAGATGCAACACCAGCATCAAAACCTCCAGAACATGTCTGAAGTCTCCAGGGCTGAAGTAAACTTTGGTCAAGTCTACTAAAAATAGAGCATTCATGTCAGTGACCAAAGTTCATTTTGTCCATGACAGAGGAGCATCTTAGCACATCAGGCTACATAAATAGACACCTGCAACAGGAGGCCAAGGAGTTTTATGTTAAGACAAAAAGGCAGGACTGTAAAAATGTTTTGGGTTGAGATTTATTTTCCTTTTCGCCCTTTACCACCTTTAACTCCCCCTTTACCACCCTTGGACTGTCTCCCTTTTCCTTTACCCCCCTTCCCTCCTTTGCTGCGCTGTTCTTTCCTCTGCATTCCCCTCATGTCTTTCTTCATGCGGCTGTCCACCACTTTGAAGACTCCCTTGACACCAGGAGGCCGTCTTGTCTTCTTGCCTGCGCCTTTCTTGGATACTACGTATGTTACTTCTCTCTTCTCCTTCCCCAAGCCTGCTTTTTTGTAGATACTGACAGAATGAGAATAAAACAAAATTACAATGACATTCTTAATAAAATTAGGATTAGTATTTCAGAACTTCAGACACGAAAACATACCTCTTCAGCTGAGCCGTCTTCTCTCGTTCTGAGATGTCCACGGTGTTGACAACAGCCTCTGCTTTCTTTTTGGCTTGCTCCATCTTCTTCAACATCTAAAAAGGATCCATTGAAAATACAGACTTAACATTTGAGCATTTCCTGGTAAATTCCTTAAGATGAAATCAGATCCTTTTGTTTGTTATGTATTTGCAAACAATATCAGACAATGTGCCGGCATCGTCATCTTACCCTCCTCTTCTTTCTGGCTTTGGCCTCAGCAACCCGTTTGATGGGACGGGCATTGATCTCTTTCCATTTTTGTTTGTACTCCTCCACCATCTCCTTGGTGACCGGCACAGGCCTCTTTCTGTGTTTGCGTTCATCATCCAGGAACCACTCGGGTACCTCCCATTGCTCGTCCGAGTTGGCAAACCTGAAAGAGCAAACAATGAGTTGTTTGTACAGACATCAAGTTATTCACTCAAAGGGTGGGTAATCCGACAGCTTCAGTGTCATGAGCTTTATTTCGTCGTTTCATTCGATACGCTTTCGTCTTTCTGTGTGGTTTTCTGGTAGCAAGATAGATATACATATATATTTTTATATATATAGAGTATCAAAATGCCATCAACATTTAGTGTGACTTTAGTGGGACATTACACACACAAACACACCTGTGGAAGGAACTGTCCACCAGGTCTCTCGCTCTCTTCTTGGACGTAGCGATCTGACAGCCCAGAGCCAGCCCCTCTGCATCCAGGATCCTAGCTCTCTTACCTGGAGAGGAGAGATCACACAAGCATCCACAATTAAACGCAACATGAAATCCATATGCACCATGACTGGGTTCATTTAAATGCAGAAGAGTTCAAGTTTGTGGTGACAAAATCAATTTCTTATTCTGTTTTGGGTTTTTTTGGATAGTATTTTGCTCTTTGGCTCCCCCTACAGCTGTAGGATGTAACACCACTGTCATTAAAACAAATCTGCGTGTGAGCGTCGCACATGTACGGCTACACACATGAATTAGTTGTCACTTTGATGAGGCCACAAAGACACCAGCAAAAGCTCATAAAAATCTCAAGTGGCCGCCAAGTAAAACTGTGTGGTACAGCGCTGGGAACCAAAGCTGCAAAATGCTGCATCTCCGCCCGCCTGGTGCTCCAGGATGGGTTCAGGCCTGGGAATGTGCTTACAAATGTTGGCGTACTTAAAGACAAGTCAGGGGGCATCGTTTTAAGGTTCACAAACGTCTTTAAGCTTCTTCTCTCAGCTTCTCCAAGTTGCTTTAACGACCCCAAGCAAATGGGACCACCAGATGAACGGTGTATCAGAAAGACAGTGAGCATCTGACTGGAAGGTGCAAGAATAAATTCAGTCTCATACTCACTGGTACTTTCAACAGGAACAACCTGGAAATTGTCTTCACCGGCTGCTCCTGGTATCCCACCAGTCCCGCTGGCCTTTTTCATTCTGACAATCTCTCTGGAAAAGGCAACAGTGATTGATTCATCTGTACCTTTATTTGTGGACTGAAGCACTAGTTTACTTCCTGGTTTCCTTTTTGCTCAAAACTTTTAAAACAGATTTTAATTCTATCAAATATATACAATTTGCACAAAAATCCCCACAGTGAGAAGCCTTAAATGAGGTTTTACTTTTCATCATCGCTGCTGTCGTCTGAGTCACTGTCACTTTCCTCCACAGCTTCCTGTGAGGGTCCTGCCTTTTCCGCAGCTGGAGGAGCAGCTTCCGCCTCCTCTTCTTCTTTTTCTTCTTCCTCAGCTTTCCTTTTTTTCCCTTTTCCGAGAAAACAAACAAATCAATTATCTGTCAGATTTAGGTTTAGAACAGCCAGCCCTTTTAAATAAAAATAAATAAAGAAACATTCAGAAATTCCTATAAGGAATGGGACATTAAAAAGGAACATGCGAGTGCATGTACGAGAAGCTGGACATATGGTCACCTGACGGTTTGTTTTGGAGCAACTCCGTCTGCTGGAGCTCGCTCTCTGCGTCTCCTTCCATCTCAATCTCAGAAAAGATACCCTACAGAGAAGAAAAAAGGGCAGAAAAACACAACTGCAGGTATGAGAACAGACAGAGATCAGCTATGGCTTGAAGGAGGAGGCAACAGCTCAAAGTATAAATATAAGCTGTAGCATTGTAACTTGTGAGCGGTGTGGCTCACATGTTACTCTCAGGGTAACATGTGAGCGTGTATTCTGCACGATGGGAGCACACATGGACAAACCTTGCTGAACCACAGGTTGGTCTCTCGCTCTTTCTTCTCATCCTTTCCCTCCAGTTCCACCAGCAAGCCACTTTCCTGCTCCTCATCCTCATCCTCCTCAGCGAATTTTACTCTGAAAAACACAATTAAGAAGACTGACTCTTGGGGCGGTCGGTGGCGTAGTGGGTTAAGCAGCCGCCCCATGTACAGAGGCTACAGTCCTCGCTGCAGCTGGCCCCGGTTCGAGTCCCGCACCGGACGGTCCTGTGCTGCATGTCTTCCCCCTCTCTCTGCCCCCTGCTTCCTGTCTCTCTCCAACTGTCTATCCATTAAAGGCATAAAAAGCCCAAAAAAATATTTAAAAAAAGAAGAAAAAAAAGAAAAGAAAAAAGAAGACTGACTCTTCTGTAAAAGTACAACATCGTTTTAAAATCTGAAATGCAGGAGAGGCTTGTTTCAGGCAGAATCGATAAGTTAACTATACGTTATGAGATGGGACGCAGTGTAGCTGTTACTGTTAAACCACAATTTAGTTTTTAGTTCCTAATTACACTCACAGGACCACAATGGAAATAAGCTTCCAAGCTTTATTGTGTTATCCTGGCGCTCTGTTTTTTTTTATTTAAGTATGTGGTGCGGTTTATATGGAACTTAATCATGTATTTATTTTTTAATATGAACGGAGAATGTCAAATAAAATCATTCATTCATTCATTCACTGTGGCTTATAGTAAATCTGGCACAGAAATGCAGACGTGCGGGAACCCCAAAAGTCAATCATCATCTCACCAGCAGGAGAGAAGTGCTGTTTGACCACAGCGGCGTACCAATGACACACATGAAAGCAAAGTCATTGTGTAGCTCAAGTCTGAAGTTACGTAACCACTGTTTTTACACTTGCAAGTTTACCAATATTTGGCAACTTTAAACGAGCACTCATAAAAATTTTTGAACACTGACTCACTGAGGAGTTCATCGTGTTTGGACTCTTATTTTCTTATGTTGAAAATCTTACTTAGTGGAATATATTTTATCATCAGTCAAAAGGCGGGCATATGGCCAGCCAACACTTAAGGAATGTTTGTAATGTTTAAGTAGCATTAATGACTTTAATAAACTATAGTTGGCTATACTTTATTAAATTAACTGGAATAAAATGCACAAGAAATAACTACAAACTGCTAACATGTCCCGTTTAAAATAGTAAAACATTGTCCTGGGAGCCAATTGCTTACTAGAAATTGAACTAATTAAATGAATAAAACTATGAATTGGATGAAAGACTGGGCTGCTCAAAACAAATATTCAGAGCTCCTCGGTTCATTAACTGATTTTTAAAAGCCTGAGGTGTCCGTGGTTCTCATACAAAGTTTTTATCACATCACCGTTGCAGCCATTTCAAAGGATTGACATTTTTCTGCCTTCTAGCTTTCCAAACGGTCATTTCGATCTAAAGAGAAATACTGAATTTATTGCATAACTCAGACACCAAAAAGCTGCCGGCATCTTGCAAGATATACATATCTATTTTTTTTTTTATATATCTATTTTTTTTAAATCAAATATCATTTCCAATCAATGCACTCTGACATTTACAGATATTAGTGATAATACAATTTTCTTGCTTGTATATTTGAATTAAATGAAATTGATATGAACATTAAATTTCTTTAGAGCATTGCTCCAAGGAAAATGCTCACCTGTGCCTGACCTACCACTTTCACAATAATGAACCACCTTGCACTTGCTTTCAATGCGACGCTGCATTTGCCCACGAACGGCCACTTACTTCTTCTTCTTTGGTGCTTTCTTTTCCAGCTCCGTCTGTCTCTGCTCAATCTCGTCCAAATCCTCGTCATCTAAATCAGATGCCAGGGACATCTTATCTGCCTCGTCATCCTCCTCATCTGAGAGGTGAACGTCATCTTCTTCATCTACCAGATTCTCTGCTGCCTGCATGTCCCCCTTGGTGAGATCAGCCAGCGCCTGATGGACAGAGACAAATACCAAAGGTATTCAAAGGCTTTCAAAAGGCTTCAGATTAGAATTAAGTGTCAGCTGCTTCTGTGTGAAAAACGCAACCAGCAGCAGTTCAGATAACAGAGTTTGTTTTTCACACCACAGTAGTATTATTATCTTCAGTTTTGTGCAATGGGAAAGAATGTGTGATGTTCACCTTTTTCTTATTGATGGAGGTAAGGGTGAACAAGGATGAGTCAGTGGTGCTGGCGATGGAGACGCCCGGCAGGTCCATCTTCAGCTCCACTCTCTCCCTCTGCTTCCTCTTCTCCTTCAACAGCTTCCTCTTCTTCCTGATGGAGCATGACAGTAGACACACATCAACACACTCTGTAACAAACACGCCACATTTAGTGAAAAGAAAAATGCAGAGAAATACAAATAAAAAGTGTCTGCTGTACCGTTTGAGCTCAGCCACCTCTTCAGATTTCAGCTCTGCCAATTTTTTCTCCATTTCTTCCTCCTCGTTGTCCTCGTTCTCCTCCTCGTTGTCCTTCTTCCTCTCTTCTGATTCGTCTTCTGAATTATTCTTTTCTTCATCAGAACTTAAACTACAAACAAGGTACAATGAGTGTTTCATCAAATCCTCTGTAAATGAAAAAGGTTCCATGGCCATTTCTGACGTGCATTTAGAAGATGTTAATAAGAAAAGGTGAATGGAAACGGTAGAAAAAAACTTTCATGAATGCTCAAAAAAAGTTGACATGAGGTTGGGTTTTTGCTTGTATGGCAGAAGACTTTGAGGCATATTAGGATTAATGGAAACAACTTTATAAATAGTGTCTGACAAAATTAAAATGATACGACCCACCATTTATTTTTTTCAAGTCTAAGCCATCAAACAAAAAACTAACTTATATGGCATCTTCTGAGATATATAATATACGCATTATTCCAGGAGATAAAAGTAATTCCAGAAGAAGAGCTCGGGGAATTTCTCCTCTTGTGGAGGACCACAGCAGTATTTGTAGTCTTTATCTAGTTTATGATTAAGTTAACTTCTCTTGAATTACAACCAATAGGAACATACCCTTCTCATATTACCCCTCCGAAGTTATTCACTTTAAATTGTATATTTCTTCTTAGTAGCCTTTCAAAAACATTGCCTCAGATTTGCTTCACTTGTGACTAATAACTCGGCCGATATTTCTGTGGCATATTGTAAATAAGAGTGTACCTGATCTCTTGGTCGAGCTGTTTGGCCTCCTTCAGTTTCTTTGCCAGGTACCTTCTCATCTTGGTCCTCCAGTTTAGCAGTTGGCTTCAGATGAGACGACAGGTAAGGAAACAAACAAACATGCAAAGTCAATATCATTTTCAGAATTACGTTTAGAGGAAACTGCACTGCGGACCCTTTTCTGCAAGCTTTACTTTATCATTAGAGATGATTCAGTGTGAGTAGTGGGATACCCTCATGTTCACAGGTGTAATGTAAACAGCAGTGTTTCCCACACATAGACTAATTCGTGGCGGTGCGCCACAGATTAAACACCGGCCGCCACATATTGCGTTTCGTTATTATTATTTTTTTTAACGCTATTTAAAAAATACTCGTATTCGTTAAGCTGCATTTCCTTTCCCTGCTCTCCCTCCGTCTCTCTGTCCCTCGCGTCTCTCTCGCATAGCCTACTCACACACACACACACAGCCCCTCCCCTCCGTGCTTCCCTGGAAGCGTGGAAGCTTGCTAGTCTCAGCGTCGCGTAGATTAGCTCAACCGAAAGAATTCACGAAAGGTTGGTATCACGTGCACCTTTATAAAATCACACATTAAAAAGTCCTATAAAAATATTTTATATTTTGAATACAATGTTGTCCCGTCCCATCCCGTCCCATAGCAAGCGATTACGCCTTCTTTATAAAGTTAACTAGTTGCAAGTTTGCCGTAAAAAAAAAAAATGTAGTTGGGTTGTCGAGGTCTAAACACTAGCAGCTGTGAATCAAATAAAGTAGTTTTTTTTTAAACTCTTACACTGAATGTTTGCTGCTTCAATCCAGATGAGTATTGAAAAATATTTTCCGCGATTGAAAAAGAGACGTGCGTGTTGATGATGAGGAGCAGCCTGAACCGGAGGTATCAGTCTGAAACAGCTGAACAGTCCGACCAGTGTAATTAGCTATGTTATTAATTTGTTTACAATGAAGATGTGAATATCTGCAGATAAGCCGCACCTGTGTCACCCACCGTGACACAGGTGTCACACATTACGTCCCCCATAATTTTCCTTGATGGAGAAAAGGTTCTTAATTCCCAATGTGACATATATGTCACATTACAGATCTCTGACAGTGGGGGGTGGTATTTTGGAAAAAAATTCTGAAATGGGTTCTATGTGGTCTATTTAGTCTGTGTTATAACCCCCTTAATTTTCATTTAAGTAGAAATGGGTCTGGGTTCTTAAGGGTTAATACAATAAAGTTTTGTGTGACCAATTATTAACGAAGGAATTATTTTGAAGAATTTTAATTTTTTACACCCAACCAACCCCCCCTCCCCCCGGCCCACCACCACACATTGCCCTCACATCTGTGGGAAACACTGAACAGGTATTCACTAAAGCTCTATTGTGAAGAAAATAAATAAATAAATAAATGGCATACCGGAGTTCTTTGCGACCCAGAACTTTGATGTCACGGAAGCACTCCTTTATTTCATTACTGGTGGCTGAGTGAGACTCCAGGGCTGGATTGTCAAAGGTTATCTGTGAGAACAAGACAGAACAAGTATTAATGGGAGGATGCTCCTCAGCATCTGTCGCTTTCCTTATGACATTAGTCAGCACACATTCAATTCGTTGAACTTTGGATGCAAAGATCACAGGATCAGGTCCAGGATAGTTTGTCATAAATTTTAATTGACTTTCCTTAAAAATCCTTTCAAACAGACGATCAGTTTGTTTATAGGAAAAGAAAACAGACACTTTCAGCTTAAACGTAGAGATCTTACCACGCTGGCTTTTGACAAAAAGTCTACAGCATTGTCGGCTTTCAGAAAAGCTGTCGCTGTGAAACTGTAGTAGAGTGTCAGATCACCATCTGTGTATCCCTCCGCCTAAAAACACAAGATCAGCTGCTTGGTCAGTAATTATCTTGGATCTTTGTTTACAAGTAACCTTTTCAACATCGTAATAAATCGCATGGAAGCAGCTGATTAGAACACGAAGGCCATACTGTTTACTTGAATTTGTATGTGACAAAGATTGCTCATCGGTGTACTTGCCTTTGGCTTCTTGACAGGAATTAGGTCCCTTACTGTCTTGGCCTGCACCTCAACCTCTTTGAATGCATGTTTGGGGTCAAAGAACTTACCGTCTATTTTGTCTGGTGCAACAAAACCTGGTAACAACAACAAATAATTGGTTTGTATGTGATCTGCAGAGGTGATTAAGAAATAAAACACTTCTTTGATTCATGAAAATCCAAGTGTAGGCAGGTATGCGACTGACACCGACCCTGACAGATGACAAAGATCTCGGCTGACTCGTTCCTCGATGCCTGCGGCTTGGTGGCCTGCACCTTCTTAAAGAACTGCTGGAAGATCCAGAGTAGTGGCTGGTAGTCTTTGGAGCGGAAGACTTTGGTGACAAAAGTACCACCTTTGGTAAGAAAGTCACAGGCCAACTTCAGGGCCATGAGGGTCAGGTGAGCTGAGGGTGAAGACAATTTGGACATTAGGTTTAAAAGCCAAACATCAGGAAAAAAAATAGGCTTAAAAGAGAGACTTGTTTCATTCACAGTTAAACTAAGTTTAACTTTTGCTTCATCTTACCCTGAGAAAAGGCGTCATGCTGCCAGTTGGCTCCCACATTCGGGGCTCCATCATTTAACACAACATCCACTTTCCAAGTTTGAAGCTCCTTTCGAAGACCCTGTGCATGGAACAAACAACAACTCATTAAACATACTGTAAACTAATCATGTTGGACATACACCTCCACTTTCACATTTCAGTGTAGTGTGCTGTGGTGAATAGCACATTAATGAAAATGACGGCACAGCATCCTCACCTGTCTGCATTTCTCACTGGTGATGTCTTCTTGCAGAGTCACCACATTGGGGATGGGCCTGATGGGGACCAAGTCAACACCTAACAGGAACACACATAATCTCAGAATCTTCCCAACTGCTTTATCAGCCTCAGCAGTGACAGAAGAATCTATTAATATATTCATGTTGGTGACAGTGCACTCACCAATGATAAGACTTGAAACAGGCATGAACTTCGATGCCACCTGCAACCTAGGAGGATTTAAAAAATAAAAAAAACAATCCAGCATTTTATTGAGCTGTCCATATTTTGATCTGTTTCTGCTTTTCTAATGAATAACAGAATGAATGCCAAAAAAATAAACCAAATGCTGTTCTCCCATGGGAATTTATAGGTCACTGAACCTGACCTCTATTACATCTCGTCAGGGCTCAGTTATAGATTCTATATCATTATAAGCATCTTGGAATTTCAATTAATAATTCTCATCTTTTACACTTCATATTGGACAACTGGTACTTAAGCTGAAATGAAGTCTTTATATCAAAATTAAGTCTGGTCTTTCAGTCAAGGCCAAATGGAGACTTGTTGCTACCTTCATATCTGTGCTGGATTATGATTACATTACCTGCATGCTTCCTCACAATGTTTACATACATTAGAGACAGTCTATCATGTAGCTCTAAGGTTTATAATTCCTTCTGCATCGGTAACTCATCACTGCTTCTTGTATGCTCGTGTTGGTTGGTCTAATGTGTATATGCGTATAATTAATCGTTGCTATGTCCTTGTCTACAAGGTTTTCCTCAGCTTTCTTCTTATTTAAAGAACTATGTGTATCCCTAAAAGTTATTCTCTTTGCACTCAGGATTTAATCCTGCTGTCTGTCTCCTACAGCCCACAATGAGTGAACTTCTCTGCCTTATAACTCCTGATGACAGCAAAATAAAGAAGAAAAATAAAATGACCCGAGTTACAACTTTAATTCAACAAGCTACATCTGACATACAATGCAATTCGTCTGGGGAGTTACTGGCCAGCTGAGTTTACTTTTGTTGTCCTTTTCTTACGTTAGGAATGCACACGTCTGGTGTAAACTTTGGGGTGACAGAATACTCAAAGGAAAGTGTTGAAAGGCTGCTTACCATCCACCAGGAGCTGCGCACAGGTCGATCAGAGCTCTGGCTTTCTGTAGAAACTGGAACTTACGGTTGAGCTGAATCAATTTGAAGGACGAACGAGAACGATAACCTGAGAAAACGAAATCAAACATGAACTGAAATAAGTGTCACACACAATTCCTCTCAACTCCATAGCTTTCCAATGTGGTAGCCAGCCTGCTAATGCTAGCACAACCTCAAGGCTGGTATTTGTGGTGTTTTGTAAAACTGGTACACTACCTGTTTCTTTAGCCAAGTGGTAGAATTTATCTTTTCTGCTCTTTCCAACTTTAAGTTTCTTCCCCATTTTTTACGCTGTGTTTTTCAACTGGACCCCAGCACAGAAATATCCAAAGTAGTCGGACCTAAGGAAAACAACACGTGTGGCAGTCTCAGCGCAGACGATTAACGTCACACTATTTTTTCTTCTTCTTCGCCTGAATTCTTCTCCCCTTGTTGTTCGGGGGGCGTGTCGCCACCTGCTGTCAGTAGCACACAGTGCATCCTAATTTTTGATCCAACAGCGGGTCACCTTGTCCATGAACTCGACAAGTTGAATGGAAGCATTGTGGCTTTAAAGCTTTTGCTGCTCTTTTGCTTTAAATATTTTTTTAAGAGTCTCTAAAGAGTTAAGCGGAATAGTTGGATGTAGTTTGTATATATTATCAGTTTAGGCTGTTAGAACTACTTGCTAGTAGTTCTTCTCTGAGATCGGTTGTCAGATTTCAGTATCATGGGAAATTAAATCTCACCGGAAAGTGTCTCAAATTCGAAACGATAAAATTGGGAATGTGGTCCATCTTCGGTAAAATGAGTACTTTCTTTAGGTGGTGACAGTGACGATGCAATAAATAAAAAATCTCCCACTATGAGAGAAACTAATTATGTCAGTGGGTTTTCTTCAGTTAGACCAACAAACAACCGAAGCCACTAAAAGTAAACCCTGCTTATTGATAAATGAATTAGTTAATTAATCAGTGATACAGTATATGACTGCAATTAATGAACAAGTAACACATTAAGTTGTACTCTTGTTAATAATTTATTGTATTTTTTTTATCACAGCCACATGAATGTTGGGGGACAAGACCCTTCAGTGAAGATCACAGCTGTCAGAAAGGCCTGTTTCTAGACCGTGTGTTGATCAGTCCCAGGACAGAGAAGGCACTGGCTGCTGCCGTCACCAAACTGATGGCTCCAATGGCCCGTGTAGCCTGTGGAGACAAGGAGGAGCACAGGACGTGGGCCGAGAATTACCGAACGGGAACAGCAGAGGTCAGAGCTAAACAGGACACGTGGACTTTGTTGTATATCCATGATACAGCCTGATTTCAAACATGGTAGAGTAAACACAGTATTATAAAGTTCAACAACTCAAAAACAGCTATAATATTTATGAAAATTAGATTCTAAAAACGTATCTTTGCACTTCTTTATATGTATGTCACAGATGGTGAAATCTTTACCCACTAGACTTTTGTCAGGGCTTTGGATAGAGTGTTTGGCTCTTAAGTTTGGGGTAGAGAATCTGTCTATTTTTGACACAGGCTGTAACCATACATCCAAACTTGCACTTAAACTCAATTAAAAATAAATAAACCCATCCCAGGTTGTGTCTTTAGTGTCCGTTTACGTTATGACCAATACAGCAAATGTCAGTTTTCATTTTAGTGATGAGATATGCTACTATATGAAAAACAGGCTTGTTTAAAAGTCAAAAAAGTAATTAATTCAGGGAAACATAAAGCAACCACTCTACAGAATTCAGATATTCAAATGAGGGGGAAAAAAAGAAAAAGAAAAATCATTTCATGGGCTGCTTTGATTCGCCACTTAAGATTCCTTTTCTAAAGATGCTATACCATGAAAGACTCATTAATTGTTGTGGGTCAATGGGTAAAAAGTCTGTATTTTGAGTGGGTGGCATATGAGACAGAAGCAAAACAAACAGTTAGAGACCTGTTCGGAAACCCCCTCCCCGTAGCGCAGAAGGGTAACAAAGTGCTCGCAGTTGCTCCCCAGCAAGTCATAAGACACCTCCTGGCCGATGAGGACTTGAGCTCGCTGGATGATTTCACAGACGGGCAAAGGTGTATGGTTGTGGTCGTACTTGTTGTTGACACGGTACGAGTCACTTCCCACCACCTCTTTGAGCAGCTGCATGCGAACAACGGCCTTCCTGCTGAAGACGGACTTCACGCTGGACATGGCGGCTGCTTGGTTCTCATCTTTGGACGAGGGGGAGAGTGCATTCTGTTAGATTCTTTTGCATAAACATTAATGAGAGGAATAAACAAGAAAAAAACTTCCGTGCAAGGAACCAAAAGTGAGTTTAAGACACTGGGTTTGTGTGTTCAGGTAGAACAGGAATAAGGCATTAACTGGGAGCACCCATTGACTTTTGGACTTTTTAAGCTTCCAGTTTTGTCATTTAGATCTGTTTGAGAAAGTGGAGACACAACTCAAACATAAAACTCAGCTTAAATGTGTGAGTTATACGAAAGTTCCTCTCCTGTGCTGTTGTCATGAGGAGGGAAATTTGCTATACAGACTAAAACTGTTATTGAAAACAAGGTTGTAAACATGTTTCTTTATACTTGTTGGGGCACGTTAACGGTGTATGGAGATTGACTTGCTTTTGGAGCCAACCTTAAGTGGCCATTGAAGGAACTGTCTCTGACAAATCTGCATTGGGTTCATTTTTCAGCCCCAGAGGCTGCAGCTTGGTCTGAAGCCACCCTCATCAGGATCATAACACTAACAAACTATCTGATTGTGGAGTCATGCGAGTGAATGGTGTCTTGTGGGTTTGAGGAGAGTAATAAAACAACTTCAGTTACCAACAGAAAGAAGCTATCCGTTGACAAGTTAAAGCAGTGAAAATATTTATAGTGCAGGATCCAGTTTATCTGATAGTGATTCTTCCCTGCGGGCCTTTTTGTAGTTCGCTAAAATAGCTTTTGCTGCTCTTGTTCATAGCACCACATTGCTTGGCTCACTCTTTCCCGATTTTCCAAACTAGAGAGACATGCTAGCTGCCATCTACCGTCTATGTCTATGGATAAGTGCATTATACAACACAATTTCAAGTAATTCAGGCTATCACTTGATGCACTGAAACAGAGATACTGATGTTTTGACCACTAACACATGAGGAACTATGTCAAAATGAGCTGAAATTGAGGTCAAAATACTCACAACTGCATTCAAGGAGGATTACAAGTTTGCATCAATCTAAGCAATAACCTCTTTGTAAGAGGGGAAACACACAAGCACAAAGATACATCTTAACTATCATATTTAACCACTGATAGGAACTTTGATGCTGCTGGGCCGCCAGACTTGCACTCATAGTTGGACAAAGGTAGGAGGACACTTTGGACTGATGACATCTACTGACCAACAGGAGTCAAGTTGATGATGTAACCGTCTCCAAGGTAGAGAGCCCAGTGCTGATAGGCTGGTCTGAAGATCTCAATGAGGTCACCAGGTTGGGGGTCACCAGATAGGTCAGGGAGGTCAGGGTCATTTGAGGCCATCTAACACAGAGTGCGACAAAGAGACAATTGTAGTAAAGTGATCAATGAAATGCTTAGAGGATGGAATCATTGCCATTTTGGAGCTCTTGAATTTTAAGATTAAAATCTGTATCCTTTCAAAGTACATTTCATTTCTTGCCACACTTATTGAGAACAAATCAAAATCTTCCTTTTCAGTCAAGCTTTTCTAAACCCTTTAGCTGCAGCATTAGCATAAAACCACTGTTAGAATTTAGGAAAATTGCAGCTATAAATGAATTACATATCCACTCTCACCTTTCATATAAACAAACATAATGATACTGCCAGGCTTTCAGCTTACTTACAGCAGAGTTTTGTTGTTGTTTATCCATCCCACATCATGCTTCCACAAATTCTGAGAAGAAGAAAAAAAAAAGACACAAAGAGGAGGTTTTTACTTCACCTGCAAAGCAAAGATGCATCAAATCCACTGAGAGATCAGAAAATTTGATTTTAAGGCCTAAAACAAAGATATATTCCCCGCTTCGTTTGTGATACAGTTAGCAAAAACAACTAAATTCTCAGAGAAGAGACTGCTGGATAGAATAGTTCAACATAAAGGTCACCCATACATGCACACACATACAATACACACCAGCTCACACACAGACAATACACACGTAAGCTCTTGTGTCACCTGTGCTGCGACAATAGCACCAACACAATGGGGAAGCTGACAGAAAATGCTCTGTTTGAGCTCAGGTTATTTCACATAAGGGGAAAAAAATTCTCCTGTATACTTAGATCAGCTTGATTATCTCTGATGATTTCTGCTGTTATATTATGATAAATCACTTGGGAAAATGATTGAAAGATCAGTATTTTTATTCATTTCAGAGAAACACTAGTTTAGCTTGGTCCAAAGTTACACTTATATGGAGGGAAATCTATATCTGCCCAGGAGAGCTGTGAGTATATCCACCCCATAAATAATATAAGAGGCTGAAGCCACCGTGAAAATGAAAGGCCTTGTATTATTAATCAAACTATAAGTCCAACAGCACAAACTGCCTGCAACTGAAAGGAAAGTACACGTAAATGTTTATCATGTCAATGTGAACCGTAATAATTCAGTAGCTGAGACTCACATTGACAATGCAAACTAAATGCATAGAAGAGAAATACTTACTCATACACTTGGAGTTTTTTCTTCCTCACCATTTTAGTTCTCCATCGTAAATCTGCACAAAACCATAAAAAAAAAAATAGAAATAAAGATATTGTAAGAGAAGAAGAACAGATAAAGATCAACTCTAAGCTCCAGTGAGGATAAGCAGTTATTGGGTATCTCAAAGCCAAACGAGAGGCTGGAGGTTCTGCTGTAGGTTGTTCAGTGTTTGCTGCTCTGACTGATGATTGCCACAGTTACTAAGGTCCCACACACCAAGTCAAACACAAAGACACGGCCACACACACACAGTCACACACACAGTCACACACACATGCACTGACGAACACAGAGGCAGTCCTATTGAATGAGATTTTTTCAAACATCCATAAATGAACAAATACACCCATGCAATGAACTGAAAAAAAAACCCAAACGAAGTTAATGAAATTATTATGTATTTCTTTCATTTTAAATTGATGGATTTTTTTTTAAGGAACATAATTTATGTATTGCAGGAGACTTTTGTTTCCTGCAATTCCTGTAATGTGACTGTGTTGTACACACAGCCACAGTAAAACAAAATAAAATAAAAAATATATATATATTTTTTTCAGCGCGACTTTTGATGTCAAACTTTCATATTCAAATTAAGGGTCAAGTCCATCTCACTGTTTTAGACATAGCTGCAGCATTAGTGTCCCTGGGCAAGTCATCAAACCTCACAGACGCCCTAATGTTGTCATCACCGCATTATTACGTGTATTGATAGGAACATGCACTTAATTTGCTCAATATGTCAAACAGAACAAATGTTAAATGGACAACGAGGCTACAAAAGCACTAAAAATGAATGCAGCTTGTTTGGTGTTATATTCGGTCAGCCCTTTGTCATGCCACCGAAGGAATTACAGGTTTTCAAAGGAAACACAGATGTGAATTGTTTAATTTCAAGTCTTTATTAAGTTATCATAGGAGCCCCTTAATTGTATTAGGAACATCAAACCTATGATTACATTTTGTATTATCTAGTTTAGTTTATTGTCTTTTGTCTATCATCTTGTGTTTATCTGCAAGCTTTTGTCTATCTGTATTCGTGGTCTCTTGTACTGATTTCTTATTGCTTCTGAACTGCCTTGGAACTGCTTATGTTGATGAAAAATCTAATCAATCCAGCATGTTTACACCATGTAGTGCTTGCATGCACTGCCTTGTTTGAAAAAACAAATATATAATTCGAATAGTCACAAAAACAATATACTATTTTGGAAAGTAGCTGGAATACTTGATAAATAATATAATTGTGTCAGTTGTAGAAGTGATCAAACGTTTCTCAGAGCCATAGACTGTGGCTTTAAGTGAAACCTCATGGTGACTGATTGGAAATCAGAGGCCCACAAACGTTAGTCTGACCTAAATTTCACCTCTATCCAGTCGTACATCTTGGTTTTATGTTTAGTCAGCAGTTTCTTACTTTTACTTGCATTTTGTATAAATGTTGCTTTTCTTTCAGTGGTGTTACATCCTATTGCATCAAATTGACATGAATTATTTTACACTTCTTTATTATTCTGGTGTGACCAAGTGATTTTGAATTAGTAGCATTACTTTTGGACATTTTTGAGAGTATCACATTGCTTTTCAAACAGTGAACTTGAGTTGTAATTTAACTTTGAGCAAAGGGTACTTGCGGCGGGTTTGGACGCATTCTCTTCTCGTTGATTGGCTGGTGCGCGCCACCCGATTCATCACTTGTCTCCGCCCACCTGTCCTGACGCAGCGGGAGATCGCATCAAGCTGACTGTGGTTAATAAAACAGGAAATGTCACCACTTGAAATTTCAATATAAAATGTATACTTATTGTACAGGATTATTTAAAGAGTGGAGCGTGCTTATGATACATTTAAAGTTATCTAGCATATAACTGCTGTGTCACAACTTTATAGATACAAATATATTGGTAAAATATAATTTAATGAACCACGATAGACTCGTATAGAAAAAAAACTGTTATACAGACAATTAAAAACTGATTTACACATACTTAAAAGAAAAGTTACTATGTTTTGTAGATTAAAGATGCATATTTTAAGATTATTGGGAACTAAATTGGACATACAACCTGTTTTCTACAGTGATATTATCATGAAAAGTTGCTCTTTTAGATTCTTGACGCTGTGCGTCTGGAAGTCACGTAGTGGGGTTTTATTTTTAAATTTGTTCCGGAAGTCGTCTGCTTCGCGTAAGTCACTTGTCATCGGTGCCATTGCAGGATACAAACAGAAGGTTAGCCAAGCCGACAGCAAGTAATATTTGATCCGGGGCAGGGATTTCCTGTGTTGTCCACACCAATCAATAGTGTTTGTGTTATGAGAAGCCCGACGCTGGCTCTTTTAGGACTGTGGTGAGAGAAAATATCACTTTTCTTTTCAATGCTAGCATAGCCGCTGGTCAGCTAGCTGTACCTGTTAGCTTGACATCAGCTCGTGACCGCTTGTTAAATGAGACATTTCGCGTGTTAAAACTAATCCCAATCATCTGAGAGGGGAAAAAAACTAAATGTCTCGATCAAACGGTGCTCATCAACACACTATGTGTTATCGTAAAATGTCACGTGTCACTTGTGTTTTCGTTTCGCTCACAGAGAACTTCAGGTGTAAACATTTTTGACCAATACATTTGCTCTCCTTGTATGCACCTTTAAGGCCTTGCAACTGCAGTTATTATTACAAGCCCGAACTTAGTGGTACGATCGTGATCATTGTTTTAACTTCGTGTCACGTGTCCACTGACATAAGTGTTTGACCCCCCCCCCCCTCCTCCTCCTCCTCTCTGGCTCCAGAATGAGCACCATGGCTGCAGCGCCTCAACTCCGGCGGACAGACTCAGCTCGGGGGGAGTTTTCGCCCCTGAAGCACTTTGTTGTAGCCAAGAAGAAGATCAGCGATGTGTTCGGTCAGCTGCTCGACTACGTGAAAGAGACTTCAGAGTTTGTGGGAGGTGAGCGCCTTTTCTTCCGTCAGTCGACGTTTGCGTCACTGGAAGGTCACCATGAAGAGTTATGAAGAGAAGTTGTTAAAGTAAGACCACGTTGCCGGCTGGCTGAGTTTGTTTTTATGTTGTGTTACTGTGCTGACAGACATCACTGGGAATGAGTCTTTGGAGAACATCGCCACTCTGGATCAGAAGTCGGAGATTCAGGCTTATGCTGGTAAAATTGCGGTTATAAAGGAGGTGCTTGCACGCAGGCACATGAAGGTGGCCTTTTTTGGCAGGTAAATATATATCAGTGCTCACCTGGATTTTACACTCTTACACGTTCCTGATAGTTGATCTCAAATGGCCTGCTTCAACAGAGTAATTCTCACACACAGATTTCATACATCATTATGTAGGCGGCTGTGCTTTCACTTTCATTATTATTTACATTGGTGTGACACAAATCATTCATCTACCAAACTGATGTTAAATAAACAGGCAGTGCTGAGGAAAAAGTGTAGATTCAAAACGTATCAGGATGGGGTGTTTTTTTTTTGCAATGCTTTTCTGGCGCCGTGACTGACGCAGTCACAGAAACAAACAAAGAGCATCCTGATTTGTATGTTGTCAAAGGAAATAATAATAGTGTTTGGCTCCATGGAAATGTAGTGTGTGCCTCATTTGCTTTTAGGACCAGCAATGGTAAAAGCACAGTGGTCAACGCCATGCTGAGGGATCGGGTGCTGCCCAGTGGAATCGGCCACACCACGAACTGCTTCCTGAGCGTGGAGGGAACCGATGAAGACAAGGCCTACCTCAAGACGGAGGGCTCTGAGGAGGAGCAGAGCATTAAGGTACTTTTTTTTTTTTTTTTTCTGAAGCGTCGTGTTAATCAAGGAGGTCACACTGTTGAGGATTCAAGCTGATTAGAGTCGCTCATGATACGGTGGTTATTCTTCTTCAGGAAGCAGATTTAGGCTTGGTGTAATTCTAGTCACAAAATGCTTGATTCTACTATGTAATACAGTTGTGTAACAGGAAATTACATTTTTATTAAAAATAAAACACAGAAGAAATATGAGGTGGGTTTTTACGACACAATTCTGGTACATTTGCATATCAATATGCTCTTTTCTCACCTGCCAGTTGTATTGTATTATTATTATTTTTTTTGTTAATGCATTTTTATTTTTCTTTCTACTTTTAAATCTCTTATTTGTCTGTCGGCCCATAACAACTTCTCCTCTTGTACTGCACAAAGAAAAAATCCCCAAAATATCCAATGCAGGCAAATCCTGATTGTACGATCTGTGACGCCAGCGCAGGATGTTCACTGCAGTGTCAAATGAAAACCCAGAGTGGGAGACTTCTCTATGAATTATAGAAGTGCACGAAGTTGACGTGAGGTTCATCAGCAGGATGAAAGAGCAACTTAAACAGTTTTCATCTTTGGTTTGCTCGTGCCCTTTGTATAATCAGGCTGGTTTCTTTTCTGTGGTGCTGGTTCATACTTTACCTCGTGTGTCAACTTGGGATCTTTCATGTTTAAGAGATCAAACTGTCCATGCTTGGGCCAAGATTTAAAGAAAATAAATGAATCTGTAAAATATATGTTTGCGTTGGCATATCTAGGTGACATTCATGACGTAGGAAATGGATGACGCGAATTGTCAATGTAACAGTGATGGCTGCAAAATACCTTTACCTTAAAAATAGTGATTACATTACCACCAGTAACACCAGTGTATTTACAACCCCTCTGCAGACGGTGAACCAGCTGGCTCATGCGCTTCACATGGACGAAAGCCTGGACGCTGGCTGCCTCGTCCGTGTTTTTTGGCCGAAAACCAAGTGTGCTCTGCTTCGAGATGACCTGGTGCTTGTAGACAGGTGACCGTTGCGTCCAATGTCACGCACGCATTTGTTTGACCGCTTCCAGCATTGTGTTTTTCTCAAATTCAAAACGTGCTCATTATTTCCCAAAATCTGGGAAATTCTGTGTATTTGACATATTTACCTCTCTACCGCTCACTAGTCCAGGGACAGATGTCACGTCGCAGCTGGACAGCTGGATTGACAAGTTTTGCCTGGATGCTGATGTTTTCGTGCTGGTGGCCAACTCAGAGTCCACACTCATGAACACGGTAAAGACTCTCACCCTAATGGAGCTCATGTTTGGCCAATATCCCGCGGGATTTACATCACACGTCTGTATCTGGGTCGGACCATTGTCGTCCATTCTACCTCACGGGTTCAGCACACACCCCTGATTCGTGAACAACTTGAGCCAGGAATAGGCAAGGTGACCTTTGAATGAACTCACTGTGAAACATTTTGCATCACTCATTTAATGTCTGTCACAGGACGTGAAGTCACTCTTTTGCCCTTTCTGACTGGAGGCTGATATCATTTTTCCAGTTCAGAGACTGGCATCCTCTCTGTGAATGGGCGCAGTGGTAAAAGGCATCAGTGTTGACTTAATTGCTTTTTTATTGTTGTTGTTTTTAAGCCATTTTTTCCCCAAAAGTTTAACAATTTTTGAGGAATACATCCTCCTTTAACCTCAGTCATGGGTGTTTATTTAAAAGGCAGATTCATTTGAGTTATAGGTTTTGTATTTAACAACCATAGCATACGTATAGGAATAGTTTTTTTTATCACTTCTGCTTCTATAAGTGTTCACGGAATGTTCCGGCTTAGGTGTCCAATTGAGTTTCTTTTTTTTCTTTTGTACCACTAATATTAACAGTGCAAGATCAAACAAAGCTACCCCAGCTTTCAGCAATGCCAGTGTCTTATCTTTGCTAAACAGTGCGGTGTGTATGCTTTCTATGCCGAGCCAGTAAGAGTGCGGCCGCCAGTGTTTTTATGTGGCCGCAGACGGGCCCCACTTGTTTCTGTCTGCTCAGGCATTCATGCAATGTGAGGCCAAACACAGTCACTCACAGAGCCAGTCGATCCGTCTGCTGCTCTTAAAGGGAAAGCAAACTCACACTCCCCTCTCGACTGGAAATAAACCAGATATGAAGTAAACAACAGAAGATTGCCAAACGTTTCTGTCTTGGTGACCAAGTGTGACCAAGCGGCGTGCTTGAGAAACGGAGATGTGTTATTATTTCAGAATCTGCTTTTTTCACTCTTCCAAGCTGCTTCAACGTCACCGATGCGAACCCTAATGTTTGCCTTCCACGCAGGAAAAACACTTTTTCCATAAAGTGAACGAACGGCTCTCAAAGCCGAACATCTTCATCCTGAACAATCGCTGGGACGCCTCGGCAAACGAACCAGAATACATGGAGGATGTGAGTTATGGATGAGCACGTTTGTCTGGTGTCAGAAACATCATTTTTATTTCTTGGATTAAACAAATTGTGGGAAACGTTTGCATGAAAATGAAGACCCTATTCGAGAACGTGTCACCTCTTTTTGCAGGTGAGGAAACAACACACGGACCGCTGCGTGAACTTTTTGGTGGAGGAGCTGAAAGTCGTCGACCGCGAACAGGCACCCAACCGCATTTTCTTTGTCTCTGCAAAAGAGGTGCTCAACTCCCGCATGCAACGTGCGCAGGGCATGCCCGAAACGGGTGAGCGCACTGCTCGAATAATATCCGTCTGTTGAATCGATGGATTATAAGTGTGTTCACCCTCGTTCTGTAAGATTTCTTAGATACTTCATAGAAAATTGGTAGTGAGCATTAAACATCGTTTATGTTCAAGCGATGCAGATTATTAAAGGTTTAAACGAAAGCTCCAAATGAAAAATGTTGAAGTTTCACATCTGATGTAAGGTACAAAAAAAAAAAAAACCTCTGTGATAAGGTTGTTTGTGTATCTTTTCATATCTGATGTGATCATTTCATCCAACAGGTGGAGCTCTGGCTGAGGGCTTCATGGAGAGACTGAAGGAGTTCCAGAGCTTTGAGAGGAGGTTTGAGGTGTGTGCATGTGTGTTTTCTGGGGGCAGTTTTGAGCCATTTTCGAGTAGATTCACATAAAACTGATGCAGGACTGTCTGAAAGACTTTCCAGCAGGTGCAAAGATACGGCGGTTATATTATGAAACCGATCCTCTTATTCAATTTTGATCAAGAAATTGTTCTTTTCAGTTTCTTGCCACCTCATTTTATTCCCCCTCTGCAACCAAGCTGTGCTGCATTCTGGTCTTTTGTTAACCAACGTGTCTGTAGTTCTCACACTGTTGCGGAAGGGAACTAAAATGTCATTTTCTTCATTACAATGGAATCGCAGTGTTAGTCCCACTGTACACCTGGGCCTTGTAGATAAATGCTGCAGTTTATGAGTTAAGCAGATAACTCATCATGATCATGTTGTTTGGCTGCGGTGGGTGAGAGTTGGGAGGTTCTTTCTTCATTCGTTAACACCGTTTCCCTTTTGAACCCTCGAGAAATTCAGCCGCTTACCAAAAAATGTTTTGTGTACATGATGATTGTAGTGCGAGTAACAGGGGGGGGGAAAAACAGCTGACGTCCTCCAATCGGTAACAGCCAGCGCGAAGCGGCCAATAACTGACTCTTGGTTAGGTTTTTGTCAGACTGTGACATCTCAAGCTGGCACCCTCAGAGCAGTCAGGACCGATTACCGTGCCTTTTCATCAACCTGCGTCTTCATTGCTGAAATCTAGATTCACTTCGGTGAGGACCGGATCAGTTTGTTTTCATTTACCCTGATTTTGTTCTCTGTTTGCACTTTTCATTGCTGTTTTGTATTTCTGTATTTTGTTGCATCTTATTGAGATGTTTTCCTTTTTAACCAGGGGGAAGCGTATTGTGTCTATTCTGGGAGGAAACCATCAAAATATTTAAAAGCACGATCCTTCAGATTTCTGTCGTTGCTGATTTGGTTGCACCCGTGGTTCATGCGATCATAGCAAGTTTGAACTGCAACGCTGTTGACAAATTGACACTGTTAATGAGGAAATTAGAAGCGGCTTGCCTTTCTTCATCGTGTCATCATCATCAGCCACCGACACCACACAATAGCAGGGCTCAGTAAAAGAATGTCTGAAGCTTTTCTTCCATATTTGAACAAATAGTAACGCACAAAACAGACTCGTAGTACTGCTCTTAATTTGATTTGCCAGAGGGGGCCACTCGCCGATGTCGGTCTCTCGCCATTTTCACACAGTGGGCGCCAATCACAAATGGCAGCGGCTTCCCTGACAAAACTGTCGTTCTGTAATTGGATTAATAAGGTCCCAGAAAATCGTCGCTATTTTGAGGATTTCTCAATTCCTGGAGCCCAAAATGACACAATATTCCTGTATTGTTACATTGCTTTTTTTTTTCTATGTGAGATTTTCTTTCAGTCGAATTGTTTGCACTCACTCAATATGATTTTTCTTAATTTTGCTTCGGCTAAGTCGACACACAACTGTGACATTAAGAAAAGTGGGCTGTGGGACACGAGGTACACACTCTGCTGCTGTCGTTTTCACTCCTGTGTTTCCATTTCTTTTCTCTTCCCTTAAATCAAAAGTAGCAGGTGTGTATCTTGTATGTTTGTCCCCAGACCGCACGCCAGCCCGAGCGTGCTGTCCAACAGCAGCAGCAGCCACTATAACTGTCACAGTAACTTGTGTGTTATGGCCTCGCAGGAGTGTATCTCGCAGTCAGCAGTGAAAACAAAGTTTGAGCAGCACACTATCAGGGCCAAGCAGATCACAGAACAAGTCAAGAACATCATGGACACCATCAACATTGAGGCAGCGGAGAAGAGGTGAGCATCAAAGCATTTCGTAGAGTTTTACTAATAATGTTAAACTGATACTGTCTTTTTTTTCCGCCAAATGCCATAAGGGTGTAGTAAAGGTAAACTATAAACACCTGAGAAGATAAATATGTTGATGTACTGTAAGTTAGAAATAATGTAATAAATTAAGCAATTACTTGCGCTATTCTAAGTGGATTTGAATGTTTCCCTAATTCTTTTTGACTGCCCAGTTGGTCTGCCATGTGTCATGATATTTCCTCTCTGTGGGGTGGGATTTCAGAGTGGCAGCACTGGAGGACAGAGAGTACCAAATGGACCGGCTTGACTTTGTCAGGAATCAGCTCAACTTGCTGATCGATGACATCAAAAAGAAGATCAAAGCGATCAGTGAGGAGGTGGAGTCCAAGGTAACGTAGACAAGTGGGGGAATAACTTTTAAATGTCCAGCTGAAGTGCCTGGAAATTGTCAGAAAGAAGAAAATAAGGAAAGAAAATTACGTGTAGAGTCCACACTCTAACTCAAAATGGTCAGTTTGTCTTCTCCCAAGAAGAAACCAATTTATTGTTGTCTGGACAAAAATTAAGAACCCAGGAAGAAAAAAACAGTATATGGTCTGGTTCGAGCCCTAATCTGCTGCAGATGGTGACTGACGACCCTCGTTGTGTTCCACGCAGGTGTCCGTTGCCATGGGCGAGGAGATATGCCGTCTCCACGTGATTGTTGACGAGTTCCACTCTGATTTCCATCCATCACCTCACATCCTTAAGATCTACAAGTCTGTGAGTAAAAGCGCTGTCATTAAGTCTTTGTTGTCAGCTGTTCACCTCATAATACTGCAGGAGGAGGACGAAGACAAACTGCAGTGCAATAAAGTGGAGTTCATCGAAATGCACTGTAATGATCCAACAGGTGACACCGATCAGTCCGCAGATCAAATGAACTCTTCCTGCTCATATTACTCTTTCAAAGTTGGAACCATCAAACCTTTGTTTTTAAAAAGACTTATTTTTCCATCACTTCATCCTCTGGGATGTCCCATTGGCAGACTGTCAGGTACTGTCATTTTATGCACCAAGAATTAGGGGTGATGCATTATCAATAATGTTCAATTACAACTTCATTTTTTCTTGCTTTTCTGGGGGGGAGATTTTTGTGGTAATGTCTTCCTTTGACAAAAAAAAAAAAAAAAAAAAAAAAAAAAAGGATATCAACCCTGGGAGTTATCAATAACTAATTCACGTTTGTAGGTGCTTAATATCAATATATATTCAAAACATCAAGACTGATTATTGCCTTAAGGAATCACGTTGCTCATTATAGGCCAGGTTGCAGTGGTCAAGTAAAGGGTGTTTGAACAATCTTGAAAAATAGTCTTGAGTGCAATTAATCTGTTAAAAACTTACAAATAAAAAAAATTGAATGAAAAGATGCTTTATTTATCCCAAAGGCAAATTCTATTTGCCTCATTAGTGGTAAATCTGTATTTCGTGTCTCTCTGTTGATCAGTGCTGAAACTATCTGACCGTTTTACGGCTTTGTTCACAAACGCTGTCCCTGGGAATGCCCCTAAAATGGCAAATATTGTTTCAGGGGCAATTGAGAGAGAAGTCTGTTACGCTGAGAAAGCCTTGTGAGTGTAGTGGGAGGAAAAAAAGAAGAAAAAAAAGCTTTACTCCGAAGGGACTTCACTGACCTTTTTGTAGGATTTGTTTGGGAAAACAGATGCTTCCGATGCCAACCACCATGCAAGTTCCCACTGACCCCTTCAGTCACTAAAGAACATGCACGTTTTTAGACTCTGGGAGAGATAACTCACACTGGCAGAGGGGGGACATGCAAAGTGCACAGGAAAGCCCCCAGCTGAGATTCAAACAGGAAACTTTTTAAAAAAAGCTGCCGAATTGAAAAGGGAATTCCGACGTTTTCTTGACTTGGATGCAATGTTCCATCGGAAAAAAGAATGAGAATCATACTGTAGGTTAACTGGTGTAAAGTCTGTATACCTGCCTTTAGAGAGATGGCTAAGCGCTGTTTTACGGCTCCATCGGACCTCTGAACCCTGTTTTTGTCGGCAGGAGCTGCTGCTTCATGTGGAGGAGGGGATGGGCAAGAACCTGGCCTTCCGCTGCTCCAATGCTGTCACTGCATCTGTCCAGTCCTCTCAGAGATACATGATAGGTAACTGATAGCTAACACAACATGTGCAATCCCAGATGTAAGTTTACACGTGTTCATCTTGGACACTAATGCACCAGCGTCTTCTGGTGAAAACCTGGTAATGAATGGTGTTTATCATTCTAAATGAAGCAGAAATCTTGTAAACGTGCATATGGAAGAATAGTGAAGATTGAAAGCCGACTTCAGTCATCGCTTGTCTGAAATGATCCTTTTCATCAATGTTTTTTGCCTTTGAAATTGTGTATTTTCGTAGAAGCCCAGCCCAAATTGACTGTTCTCTATTGTTTTTTTTTTTTTTTCACCCCATCGTTCACTCTCAGAAAGTGTCGCTAAACTTAGTCGGAGCCTTTTGGGCTCTCGACTGTTCTGTGACACCCAGTTCACGGCTATATTTACCCTCCTCGCTGAATGCCATCGTCACATGCTTCATTATGCTTCAGGCATGCAGGCGAGCTGTGCTCAGTGACATTGATGTAGAAAAGGCGTTAATGTGCCCTCTGATTAAAAGCCTTCAGGTGAAAAAATTGAATTGCGTAGTAATATTGATTAATTTATCTATTTTTAAAGGGGCAATAAATGAGGTCCATAATGTGTCAGCCATCATGTCTGTTTGTGGCTTGGTGCAGCTTTAAAACACAAATTTAAGTGGCAAACGTTCCACGACATCTTTTGATTGCTGTCATAATTCTCGCACTCCAGATAGCATGCTGCCCCTGCTTCCCTCCGCGGACCAGAGCAAAGTCCACCTGCTTGTGCCAAACAGGACGTTTGACCTGAGTTACGACCTGAACTGCGCCACAATTTGCAACGACTTCCAGGAGAACATTGAGTTTCAGTTTACGTTGGGCTGGCAGTCTTTAGTCCACCGCTTCCTGGGATCTGTTAATGCACAGAGAGCTCTCAAACTGGTGGACCAGAACTTCCAGGTACCCAGTGTGTTTTTTGTTGGATCAGCTTAAAATCATGCAGTGATTCGTAAAATCGGGCGACTGATGTTCAGCATGGATTCCGAACAAAACTCTGCTCGTCATTGCAGACATCTCGACCCGCGCTGCCTCCGGCCCGTACACCTTCTTCAGGACCCCCCTCCATTGCCGCACCGCCTCAGAACGACACAGCCCTCATGACCCAGGAAGACCTGATGGTAGCCATGGCAACCAACTTGGCATCCCTCACCTCCCGCACTTCGATGGGCGTTGTCGTCGTTGGAGGAGTGGTAGGTTCTTTCCAAAACTGTTTGACGTGTATTCTGTACATCAAATTACGCTCGTTGTGTAAGAAGTGATTAGCTTGCCTTATTTTACAAAACTTAGATTTTACCTCAACGACCAATGTAAGTTTTTGATCGAGCTCTCACATCAGGAAGTTTAGCCCGTTCCTCTGAACAGAACTGCTTCAACTCCCACATGAAGCACCGGTTCAGATCCTTCCAGAACATATTTGTTAGATTAGGGTCAGGACTTTGACTCGTCCATTTCAAAACATTATCTTTGTTCTTCTTGAAACATTTATTGCTTGTGTGCTCGGTGCTGCTCTCTGCGTGACCTACTTTCTGCTCACAAATTGTTAACGGACAGATTTCGTAAATTTTTTATTGAATATCCCTGGTTTCATTCATACGTGAGCGCTAGCTGGACCCAATTATACCGTTATACTACTAACACATGTTGAATTATATTTTTGTCTTGTTTATTTAACGTTTTCAATGCTTTTAGCTATTTGTTGAACAGAAGAAATTAAAAAAAATCCTCAAGGGTTCAAAAACCTTTAAGCACTTTTATAGTTGGAGTAGAAATCCTTCGAGTATTTAAACTCAGCCTAAGTCTCCTTTTTCTTTTTTCTTTTTTCTTTTTTAAGGTTTGTAGAGCAGTTGGCTGGAGACTCATTGGCCTGTCAGCCTCCCTCTACGGCCTGCTGTACCTGTATGAGAGGCTCACCTGGACCACGAAAGCAAAGGAGCGCTCTCTGAAGCGCCAGTTTGTGGACTACGCATCCGACAAACTGCAGCTAATTGTCAGCTTTACTAGTGCAAACTGCAGTCACCAGGTCCAGCAGTAAGTCCCGACCTGCCCTTTAGTAGCGGTTCAAGCATCTCAAGCACCTAAATGTTTTGTTTTTTTTCCAGCTCAGATGGCAGTTAGAGATAATTTCACACTTTTCTTGTTTAGCTTTGACGCAGAAATGGTCAAATTACGGCCGCATTCGTGTTTTTGTCGAAATTCAAACGAAATATTTTGCATAAATTTTGTTTGCGTGATTCCCCACGACGTGCCTGATTTGCACGCAAAACTCACACACGCGCACACACACACACGCATAACCCAGGCCCTCCCGGGGCCTTCCCCCTCTGTATCTGGGCTAAATAAATAAGCAGTGCGACGCTGTGCCCTCTGTGTTGCCAGGGAGATGGCTACGACCTTTGCTCGGCTCTGTCAGCAGGTGGACCAGACGCAGAGAGAACTGGAGGCAAACATCCGTCTACTGACAGCCAAGATAGAACAGTTGGAAGCTGTCCAGAGCCGCTCCAAGTGCTTACGGTCAGTCCAGCTTCTTCTCTCATTGAGGACAGCAAACCGATCAGGGGAAAAGGGGGAGAGTTGGCATGTCTGTCAGGATTCAGCAAGATCTTACACGGATGAAACTTAAACATGTCATTGCATAAATTCTTTAAGCATCATTGCGACATATATGATTATCACTGTAAACACGGAGGGGAAATGTAGTTAGTTCACCCACTTTTTCACAGGAGTTTATAGTTTGTTCACAGAAACTCAAAGCTTTACTCTGACCTTCACTTAACAAGCTGCATGGATAAAATTGGTCCACATTTGACGCATGTTTGTTTCCCGTGCAGGCATAAAGCCACAGAGTTGGAGAAGCAGTTGGAGGAATTCACTAATCAGTATCTGCAGCCTCAGGAGTGAAGCTGCTCCTCTTGGTCGCTCCACAGTTTGTTGGCTCTTCTGGAGCCGATCATTCCTTAAGTCCGGTGCCGCCCTGTCGCACCACCGCTTCGCGCAAGACGGTGGTGCTGAAAATCGTAAAATTGGACCGGTCCGACAACTTTGAAACAAACTTTACATGTTTTAATATCCAGTGGAATGTCAGGAGTTCATCAAACGCGAGTACAGAACTCCTCCAGCGTCTCCGATAAGAAGATTTGATCTTTTTGTTTCAGTTTGTGATACGAAACAACTTTTTTTTTTTTTTGGGTCACCTTTCTCCGATGTGTTGATAATGAAAAGCAGACAAAGACGTGGATAAGTCCGGACACACTTTCGGTATTTTCTCTCCTTCCTCAGCCAGCCGGGTGCCTCAGATGACCATGAAGCCGAAGAGAACCAACTGTTAAAACACAACAGCCTACATGGACTGTAGTTGTGCAAATTCACTCCACAAGGTGGGGATATATTCTTGGTCAGCGGGCTACTGGTTGGGTGCTGTATTCTGACACCAATGTGCTGTCACTCTTAGCTGTGAATATGCCTTTTTATGGAATACCTTTGTGGAGCAAATGAAGTTTGTGTGTCTAAGATGTATCTGCTCAGATGCGCGATCAACTGTTCATTAAGAGTAAAAGAAAAAATAATAGGTTTAATACTAAAATAGTAAGAAACAAGCTAAATTTACTGAGAAGAATTGTCTGAGTAGGAAGGGAATGCATGTCTTTAAAATACTGTAATTTGAGTTCTATTTTCTAACAACACAAACTGTATACATCAGATATTTTATTATATTCTATTTTATTTATACATATTAGACAATACAATGGCAATTACAACAAGATTCTTTTTTTTTTGTAAACTTGTCTTCTTTTTTCTTGAATGCGTGTTGAAATACCTCTAGATTGTATTAAACCTGAAACAATCTAAAGCGGACATGTTGTACATTTATTTCAGGAGCTTTAGGGACCTCCAGTGCTTTTACAAGCAGCCCCACAAATTTACTTCATGCGAATGGTTTCAAGGTACAATCGGTGATGTGCAGCTGATGGCAGCAACAGGCGAGGCCGGGGATATTACGATCATGTTGGCTGACAAAGGAAATCTGTCATGGGACCGTGACGATTTTTATTTTGCTGAAGGACAAGATAGCGGAGGACTCCTGGCAGGCAAACGAGGCAGAAAATATATTTGGTTTATAGTAAAAAGATTCAGTTTATTTGGTTATGCCACAAGATGATTGATGTTTCACGAGAAACAAAACATTTTGTGGGGCCCTTGATGGCCTGATGGTTCAGGTATGTAACACATAACATCCACAGTTGGATCCTTAGCTGGCTGAGCTTTTGTTGCCCTCACTCTTCTCACATTTGCCGCCTCCACTGCAGCTATCGATAAGACGTAAAAGAAAAAGGTATATTTACAGGGCAAACTCCACAGGGTACTACTAATAACTGTGGCTTCAATGTGCTCCATCTCGACAATGAAACATTATGCGCTCTGAAGCTTTATAAGTAACTTTAAAAATGTGTTGTTTTTTTTTAAACTCAGGTGATTTTTTTTATTTTTAGTCTTCTCACAAATTTCTTTTCATATGTCAACAAAGTCATGAGACTGTTTACAACTCATTCAGCTCATCGACTGAGCAGCAAAATGACCAAAATATTGTGCTTAACGATCTTTTTCAGGCTCTAATTCTGCCACCTTGCACCACATTTTGGAAATGCAAATAATCCCCATCTAAAAAGCAAAGGCGAGGGTGAGATTATAAGATTTTGCAAAGTAAAGTCTTTCAGTTCAAGCTTGAAACACCATGGCAGAAGTTCAAATATAATACAAACAAAAAACCAGCATAAATATTCTTGGTTAAAAGCTTTTATTGGTTACAATAACTCATGGCAACATATCAGTATCACCAAGCCACTGTACAAATACAAAAAAAAAAAGAAAAAAAAAAAGTCTGGTGTGAAAAAGACTATAAAAATTATTCCATAACAAGTGATTATAATTTCACACAATAGCACTGTAAGAGAATTATCATGGCACCAAGTCCCCGGTCTTTACTGGCTTAAAACATAAGACAATAAATAAAAGAAATTTAAAGTGTAAAAGGATGTCAGAACAGTAGGTTGACGAGTCAAATGGCAGTGCAGTGATGGTGGTCATGTGGTGCAACCTACTTTAGTGGTGGGAAGTCACAGAATGTTTTATATTCCTCATATTCAGATTAAACAGGGGAGGGGAATCGAGCACTATAAATACTGGCTGAACTTGTGCAGCAGTGACATTAACATATCTGCTCATACAGGCTCAACACAAGCCAAAACGGCTGAAGCATTCACGTGTCAAACATGCGTGGAGTGCCACTGAAAGAATGAAAAACAAGTCAAATTCAGGCTCTGGTACTTGGCACCTTAAAGACTTCCTATGTGGACATTTTGTAATATCTGGCAAGCCTATTATCAGTTGAATAGATGGGGGAATGATCTGGAAAAATGTGATAAAACAACAATGATACAAAGTTCAATGACATCAAGCACCTTTCTTTATTTGAGTTTACTGAACTACTTGCATGAGTGAACAGGCACAGGCACATGGAAGTGTTTCTTTTCCAGGTTCCAGCTTCTGAAACTGCTGGACGTTTGCCTGCTGAATATCACTGCCTAATGTGGACGACCCCCCCTTTTCTCAGCTGTTAAGGGCCATGGTGGTTTGTGATAATCATCATTTCATTTTCCACAGCTGCAGCTGGAAAATGTTCTGATAATACAAAACTCGACATATAATACAAGGCTTCCTCTAACCGTTAATGTTAAAAATTAGTTCTGTGACTATCGCGTGTGGCTGTGAGGGTGCTGTAGCAGTTTATATGATTCAACCTTGAAAGCGGATTAAAGAAAAAAAAAAAAAAAAAAAAAAGTACCTGACACCATCTAGATGTAAGATGCTTTTGTTCCGTTTCTGGATGTGCAATATGGACAGTTTCCCGATCCTCACTGTAATGTGACAGCAGAAAACACCATCTGTACTGTTTGTTCATGTGTCTGCCGGCAAGATCAAGCAAAACCCACAAAGCCAAATATCGTGAAACCTGATGGAGGTGCAGCGGCGGCACATATCACCCTCATTACGACTCTTAAAGACATGTGCTGGCTTTGGTAGAGACTGCACTCTCTGAGCGTCCTCAGGGAATTATTCAAAGCAGAAATATGTCCAGGTACAGCTGATCAGATCCACGATCTGAGACACAAATGATCAGAAATTTTGCCCCCCGATGTAACTGAACAATACAAATAGCATCTTACTCTCACAAATGTTTAAATCCAAATGCAATCCAGTTTGACGTTGAAGTGCTTTTGTTTGATATGTCTTGTTCTGCAGGTCCGTATCGGACGCAACAACAATAGCAACGAGTCGTATACTGGGCATTCTTAATGGTACTACAGAGTTCTGCATCTATGCTTTTTATTACCCTGATATTTAGGAGGAAGCCGTTCCCCCAGCTTCTGCTTTCACAGGAAACATGCAAATACGCAGAAGCAAACGGCGCCGCTCTACCTGCTTCACATGACATTCAAAGGCGAACGTTATCTGGAACAACAAAGAACGCGCAGAAAATATCATCACTGCAACAGGTCCACCTACATTTTGATGGTCAGCAGGGTGTTATGCCACACCCAGCCCAGTTGCTGGGCAACCACTACAAACACGCTGTTGATTAAACACAAGAGAGATAATATTGGGAGTCGTTTTCCAACTCGGACCCGTCGGAAAGCAAACAATGATGGTCTGATCCTTCAGTTTCATCATCTGTATGTGAGAACACATGAACATCTGGTGTCCGCTGGCTGAAATGGAAACTTGAGTCTAATGAGCCCTATCAGCGAAATGACAGCTGGACACACAAACACACACAAAAAAACCAACAACTCACCGTCAGACAAAAGCAGCTGACTCGTTTGATCAGGCAACAAACCGGGTTTAAAAATGAGACACTGATGTGACCATCCGATGAAAATGGACAAGATTGGCACTTTAGTTACATGAGAAACTCTTTTTTTTCTTTTTCTTTTTTTTTACACCGACTCAATTTTCAGTTCACAGGTCAGGGGTCTGTGGATAACATTGGCACAAATAAAGTCGGAACACTTAAAATGTAAAAGTTATCCACTAACGTCCACAAATGACCCCCCCCCTCCCCATCCTACCATGCACACAGTCACACACACACAGACCTCAACACCGATATGCAAGACGTATCCCGTCGCACACGCCTCAGATATAGTCTCAGGCTAAAAACTATTACTGTCAAACATTCTCTCAGGATGTTTTTGTTAATGGAAAACAGAGAGGAAGCAGATAAAACATTAAATAAGGTTCACTAGAAACACGGTAAGCCAAAGATTTGGGTTCATTGACAGATGATTGAACCCTGTTAGGTACAGACTTCATGGTAATAGAAAGCAGAATTATATTTAAAAAAAAAAGAGAAAAAAAAGTGATGCTTTAAGAAGCAGTGTGGAGCTGCATGTGGTCGTGGTTGTTTTCTGCAAGCACGTGGGTTTTCTTTTTTCTTTTAGTGTTCACTCGTATCAGAATGTGCTTCTATCCAGAAAACAACAATAAAAAAAAAACCAAAAAAACAGTAGCACTCTCTTATTAATCAGTGTGTAAAAAGAGGAATCACTAGATGAAAACATTACTGTAGTCGATACAAACATTACCCTCTTATCATAAATGGTATAATAAGGCAGAATGGAGACGATGCCGCATCTCACGGGCGCAGAAACCTTCCTCTATCCAGCCCACGTGGCTCAAACGTTTAGGTTTAGAGAGACGGGCACCTGAGACGGCCAATGAATAGGTCCAACTCACACATCATGAGGGTGTGTGTGTGTTTTTTTTAAGTCCTTTTGGGAGCCAAAATAATGTTGAGAGACTTGATGTGAAAATACTTGAAAATCAGAAATACCACTTCTGTGGGTAAATAAGTCATATGTGCGCAATGGTTTACATTTCTACTAGTTTGTGAGTGCATTTCTACCTCTCTGCTAAGTGTACATTTCTGTCTATTGAGTGAACCCTTCTTCACTAGAAATATTAACAGTTTATAACATGTTTTTGGTGAGAAAAAAAAATGCTGAAAGTGTTCAATCTAAAACAAAAACCTTGTTTGTTTACTTCCATTCTTTTTTTTTTTTAATAAACAGTCTTGTGGTGGCAGTGGTGTGATTTAGGAGTGTCTAACAGTTCAGTTTTCATGCAGTCACTTAATTCACACCTTGCTGATGACAAAAAGGACTCTGATCCTTCATGTAGGAAAAGGGGGGAAAAAAAACAAATAAAATGCCAATGCGAGCTCTAAAAGACATCTTTTTTCTGTCTTCATCTTTTCTCAGGTCCACAGAAGCTGCAGACAGATTCCTTTATGGTCCTGACAGGATGTCCTGACGCGCCTCTACAGTTGCAGTATCGCAGGGAAAGAAAAGCCTCCGCTTCAGTTTGAATCGTCCTTCTCTGTGCAGTTTCACGGTAGGGCAACAACAGATGCTTTGCTCAACTTTTGACAAATATGCATCCTCTGCAGACTCGGGGTGGGGATGTAATGACCTCTGTTTGCCAGTCATATCACTCTGCAGCTGATTTGCATGAAATGGATGTTGTCTTCTGATATTCAGCCACTTTATGCGTTCAAACCACAGTCCATTTTAGTAGAGGCCAAGAGAGGGCCTCTGATAGTAGATTTTGTTTTTTCTACTTTGGAGTTAAAGCTCGATCCAGGACAAGAAAAAAAAAAAACAAAAAAAAAAAACTTAAAATACCTCCCGTTGGATGCGAGGCTCCTTCTCATATCACAGTCACAGTTTCCTTCCAAAACAAATACACGTGGTCGAGGATGTTAGGGGGCCATATTGTTGAGAAAGAGAAAGAAATCATTCACATGATGCTACATTAAGAAGCACAGGATGATGGATTTATACCCTCTGCCTAATATTAAGACGCACAAAACAAATGAAGCAAGTGAGTTTAGGTCCTGTACACACGAACGTGGGTATTTTGATCACTGAGGATTTTTCTGTAGCGTTTGCACCTATTGTCCACATGTGGAGGCTTTTTTTGGGGACTGAAACAGAACATTTCAGGGGAAAAAAATACGCCTTCCAGGGTGAAGACCTTCACTGACTGATCGTCACGTTAATGTGTGGAATGAAAATGCCTGTTCTTTTTGGCTTGCAACGTCAGAGTTTGTGCTGCCATCTCCTTGGCTTAATATCACAAATATGGATGCTTTGACCTTTGTTTTCATGCCAAAATAAGGACAGTGCTAACCTTACTAAAAGGACTTTTTACATGTTCGCACATTAATATACAGTTAAAAGCCGATTACTTTACGGAACGGAGGTGTTGGGACACCTTTTGGAGTATGCTGCTACATAAGACGACAATCCAATAATGAAAGCTCGGTGCCAACATCCCCGGTCTTGGACCAGAATGAGTTGAGTTGGTGAGGCAGCTTTGAGAACAAGGTGGCGTGTGTTGCTAAAGAATGGCAAGTGAATTACGCTGAGCCGCTCCACCCGTACACTGAAATGCAGGAAACTGCTATGGCATAACCGTCAAAGAAAAAGTTGCACGCTCACTGCATGTCTGTGTGGTTTCTGATGGAGGTTTTTTTTTTTTTTGTAAACATTGCTGTGTGGATGCGATTTTCTTCTTTTAATGGGAAGTGAGGGGGAAATCCAGTTTTAAAAAGAAATAAAATAAAATACTCGCATTCATGTGTACATAACCTTAGTTCGGCCGAATTATGTTTCTGAGTTACATGCTGCATGTTTTGTAATCGAGTGAGTAAAGCTGGGGTAAAAATCAGCGAGCACAATCATTTCTAAATCAACCTTTTTACATAAATTCACCCGTCTCGATTCAGGTCCATTTAAGATTCGTTCCTCAATCTCACTCCAACTGAAGAAAAAAAAAAAAATTGTTTCTGGTTTTATGTCGCGATGCGTATTTTCATGTATAATAAAAACATAAAATTATAAAAAGCAAAAAAAAAAATCTCAAGGAAGGGAAATAAACTACAAAAATATATACATACACATTATATATGCATATATGATGCATATATACACACATAATGCTATACATATATACTGTCTTTATATATACATTTACATCGATGCTCATGTTGTTTTTCATGGCAACAAATGACTTTATTGCCCCCTAAAAGGAATTGGGTATGGGCGAAATCCTCTACTTCTTATCCTTCGGGTTTCCTAACTTTTATATGCTTACTTTGTTTTGATAGGACGACTCTACTCTGTAATCAATATGTGAAAGCTGGGTGAAAAAACCTTTTAGGCAGAGAGAGTTTGTACAGGTGGGGAAGTCACCAGCAGTGAGGAGAGCTGGGGGGAGTAAAAAGGGTTTTGGCTGACACTACGTGCACCCCTCAGGTCCAGCCCAGCAGATGAGATGGGATATGTAGAGTGGGGTTGTGAGACTGAGGTGGTGGGCAGTGATTGAGTACATCAAGCGAAAAGTCTGTTTAATTCCAGATCCGAAGGAAACTGTCCCAGGAGCCGGTGGCCACAGCCATGCCGTCCTCCGTTACTCCTAAGCAGCTCACTCTGTTGTCATGGCCTGCTAGCACACCTGGAGGTGGAAGGAAATAAGGCAGAGTCAAAGGTTGTCAAAAATCTACACCCCAAAAGCCAAAATCGGGGACTAATTAAAACAGCTGGACAGCTCAACTGGCTGAGCGAGCACTCTTTAACAGAGGCTGAGGCTTCTTGACACAACCAGCCAGGGTTCAAGTACCAGCTTGAGGCCTTTTTCTGACCACTTTCCTGACAAGCTACTTAAAAAACAAACAAAAAAAACTTCCCATCACTCAATCCTGGATTTTTCATGATATTTGCAGCTTTTGGTGCCATTAATGAACAAAATTCAGCAAAATAGGATTCAGAAAATTCCCTCATTCTGGTATTTCATGAACCTCATAATCAAATCTTATATTGATTATTTTCTCAAACAAAACTCGAGCAAACTGACCAAATATTCCATTTAGACACATCAAATTAATGCCGTTTTTTTTGTCTTACTGAAATTTTTTTATTTTGCTAAAAACAAACAAGACAGTTTTAAGTTTACTGTTAAGTTATGGTGCATCTCATTCATCAACCAAATAAAACCTCAACCTCACATACCTGCGCGTTCTCCTTTCAGAGTGTCCCAGACATTGCAGTTAAAGTCGTCGTAGCCAGCTAGGAGAAGGCGGCCGCTCTTAGAGAAGGCCACGGAAGTGATTCCGCAGATGATGTTGTCGTGGCTGTACATCATCAGCTCCTGGTCAGCGCGCAGGTCAAACAGCCTGCAGGTGGCGTCATCTGAGCCCGTACCAAACGCATTCCCGTTGGGGAAGAACTGCAAGAGAAAAAGGTTTTAGTCAAACAAGAAAAAAAATTAAAGAAAAGGAAGGTGTTGCTAGTTAATAGGCGAGTGAAGTAAAGGGCTACGCTTGTGTTTATAATACTATTTCAAGATGCCCCCCCTCTCCAAAACCTGAAAGACCTGGTACTCAAAATAAGGACATAAAGTAAAAAAAGCTGAAACCGAACCAATGAAAACCCAGCACAAATATCCTTCTTTGTATAAAAACCATCATCATCATTTTACATTTCGTTATAAATCACACCATCATCCTCTTGACTTGGGTCTGAAGTTTTACTACTCACGCAGACGGCGTTGATGTCGGACACATGGCCAGTGAAAGATTGCCTGCACATGCCATCACGAATGTCCCACAGCTTGGAGGTGGCGTCACAGGCTCCTGACACAAAGGTCTTGTAATCCGGGCTGAGAGACAAGCTCATCACGTCTCCTGTGTGGCCGCTGAAGCTTGTGGTCTGCTGGCCCGTCTCTATGTCCCACAATGCACTGCATGAAAGAGACAGGGTTGTCAAAATGGTCCCCGAGTTCTACAAGTGTACAAAACAGGCTGTTTGTAATTCTTTTAAGATCCCCATGATAGTTTAAAAAAAAAAAAAACAATCAGACAGAAATGTCCAATATTCATTGAGTATTGCAACTCCAGTGGAATTACTGAGGAGAAGCATGTCTCTGTCTAACTGCAGGAGTGTAAAAGGACTGACGCTGAATATAAACACAAACATTTTATATAAAACCAAAGAGCTTCTTTAATTTGCCATTTGGGGCTGAAACTACAGTATCAATGGAATATTTCCATCATGAAGAGAACTACATTATTGTAACAAAGGTGGCTGCTCACCAGGTGGTGTCTCCGGAGCTGGTTAGTATCTGGTTGTCATCCAAAAAGCGACAGCAGGACAAATAACCTGGAGATAAGCAGAGGATCCATATCAGATAAGGACAGAACTGCTCTTCATACTCTGGCCTGGGGCAACATTCCAAAAGTCTTTAACCACCCATATTGTGGCCTAGCATGCCTGAAGCTTCACTGCTGCTGTGATCAATGTGAGATTTTTTCTTCTAACAGGGGAAGGCACACTTGAAGTAGGGGGAAAAAAAATAAATAAATGAAGAATGATAGAGAAAATGTACTCTTCAGGCAGGGTGTTCCGCCAAAAACTAAATCCAAAGGAAACCAACAGCTTTTGCAGCTTCCCTTGATCTAAAGATAAAGGACGCACACTCATCTGAAATCTTTGAGAGTACACTCAGGCAAATTAGACACGATGGAAAGTTGTTATTGAACGAAAAAGAAGCAAATTATATTGGAGTACATTAAAAATTGAGTCCATTTTGTTTGCATTATATCTTGGCCGGTCCCATGCCTACCTGTGTGTCCGGGGAGCTCTCGTGTGACACGCACGTTGCCTTCTCGGGTCTTCAGATTGTATATGGAGCAGATGTTGTCCAGACCTCCGCAGGCCACATAGTTCCCAGAGGGGGCGTAAGCGCACGTCATCACCCAGGAAGAGCGCAATGGGATGGCATGCATCTGATTAGGACAAGAATCAGATTTGTTTCTTTATTACAGAGAAGAGGACTTAATCTGAAGCTTTGGGCAAACTTAACCCATGAAATCAAATTCAACGTTTGCATCTCATCTATGATCTGTATTGCAAAAACTGGGATTTTTTTTTACCAGTATGTGGCCCAGCCAAAACCATCAAAAAAAGTTATAAGCATCTGCTGCTGCAGATGATCTATGCCAATAACTAACACGGTGATGTAATAATCTCATGCCAAAGAGGATGTAAAGACAGAAGAAGTTAATAATCAGTGCTACAGATCATTCCAGGACAGTCTGGTGGTATTTCCTTGTAATATGGATGCCTAAACACTGGTAGGGACAGTATCTTGGTGGCTCAACCAACCCGATTTAGATTGAAACATTTGTGAATAAATAATAGCCAAAAGAGGAACTGTAGCTTATCAATGGCCACACTTTGTTTTAAATCAATAAATTTGTGTTATTATCGCAACTTTTCCCCACTCGAAAATGTTCAGCACTACCTGAGGATTAAGAGAGCCAGTCCTAAAAGAAATACTTTACTGTATGCATTCTTAAGTAAAACCCGAACAGTGCAGCATAGGTTGGATTTCCATGCATCATCAGTCATATCACAACAACAATGATCTCACCTTATTTGTTGTGTAGCTGTCCCAGATGATCAGCTTTCCATCTTGCGAGGCACTGACAAGTAACCTAGAATCAAGTAAAGCAGAACTGCATGACACTTGGCTCATAAGTTGAAAACTCTTAAAATCTGAGCTACATGCACCTGATTTATTAAAAGCAATGAGACACAGCCACCTTACAAACTACTGTGCTATACTGTCAGCCTGTCATTACAAGGTGCCCGGTTAAAAAGAAAAGAAAAAAAGCATTCAATGTGAGCTTCCTACTCCTTTCTCCCAGTTCTCATTTCCCCTCACTTTCCTCCCTTCACCCTTGCCGTGGACATTTCCACATCCAGAAAAGCTACTTTTAATGTCCCACCCCGATGTAAGATTCATCACCCCAGTTATGTAAAAGTCCCAATGTGGGAGGTTGAAGCCTGACATGTTGGGAAAGCGCTAGAAAGAAGCTAAGCTGGGATCACGAGAAAAGAAAGGCAGAACGACGGATGGGGACACAGAGTGAGGGTTGTAGATGGCGCAGATGCAGAAACAGCTGGAACCCCTCCCTCCCAAACACTCCTGACGGGGTGTTTCCGTCTCTCCAGGGACAGGAAGTGGTTTGATGCTGCTGCACTACAATGAAGAGGAGAGCCATCGTGCTAAATGTCAGTGGATGTATACAAAACAAACACTGGCCTCCTGCAGGGTCACCTAGAGGGTGCTGGGCACACCCATGCACATTTACACCCACAACCGAGAGAGTAATAAGGATTGAAAATCAGCTACCAGCGCAAGACTCAAGAGGAGGTTTTAGTGGTTTAAACTCTTATTAAATTCTTATAACAAAAAAAAAAAAAAAAAAAAAGAGAAAATTGTCCTTGCAAAAGCATAATTTACTTCCAATAGATCGAGATCAGTGCACTTGCATGCAAACTTAGGGTGAAGTACAATCTTAACTGCTAATTCTTCATGCGGTCTCGTTGCTCACAACTGCAGCAAACAGTTAAAAAAGCAGTCTGTAAGATCACATTTGATGACATTTTTAATGTGGAAAACCTTGTTTAATGGACTTGCATCAACTACAACAGTTGTCAAAATTTGAGATCTTAAAAACTGCATCTTTAAGGAAATAAGCTGGTGTGGCCGTCTGTCTCCGTGTCGGGCAAATATCACTACTGTGCTCATAAGTGGGGAGAAATAACAGCACTAGTGCTCAGATGCAGAGTGATAGCAGTAGTGACAGTCATTTGGGGTGATATTAGTCATATTAGTAGGAGAGTAGTAGTAGTAGAAGAAGTAGTGCAGATAGTAGTTTAGCCCCACACCTGGGACTGCCGTCACTGACCCAGTGCATTGCATTGGGAGAGAGATGGATAGAGAGAAGATAAAGAGTGACACACATATTACACACAGAAAACGAAAGGCTTCAGTACCAGTGATGAAAGATATAAAGATGCCGATACGCTGCTGTAAATCAACTTTAGCTGAACTTCATTCAGGAGTGTCAAGAGAACCTGTCTAAGACAGACATTAACACAGCATGTGATTATCCTGTTAAATCTCTAGGCCATTAGACCGCAGTAGGATTTTATTACCCATCCTTGGCATACATACACATGCTCTAACAAACAGACCAGAACCCAAAGTATGCCAGTGGCACATGGAATGAACGTCTTTGTTCTTTTTAAAATGAAGATTGGCTAAAGGGAGTTTGAGGACTGAAAAGAAAAAAGACAAAACAAGAAAGACTTGAAATAGAATCAAATAAAGGACTCCATGTATGGAAATTTCAAGCTTCTGCTTCTTCGAGGCTTTGCAACGTTGTGAAAAAGCGAGAAAAGCAGAATGTTTCAAGAGCAAGTTTTCTGCTGCTTTTGGCCTTTTTACAAATGTTTCTAAAAAAGAAAAAAAAAAAAGACCACAAACAAATCAGAGAAAGAAAATAACATCCACAACACAAAAATACATCTGACAGAAAAAGAAAAACCAATTCCTTTTAGATACGGCTCATAAGTTTATGATTGTGTTGTCCGTGTGATAACACAAACTACCTGGAATCACTCCCCCAGTGCATTGCATAGATCTTGGCCAGGTGGCCCCTGAGAGTGCGTCGCGTCCGCATCTGTATCCGGCCCACTGAATCCAGACCAGCTGTGATCTGCCAAAACACAGGAAGAGGCGTCAGCGGCTACACTCATCACAAATGGACACAAGCTGAGGCTGCGAAACAGGCAATTATTATCAAATTAAAAGACCATGTATGATAATGACCATGTATGATAATGAAGCCTATACATATAGTCTGTGGAATATCTATATGGATGTAGTAACAACACATTTGTATATACAGAGAGCTGAAGTCTATTTCAAAACCTGTTAAGACCAGAGTACAAGCTACAGAACTGCGCCAAGGGAATTTTTGGCTTTTCAAAAGTTTAAATGTATTTTGGCAAAAACTATGACATAAATATACATTTCAATATTCTTCAGGTTTACAGAATAGTCTCTCTTACCTGTGACAGAGTGGAGTCACTGCAAGCTTTCCTGGCATCCTGCAACAAAACAGAAACCTTAACAAATATTGTTGTCAGGGACTAACTTTAGTCTATTCCCTCATTGCATCATTGCTCAATTACGGCATTTACACACAAAGACAGACGGGATCAATTGAAGAAAGTAGTGCATTTAAAAGTATTTACATTTCCCATTATATAGGACCAATCAAAAGAAAAAAATATTCTCTGTGGTCATAATAAAAACATCTTCACATCAATTTTCAGAATCCAATTCCTGCAGAAAGTTAGAGGAAGCAGTCAAGTTATACACATATGTTTAAAAACACACATACAACTACATAAATAAACAAGAGCACAAAAATAAATGCATTTAAAAAACAAAAAACAATCAAAGAAAAAAACAAAAACAAAAAAAAAAAAACATACCCGGATCTGATTGCGTAGTTGTTCGGCTTCCTGCCGCAACTGCTCCAGCTCACTCATTGTCCCTCTGAGATGTGTTCAGATCACACTGCTCCAAACGTTGGTTGGGCCAGGAAAAACACACGTGCCTTCACGCACGCACGCACGCACGCACACACACACACACACACTTTACTAGCGGACACCTGCAAGACACAGATAGAAAGGCTATTAAGTTCAACGGCCAGACAGATAGATAAGGATGGGGACGCTTCCATCAGACAAACATGGGTATCCTGTTTGGGAAAGGATGCCACACAGGCCACACAGACCCATCAGGGGAATGGTGAGACTGGGTGGTGGCTTGGAGGGTGGTCTGGCTCTTCAAACACCCTCGGTGTGGTTCAAAAGGCCATCTGAACTAGGCCCTGACCTTTCCTCATTCAATCAGCCTTTTGTGTTGTTGCCCTGCGCTGTTGGCTCGGCCCACATCCTTGTGTGCGTGTGCCGAATTAGTCTCTGCCATGTACTGTAGGCAGATCTGGATAGTTTATTAGACAATAAGTCTCAATGAAAGAGAAAACATATGTGCATATGTTTATAGGGAAGTGTGTACATCATGTGAGCATACATGTCTGAATTTAAGCCTGTCAGAATAAGCATTTGTTTTCAAATGAATGTGTGAGTGTGTGTATGCACGTGCCAGTTACCACTTCCTTTACCTTGGGGAGCCTGTATGTGGGTCACAGAGCACTTAGACACTCCTCAGAAATGTTTGGACCGCCCCCCACCCCTCCCCTCCTGATTTTCCACAGTGTTTTACAGTCTGCAGTCCAGAAGTCCAACCCTCTGAGATTAAATTTTCAGTTCCATTTTCTATAATTCAACAATTAGACAGCGTTCAGCCTGTCCTCTCCACGGGGAAACATTTAAATGCAAAGAAAAAGCTTTCATGCTTTATTATGAGTTTTTTGCATTTGAAAAAAATGCAAGAGATTGATGTGATGTTTATGTTGCTCCAATTTCCTTTCTAAATATATTTATCTGGATAGAGAGCTTCTTTAAATACTGAGGTCAGTTAGTTTAAGCCATGGTTCTGCTACTGCACTGACACTAGTGAGGATGCAATGGACTGGTCATTGCGGACTCATTTGTCTCCTCTAAGGGGGTCTTTGACAGTAACGAGGCATTGCAATGCTTTCAGCTGCCCAGGAGTGACGTCACAATCTCCTCTACATGTAGCTGACACAACCCGCTTGAACAGAGGCTCCAAGCGTCAGCGTGCCTGTGATGTGCAACTGCTCTATGACATGGATCTATAATGCCGTATGCCTTTGAATTCTGCCACGTCGCACAGGGTGACGAGCAAACTACAAAACACTCAATATGACCCTCAACACTCAAATGTTTTCAGTCCACGTCATGTGCCATGAAAGACAACAGAACACCAGAGAGACAAAGTAAGTGATAATTGGTGGTGGATAATTCTGAAAAGAAATCAATTCATAACCAAAAAAAAAAAAAAAAAAAAAAAAAAAAAAAGATACATTGAGGGTAGCTCAATCAGTTTGCAGAAATCTGAAAAGTCTGATTTAGGTAAGCCATGTCATGGATTTGTGCAAGAGCCACAAGAACAGACTTGCTCAGATTTTGAAATGAAATATCAAAAAAACAGAACTGTTGAGTCAACCACTGGCAGACAAAAGAATTTGTTAGAAATACAAATGGTCACTAGAAGAGTGCCAGTTGTATTTTACCTTAAATTATTTTTTTTTTTATCATTTTAAACCTCATTGTGTGCATTTGCATCGTTTCTCTAGTTGTGTGCCTTGAGTCATGCAACCAGCCAACAAAGACCCAGCGCACTGCACAGGATTGGGGCGACAAAGGAAGAGCTGTGTGCTGGAACGGTCCATTGTATAGCATGTGGCTGCCAGCTACAGTAGATAGGGATGCTTGGCACGGCCACAGTTGAGTCTTTGCAACAGGCCACAGGAGGCTACAGTTGCTAATGCTCTGCTGCTGACAACATCCAACCATTTCAGCCTGGTGCTGCCAGCAGCCAACACAAGACCACTGTACCTGAACTGCCACAAAGACCACCCCCATCAAACTGTGGATGCTCAAGGCATACGGAGATCCACAGGCAGAAATCAGCACCGTTAGCATCTTCATCTTTTATAAAGCAAGGTGTGCGCTACACATTTATAATGCTGAGTCCTATTACACTTTTATCTAACAATAAAAGTATATACTTGTCAGATAAAATTATAATCAGTAGTTACATCCTAGAGTATCAATTTGTTTGAGAAGAATAGTATTTAGAAATTATTTTTTGTTTGAAATCAAGTCAATATTTCATTGGCTGCAGTTGCACAATTTTTCTAATTCAGTTTTAATCAAGGCTGACTTGTGCATTTCTCATGAGTGAAGCATGCAGACTTTCATTTTTATGTTTTATCCCGCTTACAATCAGGAATGTAGAAAGAAGGAAGCACATAGAAATCTCCAACTTCTTCCCGGTATGCTTCAATATGTTTGCATAGTTACAAATTACCAATAAACATTTCTGAAATGAGATGCAATCGATGTTCTTGCCAATTTATCATTCGTTCATGTTCAATCACAGCTTTTACAACAACACTGCAAGCACTCCAGAGGACTAGCTTCACATGTAACACAAACTTAGTTCATACTAATGAATGAGCAGGTAAGAACTTCCTCTAAGACACTTACTTTACGAATCCATGTACATCTGCCTCGAGTGCTCTGGTTCAAAGGCCAAAAGAAGAAGAAATGACCAAGAAGCTAAGGAGTTAGCCTACCACTTTCAGCAACCAGGTCTGGAAAAATTCTTGCACATCTGCCTGCAGTGAGCACTTAATAGTTATTTCTATAGTAAAATGTTCCCAGTTACCATAAAGAAAATCAAAATATAGAAGCTTAATACAAGTAGTCACAAATCAAGGGGACGTTTATTAAAGTTTTAAATAGTAAATCAGCTGTTTCAGCATGTTTTCCTCCCTCATAATATATTTACATGAGTGGAAATTTCCCATCCGTTGTCAAACGGAGCGAGGCAGCGAATTTGTTTGTCTCCTTTGTCTTCAGCCAGTGTCAGATTCCACATATCTCCTCATCAGCTGTTACGTTTTTAAGATAAACTCTATAAAAATATGCCAAATATGCCCATGATTCATTAGGTAAGTTTGCTAAACAACATTATAAAACGTATATCCTACCTCTTGTCTTATTTCAGTGGCCCTACAAACTGAGCAGGAAACTCGCCACAGATTGGCGATTGTGAAAATTGTGAAACTAAACACAGCAAGGAAACTCCACCAGGTGTGAACTTGTCCAGGTGACCCAGTGACTATTCCAAACATCTAGAGAATGAAGGAAATACTTGTCAGAATTCCAGTAAGGGAATAGGCCACATGTCTTCCTTCTGCTCAGCTGACAAATTCCTATCATGCTCTTAATGTATAGATAATTACAACACAAAAATAAGAAACGGAGGATTGAGCACTTGACTTCATATTAACCACCGTTTGGACCTTTAGGTTGATTTTGCCCGTCATTACTGCAATGACTGTTTGACCCACTTGAGTCACATGTTTCACCCCACCTATACCACACTGTTACAGAAGTACACTCATCTTAGTTGGGATTTTAGTGCAACCACACAAGTTCTAGTGTGGTAGAGCTGAAGCCTAATCACAGAAAACGAACAGTTTCAGGATATCATACACAAGGGCTGGGTATCACAGTGGAAATCATTTTCATGATATTGACGGCACACACACACACACACACACACACACACACACACACACACACACACACACACACAGAGCAACGACAGTTGTTCCTAGTATTTCGTCCACCATATCTAGTTGGTGAGGTAGGCTGAGGCACCTCTGTGTAGGATACATAATTCAACAGCTCCAGTAAACTACATGCAGCAACACGAATGTGAATCAACACCTGAAACAGTTTCAACAATAATGACTGATAAACTTTGCAGAGCCAAGTGTTCCGCTGTGCCTCAAAAACTTTAAAGAGTGTTTATGCAAAAACGATGATGTAATTTAGTTGGTTTTCGGTTCATATATCTTAAGAATCATTGATCTCAATGAGAAACCCATTTGTAAGATTGTCCCATAATGAGCATATTATGACGATACACCTAGGATAAAAGTCAAACGTAGATACGGTTCATTTATTACAGTATGGCCAAAGCCCAGGGCACACTGACATAATAGGATTATGTCCAATATTCTAACATCGACTCTGGAATAGGAATATTGTGAAATATATTCACTTGAATCCAATCGGAGTCTTGGACAGAGCCCTGATGATTTTCACTGTCTATTAGTCTTGTTTTTAAAAACTGTTTAACTATGAATAGTTTAGTTCAAATAACCCACAACATTTTATTGTACGAGTGACACTCAGTGATACTCAAGAGCAACAATCCAGGACCCAAATATATTTATTTCAAGAGAAAAGCAGAAAATCCTCAGTTCAGAGAGGCTCACACTAATCAGAAATTTACATTTTATCCCAACGGGGCGTTTTACTTCTCTATAATTAAACAGTTAAACAGCGATTGTTAATATTTTCTTTTCTAAAATGAGCTGACTGATTCAGCTTCTAAAATCTGTCCAATTGATTTGTATCACTTTTTGCAGATAATCTAGAAGAACGAAGCAGGTTATGCCTTTGCCCATTATTCCAGCGTTATATCTGGCTTTAATTGCATGCGTTTAAGCCTTATATTAAGCCTAAGACATTTTATGGGGTACAACAAAACTACTAACACCTGTGGATCAGTATTAACCAGCAGAATGATGGCCTAATCACTGTACCTACACACTGACTGTCGATCACACACAGGAAACCATCAGTTACACCATATTGAGAGACTGTAGGAAATCAAAGTGTTGATCTTCATGAAAAGATGACTTGAAGTACGTTTCTGATGCAAGCTACAAATTGCAGGATCGCGCGCCTCGTCACGCTACCAGTTGATGCTCGGTTGAGGGCGGACTGTCATGTATATTTAATACAAAAGAAGAAGAAAAAAAGCTATGCAGGATTAGGGTTTTGCAACCAGAAAAATATCGAGTTTGGTTTCATAAATAGAAAAACGCGAGAGTAAACCTCAACTAGTAACAGGTTTTGTGCCCGTAGTTCCGCCCGAGTCATTTGACAGCCTGTTAAAGGCCCCGTTTGGATAGCTGTGGATTTTAAGCAGTGGAGAGCTTTGCTTAAGAGTAAAAACGGCATTGAAGCATAAGTAGCCAAGGAACAGTTGTTTCAACATCCAAACCGCTGCTGCCAGACAGTTTCAGGCTCCCGGATATTTTCGCATCTCATCCACAGAGTAAAACAAAAATAAACCCGACATGAGCAAAGCAGGAAATAGCCTTACAGCCACAAAAATACCAAGATAAACTGTACGTCCTTACCTGAAACAGGCTTTTTTGGCTCAGTCTGTCCTTCCAATCCGAGTCACGCCGATCCGTTTTCACACGACAACCATATTATCAGCTGTAAGAAAGATTGAAGCAGATGCCGAGAATTTTTTAAGACAATTTAACAAGCTTAAATGGCCAGAGGAGAGGACTACTCGGGTCGGATTTGACTAAAATTTTCACCAAGCAAGCTAATCACCACACCCATGAAAGTGGGAACATGGCAACAGCCTACCCTGAGGGGTGCGCGGTAGCGGACGGATGTATGTTTTCATTTTCTAGCAAATACAGTAACTTGTAATGTATAAATAATTGAACACACATTTTTATTTTTACGTCAATACTTCAAATCAATCGATAACAATAGTTTAATTTGCATGCTTAACATGCCTACGAAATGTTTGAAACTGATAGTCTGCCCTACGAGCGAAATGGTACCGTCTGTCAACCCCTCTACAAAAATGAACCGAATTGGATACAGGAAACAAATATTAGACCTGTAAAGCTTGTTATAGTAGTGTAAAGACCTAGCAACAGTGATGAAGCTAGAGCTCACCTGAGATTTTTATAGGCAAACATTTCCTTTATATACCAGAGGTGAAAAATTAATCCAGAGGAGCCTTGAAACTCCACTATCAGAAGCCATATATTCTCCATTTATAACTTGTTAACATCCGATACAACAAGTTAGATGTATCCTTATATGTATTTTATATTTAAAAAAAAAAACACATCAAAAGATCAAACTGTGCACAAGCAGGTGCATAATGTCATAAAAAGATAACTTTGAAGATTTCTACTGTAATTTTATGCAGAAATGTAGCCGTCATGATGGAGGATGGTGGAGATGCAGATACCATTCTTGGCACAGCGAAAGTGTCACGATTATCTGGCCAACTCATCAATTTGGAAAATAAGTTATAATCCTTTTTAATAAGCTTAAAAAGAATTATAACCATCACAAAACTGTAAATTTAGTCAGTGTATTGCTTTTATCAAACATGTGTGTAAGTCTACCAGCAAAACATGGCTAAATCAAATATATCTGCATCAAGCCGCTCAAACTTTCTTTTTATTTTATTTGGTTTCTGTCATTAAAAAAAAAAACATTTTGGATTTTGGATCAAAAATCTTTAAACGCCCTCAATGGCTGAAGGAACTTGTAACAGAAATGTGTAACACTTTATAGATAAAAAATGATTGATTGATTGAATGAATGATTGTTGAAATAATCAATAAAAGTCACAATGTACCAAGAGACAGGGGATATGTTTGTTATATTAGCTCAATATTAGAAGGTAACTCAATAACAAAGCCTAAAAATAGAAAATAAAACAGAGGACTAATCAGTTAGCCTTCGAAGTAAACATCTAAAACATCAGAATTCAAATGTCAAGGCTTATATTGTCCCAGAAGACACCTGTGCCATGTCTCACCCAGCACACCGTGGTTAGCCTGCAGTGGGCTCATTGAAAAGGATCTCTCTCCATTAGGACAGGATGAATTTTTAATGGGGCCAATGAAAGGCAGCAGTGGGATAGGCTTTTCCATATCTCTGCACGAGCCAGAATCAATGGAGGGAGGATGAAAGTTTCCCAGCCCTTGGTTTCCTTTCGGAGAGGCATGGGGTCAGATTAAGTCTAATTGAATTCACTGACACAGCAGTAGTTTAGGTGTGTCAGACCAATTTCCCTCAAAACAGATTATGAGGATTAGAATTAACACGATAGCAGAGAGAGACAGTATGTTGTGGTTGGTTTGTCGTCAGTGCAGCTGGGGTTTTGTTTTTCTTTCATTTCCAATGATCATCGGTGCAAACTGGAAACTGGGTAATGTTAAGTGACAATACATTGTAAATACAGAATGTTCATTCATTCATAAAATGTTGCTTTGGGAATTGAGAAAACTCTTATTCTAGTGTTATACAGTTCACTGGAATGGCTAAAGAAGAACTGGAAAACACAAATGCCACATCATGAAAAATCAAAATGTAATTTCAATTTTTTATTTCTTTTTTGTTATCTTTAGTTTTTACTCAGAATAGCGCAGAATAAGCAGTTTTTTTTTGCCATAATTTGTTTTAAAGGCAACGCAATGCTCGGTTACTTTTAGCCTTTTTGCAGGTTATTCCTGAGGTTGCTCAGAAAAATGTTCTACTAATTACACAACAGTCACTCAGCTGCTACAACGAATCTTGTTAGTTTTGAGGATAGCTAAACTTTGTGTTAGTGTTAGTGTTTTTAGCCTTTTGAGCAAGAGAGTCATTCTACTATTAGAGGAAAAAAAAAAACACTAAGAAGGTGTCAGGTCTTGTGCTCTCTGAACAAATTCATTAGCCAGCTGAGAATCACAGTCAGCGTGTCCAAAAGCACATCCTTGGCCAATCAGGTCCCTCGGTCCATTGCCTGGCAACCAAGAGGGAAGGGAGGTAGAAAATTGACACTGTAAAAATAGCACATCAATAGCCTGGTGTCTGAAAAAAAAAAGAAAGTCACACATGTTGGTGAGGCTATAAATAGCATCCTGGAGCCTGAAACAGGTATCGTGTACAGTAACACAACGTATTGTCGCCTGCGTGAGAGACAATTTTGCATCAATGCAAATTGAGAATTGGTAGTGCATAAGTAGCAGAGCTCAATGAACAATAACAGTCATGCAAATGAATTACATAATTTGAATGTGAGGGTGGTTCAGTAAAAACATCTCGTGCTGACCAATCCATTTGTTTCTCACCAGAATCCCCCCAAAGTTATAAACAGGTTGCTTATGGTTTATTTATCCTACTGCTTGTAAGCTGATGTTTTTGCATAAATGCAAAAGAAAAAAAAAAAAGCAAATAACATGTCCATGGACAAGTTTGCAAGCCAAATGGGGATTTAGGGTTTAATGGTTTCCAAGAATAACCCACACAGTGCTTTCAATATTATCTAATAAACACATGTTGTCCTCTTGTCTTAACATATTAACACTACAGTGCCAAAAATGGGAAGCACACATGTGTTTTTTGTGTTACAGATGACTAGAGCGAACGGTGGTAAAAAATAAAGCTATCATGTCCAATTCAGTTTCAAAAGACGCTTGAAGATGGTGATCAAATCAAGTGAAGATACTGGGACATCAATCTGAAGCAGCTTCTAGAGGCGCATTTTTATCTGCAAGCTCCCATTTCTTGTCCACATGCGGCAACACACTCTTACAACCTCCATATCATACTTACACTGTATTAGAGGCAATTAAAAGGTGTAGCAACAGTAAAACCTTAAAAGGCTTTATCGGGGCCGTCTTATCCACCAGACATCTCCCGGGGAGGCTGGCCGTTGCCAAGGTAACCCTCACAAATGGCAACTGACGTCAAGAAGGTGGAAGAAATACCAGGGAGAGCCAGAGCTGCTATGCATAATGGATTATTGAAAAAAGGGTCCTCTTGAAGTGCGCAAAGTGACTTAAAATATGCGTGCCTTGCTGAGCTCCCTACCAGTTTCCCCCCTCCCCGTCTCTGTGACGAGGAAAATAGATTTCAATTTCAGGATTTTAATTGTTGACTGGAACAGCTGGGCTGATCTTTGTGAAATTATCCATCTTGAGTCAGACAATCACATATATATATATATATGTATATATATATATATATATATATATATATATGTATATATATATATATATATATATATATATATGTATATATATATATATATATGTCAAGATGACTCAAGATTATTGTGTGTCCGAAAAAGAAATATATTTGTATATATTTCTTTCTTATTTTTTATAGCAAAATATTTGAAAAAAACACAGATCTTTGGTTTAATCTTAAGCATTCACACAGCCATTTTTTTAAAATGGCAAACACCAAAAAAATAAATAAAAAGAGAGCAAAAGAAAGAAAAAAGTCAATTGCAAAAGATCTTGAAATTCCTGTTTCAACGGTTCAAAAACGTCATTAGGTTTAAAAGTCATAAAGTTGTTAAGAGGTTTTGCAGGATGTAGCGCTAAGATGAAACTTAATGAAAGCATCACAAATAAAGAGGTTTATGTTGACCTTGAACAATCATTCCAGATTGTTCTAGGTCCGAAAAGGACAACACTTTTGAAAGATAGGCAGAAAAAGGATTAAACTAATGCAAAATGCCCACTGTTTTTGGAATGATGTTCTGTGAACACAGGAAACCACAACATAGCTCTTTTGGCATGCAGTTCATGAGTTTGTTGATGGGCGATGGCACGAAGACCATACATGTAAAAAAAAAAAAACACCTGCATTACATGTTCACACTGTGATGCTACTTTGCTGCCGATGGTACTCGAAGTGTTGAAAATAATGAAGTGATTAAATCATAAGATTAGCAAGGAATTTAGAAAATCAGCAAATCAGGTTTCCTGTGAAGGCGTTGGGTATTTCAGCAGTATAACAACCTGAAACAAATATATGATAGCGGAAAGGATCAATTTAAAAGAGGAGTGACCTACAGTAGCTCACTGAGTTGAGTGCATGCCTGATGTAACCAAAAATCTTTGCCACAGCAGCATCGGTTCAACTAAGATTTGGACAGATGTAAATCATGAAACTGTTCAGCGATAGCTCCTCAGCTAAATCTATTTGAAACCTGAGCTGAAATCTGCCATCTATATTTTCTAAACTTTCCTCTTATTGAAAATGGCGATAAATGGGTGCATTTTGTGTTCCCCTTTTTATCACCATATGAAAGCCTGTTGCTGATGTTCAAAAGTTTTTTCTACATCTTGGCAGAACTGCTCAGTTGCTATTTATTTCTGAGGATCTTCATTGTGTTTAAAGGTCTGTGTGCCAATAATTTGGACCAGCGCTGCAACTGCAAGCGGTTTACTCTGCCCCCGTGCTGAGTTCTTGTCTAATCTCGGTGCTATTGTTGGTCCATGAGAGACTATCACAGCGGCAGCTTGGTGAAGAGCCCTCATCATTTCTGCGATAATGCAGCAGGACATAGAGTTTGTTTCGACTACAGCTGCTGCCCAACATGACAAGAGTGAGACAGAAGCATGAACATGCTACAAAGAAGTTTTAAGTAGATGGTGCGACACCTGCTCATAATTATTATTATGATAACTGTTGGAGTAACACTTTTGACATAGATACTTTCATGCTAACATGTGTTGAAGTAACATTGTAAAATTGGAGGCAGTGTTTTGTGTTCCTGTGGAAAAAAAAAAATCTGTACTGCAAACCTTTACAAAACGTCAGTTTAACGTCTGAATGAAGGCGTCAGTGAAGTGGAGCTTTTGTTTCAGGGAGAAGCTGCAGAGGAAATGTGCAAAGTGAAGAAGTGAGATTGTTTCAGTTTAGGGGAATCCCAGACACTTCTGTAAACCAGGGGTACCAGTGAGCGGCAAAAAAGCATGAACCAACATGCTCCGAGTTTCTTAAGAAGTGAATCGCACAAGCTATGTCTAGGGAGGGGGAAAATTAAAGGAAGTGAGGAAAAACCCTGGTGTGCTAATGCCACCCTTTTCAAATGCCTCCCATCACAGCTGCACCACTATGATACCAGATGATTATTAATTTATTACCATGAGCCCGTAATTATTTTACTTGACATTTTGGTGCACCACAGGTTGTGAACGTGAGATAAGACCATGGTATTACCTCCCAGCTGCCTGAAAACCAAATACAACCCTTTACAGATGAGTTTGACAGTAAGCTCACCTAAAATGCCACAGTTACCAGCGTTTCCTCTGTTAGTCCTGCAGTTGCTGTTAAACTGTTTTAGGATCTACGAATCTCTGTTTTAATGGAAGTTTCACTTTCAAGTACAGACCTCATAACCAGAAACAATATTCTCCCGATTTGTCTAAATGTATTTTTTCCAAACAGGAGGAATGTTATTTTGGATGCTTTTATCTAAATATAATGCGTTAGTCTGGCTGTTGTGATGCTGTAGCAGAACCTGACAGATGAATGACACCAGATGAATACTACCGTGCTGATAAAAGAAAAATCCCAAAACAACCCAAATATATTTAGAAAAACAATTAAAGCTTTTCTACCTTCTTCCAGCGCAGAGGAGTTGCAGGGGAAGTGGGCGTTTTCTGCATACGTCCTAAATGGCATGGATTATGAGTCGCACACAGCGCTGTGGTTTCACTTCTTCCTTTCAGCAGTGAGTGTAGATGCTGCTAGGAGAAGCAGTAAATGGAGAGAAAGGCAGAGCAGGAGTATGAGGTGGAGAGCTGCAGAGTGGGAGGGTCAGCATATGGGGTTGGCCACCAAGGTTGGGAGATGGAGTAGTATTTTCATTAAAGGGACAGAGCTGATTTCTTCATTCCTGTTAAACAAATGACTAAATAAGATTCACAAATTGCATGCTACCATCTGAAATAATTATTCCGGGATAGCTGATTCATCAGAATACCATACACTCACCTTAATCAATACAAATAATGTGATGTGGCTACGTTTCATAGAATCTTTTCTTGCAAGAATTTTCAATATTAAACTACATTAAAGGTGGGGTATGAGATGTTTTCTGGAGCATTTTTTATCATATTGTCTGAAAACCTCCTCACGACCCCATTGCACCCACTAAAATAGAATGTTTGGGAAAAAAAATTATATTTTAGTCCATTGTAGAGGGTGTAGCAAGAGGAAATGTCTGACCAATAGAAGTAATGATGAGAGTTACTTCTATTGGATTCTGACATGCCAATCAACCGTCAGCCCCCCTCACCCCTCCCCCCTGTGCGTTCACAGACTCGTGACTCGTTCATGTGTTTTGAAGGCGTGGTTTCGAGGGGTGGGCTGAAGGGAGAGGCAAGGTTGTGTATTTTCAAAAATATAGCTTGCAGGAACCGTTTTTCCAAGATCTCATACCCCACCTTTAACTGAATAAAGGCCAAAAAAGCTAGTCCTTACCATTACCCAGGCTGTATGGAGACTCCAAGCTTTCTTATTATAGAAGAAACAAAAAAAGAAACAAAAAAAAACCCTGCACCCGTCTTCCCTGACAGAGTGAAAAAAACAACTGGGATTTAGAATTTAACAACCCTCCAAAATAAAAAAGGAACAAGTCTGTTAGGTTTTCTGTAATTGTGTAGTTTATTAGCTTCACCAAAAATAGTCATAATGATCGGGCCTTATTTGCTACAGTTGACAGGCTAACAAACCCTCCTGTGTTAGTGGCAACTGAACTTCATTCCACCATGGCCTGCAATGTCTTCACAGACAAAATCCAAAATATTAGACAAGCAGTTGGTACATCAGCAGCAGGTTCAGCATATGTACAGTCTCCACTGAAAACCCATTTAAACACCATGACACAGTTCCAACCCATTAACAGCAAAGACCTGGAGGACATATTACGTCAGCTGAACTCCTCCTCTTGCTGTTTAGACATCCTGCCAACAGGTTTTTTCAAAAGGGTCTCAAAGATTTTGGAGTCAGACCTGTTACTGATCGTGAACTTATCTTTAATGTCGGGTGTGTTTCCAGAGCCACTTAAAACTGCTGTAATCAAACCTCTGCTGAAAAAGGACAATCTTGACAAGACACAAATGAACAACTACAGGCCTATCTCAAATCTCCCATTTTTAAGTAAGATCATTGAAAAAGTGGTTTTTCAACAGCTTAATTACTTTTTAAAACAAAATAACTGCTATGACACCTTCCAGTCAGGTTTTAGACAGCCCAACAGCACTGAGACTGCTCTGACCAAAGTGTTTAATGACATATGTCTGAATACAGACGGTGGAAAAATGTCAGGTTTTCTGTAATTGTGTAGTTTATTAGCTTCACCAAAAATAGTCATAATGATCGGGCCTTATTTGCTACAGTTGACAGGCTAACAAACCCTCCTGTGTTAGTGGCAACTGAACTTCATTCCACCATGGCCTGCAATGTCTTCACAGACAAAATCCAAAATATTAGACAAGCAGTTGGTACATCAGCAGCAGGTTCAGCATATGTACAGTCTCCACTGAAAACCCGTTTAAACACCATGACACAGTTCCAACCCATTAACAGCAAAGACCTGGAGGACATATTACGTCAGCTGAACTCCTCCTCTTGCTGTTTAGACATCCTGCCAACAGGTTTTTTCAAAAGGGTCTCAAAGATTTTGGAGTCAGACCTGTTACTGATCGTGAACTTATCTTTAATGTCGGTTGTGTTTCCAGAGCCACTTAAAACTGCTGTAATCAAACCTCTGCTGAAAAAGGACAATCTTGACAAGACACAAATGAACAACTACAGGCCTATCTCAAATCTCCCATTTTTAAGTAAGATCATTGAAAAAGTGGTTTTTCAACAGCTTAATTACTTTTTAAAACAAAATAACTGCTATGAGACCTTCCAGTCAGGTTTTAGACAGCCCAACAGCACTGAGACTGCTCTGACCAAAGTGTTTAATGACATATGTCTGAATACAGACGGTGGAAAAATGTCAGTCTTAGTTTTACTAGATCTCAGTGCTGCATTTGATACAGTTGACCACAATATATTACTGAAACAACTGGAAAACTGGACGGGTCTTTCCGGTACTGTACTAAACTGGTTTAAAACATACTTAGAGAACAGGAAGTACTTTGTGTCAATAGGTAACTTTACATCTGAGCACACAAGAGTCACATGTGGAGTTCCCCAAGGTTCCATCCTGGGACCTCTTCTGTTTAACATCTACATGCTCCCATTGGCACAGATTATGAAAAACAACAAAATAAACTACCATAGCTATGCAGATGACACGCAGATATATATTACAATGTCACCAGGAGACCGAGGCCCTGTACAGGCTCTTGGTAAATGCATTGAGGAGATTAAGACTGGATGTGCCACAACTTTCTCCAGCTAAACAAAAACAAAACTGAGGTAATTGTCTTTGGAGCCAGAGAGAAACGATTACAGGTCACCACAGAACTTCAGTCTATACACCTAGAAACTACCAACCAGGCCAGAAATCTGGGTGTAGTGATGGACTCAGACCTAAATTTGGAAAAACACATTAAGGCAGTAACAAAGTCAGCCTACTATCACCTTAAGAATACATCAAGGTTAAAAGATCTGATGTCTCAGCAGGACCTGAGAAAACTAGTCCATGCATTCATCTTCAGTAGGCTTGATTACTGTAACAGCATCTTTACAGGTCTACCTTAAAAGTTAGTTAGACAACTGCAGCTTATTCAGAACTCTGCTGCTCGAGTCCTCACTAAGACCAAAGAAGTGGACCACATCAGTCCAGCTCTGAGGTCTTTACACTGGCTGCCTGTCCATCAGAGGATAGACTTTAAAGTTCTGATGCTGGTCTATAAAGCTCTGAATGGTCTAGGACCAAAATACATCAGTGACCTCCTGACCCAGTATGAACCTTCCAGACCCCGCAGGTCATCTGGATCCAGTCTTTTATCAGTTCCCAGAGTCAGAACCAGACATGGAGAAGCTGCATTCAACTTCTATGCTCCACATGTCTGGAACTAACTCCCAGAAAGCCTCAGATCAGCTGAAACACTCAGTGTGTTTAAGTCCAGGTTGAAGACACACCTATTTTCAGCTGCATTTGAATAAAGCTCAAAACTTAATCACATTTTAACCACTGATTTTATATTGTTTTTATTTCTTTCTTTTTGTTTAAAATTTAAATCATGGTTTTTATTTCTCTGATTTTATCTATTGTTCTTATTTCTTTCTTTTTTTGTTTAAAATTGAAATCATGCTTTTTATTTCTACTGTTTTAATATCTCTGTAAAGCACTTTGAATCGCCTTGTAGTTGAATTGTGCTGTACAAATAAACTTGCCTTGCCTTCCTAAAGAGCTTGCCTTGAGTGAAATTAATGAGTGGGTGTGTCCAAACAAAATTTAAAAAAAAAAAATTCAAATAGGACTTCTGGTCACCATTAAATATATATTTCATGGTTATCATATATTCTAAGATGAAGTATTTAGGTTAATTTTACAGTTATTTCATGTTTCACATCTTTGATCATTCATGAATGAATCTAGTGTTCCGTAAATACAGCTTATTTGAAAGGGCATCTGCCTGCAGTCACTATACTTTCACTGAATTAATCCCTTTAAGCATCAACAAATTTTTTTTTATTTTTTTTACCCATGTCCAAATCTCTTTGTTTTTAAAAAAGTATATATATTCTTCAATAATTTCCAGCACCAATTTTCAGATAGAGCAAGGAAAAGTGTGGGAATTAATACAAAATCTAGTACCATATCTGACTTAAAATCCAAACGATTTCACAGACTATTTATCTAAATCCACAATTTCTGATACCTGACTGAAGTAGCCAGTGTTTCATGTAATACATTTCATAAACAGTGACTTCATTACCTGTGCAATAAAACCATCTTCAAATAAATAAATACTGTCCACTGCCATTTTTCTTCTAAAATAAAAGGTAAGATTTATTTATTCTTTTACAGTATAAAGTATCAGGTACAGTCATTTAGCTCACAAGCTCTTAAGTGCTTGTAGAAAAGTGCGCATTAACATTTGAGGAAACAGCATTTGACCTTTAACATAAAACTTTTGAAAGTTTCAAATCCAAGATTAGCATCAACAACCACAAATAAAGAGATTCCAAATTATTCAGTTTTTTTCTCTTAAATTTAAGAGGATCCAAGAGCCAAAATTAGCATCAACAACCACAAATAAAGAGATTCAAAAGTATTCAAATTTTTTTTCTTAAATTTAAGAGGATCTTTTTGAATGAAAAACACTGCTTTTGGCAACACTGCTACTGAAATCATTTAGTGTTGTCCTTTGAGCCCATTGAAGCTTGAACAGTCGGACACTTGAAGGCTTCATTCAAATTTGATGCCCTGGGCCAGAGGAAGATCCTTGCTGTAGTTTATTGTGCACGTTGAACGCCTCATGTACTGCTTCCAAGAGTCACTGCCTGACTCTCTTCCACCTCCTGTGTGTTTCTCACCACCAAAGGCTCCTCCGATCTCAGCTCCACTTGTGGGAATGTTGACATTCACAATGCCACAGTCGGATCCTTTGGGACCCAGCCAGCGGAAAACTCTGCCCAAATCTTGGGTGAAGATGCTGCTGGATAGACCCTGCTGGACTTCGTTGTTCCAGGCAAACGCCTCCTCTTCTGTCTTGAACTTGAGGACGTAAAGGATGGGGACGAAGGTTTCAGTATGGACGATGGGTGCGTCATGAGCCAGTCCTGTGATGATCGTGGGCTCGACATAGTTTCCAGGGCGGTCCATCACCTTTCCTCCACAGACCAGAGTGCCGCCCTGCTTCTTGGCCTGCTCGATAGCAGCCAGATACTGCTCCACAGCTTGTTTGGTGTGCAGAGGGCCATAGAGGGTGCTGGGGTCCCAGGGGTCTCCAATACGGACTTGCTTGTAAGCCTTTGCAATCCTCTCAACCACTGCGTCATGGACGCTCTCATGCAGCATCAGCCTCCTGGTTGTGGTGCAACGCTGACCAGCGGTTCCAACAGAAGCAAAGACAGCAGATGGCACCACAAGGTTCAGGTCTGCATCCTCAAACACAATGATGGCATTGTTTCCACCAAGCTCTAGCAGCTTGCGTCCGAACCTTTCTTGCACCATCATGGCTACCATCTTGCCAACGTGGGTGCTGCCAGTGAAAGACACCAGATCCACACGCTTGTCCTTCGCCATGGCAGTGCCAATATCTGCGCCGCCACAGGTCATGGCGCAGATAGCACCGGGCAGGTTGTTCTGTTCCAGCACCTCAGCCACTATCTTGGTAACTGCAACACTTGTGAGAGGAGTGGTTGGGGCACCTTTCCAGAGGCAGACATTACCGCAGGTCAGAGCGATGGCATTGTTCCAGCCATAGACAGCCACAGGGAAGTTAAAGGCAGTGATGATGCCGACGAGACCAACCGGGTTCCACTGTTCAATGAGGGCATGGCCTGGTCTTTCTGAAGGAAGGATAGGGCCACCGATCATTCTAGACAGACCAACAGCATAATCACAGACGTCAACATACTCCTGAACTTCGCCCACTCCCTCAACGTAGATCTTGCCCATTTCAAGGGCAACTAGACTTCCAAGCACATTAATCTTCTTTCTTAAAGCATCCCCAATCTGCCTTACAATCTCTCCTCGTTTTGGAGCTGGAATATCTGCCCACAACTTCCAGGCTTCCCTGGTCTTCTGGACAGTTTCTTCATACTCTGCCAAAGTAGCTTGAGTAACCCGGGCGATGGGCTCATTGTTGGCAGGGCAGTATGATGTGATGACCTCACCACTGCCTCCCCAACTTCCGTTGTAAACTCCATGGTTATCCTCAGACAAACCCAGCTCTTTCAGCCAAGCGTATTTGGGTTGGTTTATGAGAAGACTTGACATGGCTGTTGACTGCTGGCAGTGGACAGTTGCAAATTTACTTCTCAAAAGGAGCCTGCTGTGCCGAGCAAGGGTCAGAGTCAAGCAGTGCTGCATGGGTGCTGGAGAAAAAAAAGCAAGTTAAAATTTAGTTTGATATGTTGGAAGGACGTTCATAAATAATTGTTTATAGAGTATTCTCTTCTCCTGATTGAGGCCTGCAAGGCTTCAACCACTTGTTATGTAGCGTCCATCAGTTTTTAAAATACTGGAAAATGTTATTTTTTTTTTAAATAGTAAAATCAATACAATATTCAACAAAGATACCACACTCTGTATGTTCCCCGAGCCCAAAATAAAGACTAAACTAAGCAATAAATTGCTTATTGAAATCATTACTCAGGTAGTTATGATTTAGGTAGAATTTAAATAAATTCTGCAATTCCACAATGAGCCGAATTTGACATTGAAATGAGTAACTTGGGGGGGGGGGGGGGGGAAATCAACATCTTCAGCTGTGACAAAGTCCAGCACAGAATAAAGTGAACATGACCTTCAGCAAACAAATATGTTGAACAGATGTTCACTTGACTGCACAAAAGAAATTAGAGGAATCTTCACTGACAAACTTGGTATAGAGTGATCTTATATTCTACAGTGCAAGTCTGGGACATTACTATTAAAGTTGAAACAGTGAATCATTTAATCAATCTTCAGCTCTTTCTTTTTGATCACTGATTAATTTTTATGACAATTTATGAACACACAATGGTGCAGCTCCTGGCTGGTGGTTAAAATGCACAAACTTCACGTTTTGTTTCTCTGTTACTTAACATTACTGATATGTTGTGCAAATGTAATTTAGTTTACTAAAAGTAGTTAACAGGGAAATACATAAAATAGAGCTTTAAAATCTTTAACCAAAAAAAATCTTGGTTAAAATTACCATCAAAGGTAAAATACACGACACAATTTTCATGTACCATGTTAAGGTTGTTAGTGTTCTTTTTTTAAAGATTCTTTAAAACATGTTCTTTGAAGTTGCACGTTTGCCTCAAAATAGCCTCCAAGGTTTTAAAGTCACACCTGTTCACAGAGTAACTGTCCTGTAAGTTACTCAACCATATCTGCCGAATGCGCTTGCGCAACTAAACCAACTTTGGACAACAATTAGGCTGTATGCACTCACGCTTATTCATTATGCAGTAGTGTCACCCCCAACATCACTGCACGTTAGCTATAAGACAAATCTGCAGTTTGCATTTTTGAAGTTCAAACACGTGAGATTCGACAAGGTAGAGTTGCCCCTTGAGCAACATGAGGTGGCATGGTCGCCGAGATCAATGCTGTTCAGACTTACGACCGTGACTCAAGGTCCCGCAATTCATACTCACTAACATCACCGTGCTCTAATAAAGCTTGCATTTATAGCATCTGCACATTAGTTTATAAACCTGAAAAGTACGTTTTTGCTACTTTTGATCAGTTTTTAACTCACGTAGATATGAAGTCGGCTAGGCCACGTCCACTCCAGAGCAGGGAAGAAAATGCTGTCACTTAACGGAAGTACTACTTCTGTACTGTATTCTGATTGGACAAGAGCTTCGACGCACTGTGGCGCCCGCTTTGTTAGGTTGACCCATGCTAACAGATTTCTTTTGTTGTTATTAACCGTTTTGCGGTTGTGCTTCTGCCATAATAATTTATATTCAGTCATTTGCAGCCATCAAGTGTTAAAGGATGAGTGGCGGAGTGTACGGAGGTGGTGAGTGAGACCTGATTTATGTAAAATTAAAATGTTTCCCACGTTGTCCTGCTCTCTAGCTTTAGCCAGCTTTGTAGTTAGCCAGCTATGCTAGTTGTGCTAACGTCTAGCTCTTCCATGGACCAAAAATACTCTTGCTAGCATTACAATGGTCACTAGTTTAAGAATATGTCAAATATATTATCGCTTCAAGCTCCTTGTTTTATGACTGAGACTTAGCGTACGTTACAGTCATGTTAAGGAGCACCGGTAGCTAGAAGGAAATGAATGAAAGTGGGCATTCCGAGCTCATGATCCCGTTCAGTTTAAAAAATATAACGTTAGCTTTGCTGCTTTCAATGATCGCATGGTGATTTTTGGAAATGAGGCATGTTAAACTGTATTCAACACTTTCCCCCCGTTTATTTTGTTTTCTGGTGATATTCGTTTTTCTCAGAAAAGTAATAGTAGAACTCGAGTTTAGCATCATTCTGTGGTAGCTGTTGTCTACGACCATGATAACACACCACTGCAATGTAAATATGGATCGATGTCAGCGACATTATGCCCTTATATGTTTTATATTGTTGTTAATACACTGAGTTTGGGATGCTGAAAAAACATTTCTAGTACATCCAGCGCAGCAGATTGGGGAACATAATAGGAGATATTTTAATTTTAATTTGGAAGTAAAAAAGTTTATGTACAATTTAACTTTGAGTATGGGGTTACTTTTGGTGTGTAATTGCACACTAAATTCGATATTTACTCTATGAATAATGTAAATTTCTCAAAGACCATTTAAACTATTGGTGATATCAGATGGGAGATCAGTCTATAGGTTCTGCATTTTAGCTATTAATCTGTTTGCCTGTTTATTGGTTCATCGCATCTGCAAATTATTGTTGCAGGCAGCCTAATATATATGACTCCTGTAGATCAGTGTTTCTGATTTCTTGTGGACATTTACGGTGAAGTGAAAAAGCATGTACACCCTCTTCAATTCTAAGCTTATTCTTTGCATCAGGACCTTATGAAAGAAGAAAATTTAGTCCTTATTAGGTCTTAGAATTAGGTAGATACAATATCAGATGAACAACAACATATGAAATATTACAATGCACCATTTATTTAACAAAAAGCAGATGTTTTAGAAGTTGCTGCTCTGGAGCAGGCAGGTTTGTGTTAATACAGTGCCAATAAGGAAAGGCATCAGCAGTGATCTTGGAGAAGAAATTGTTGCTGTCCATCAGTCTGGAGAGGGTTATGAGGCAATATTCAAGCAATTTGAAGCCCATCATTCTACAATGAAAAATAACATTCACTTGTGGAAAACAATCAAAACAGTTGCCAGTATTCCCAGAAATGGATGTCCTAGCAAGTACACCCCAAGGTCAGACTGGGCAATGCTCAGAGAAACTCAAGAACCACATCTCAGATTCTACGGGTCTGGATTAGCATGCTAAATATTAAAGTTAATGACAGTACGATTTAAAAAAAAAAGACTGGACAGTGTGCCAGAAGAACGGCTCATCTCTCTAAAATTACAAAGTAAGAAGATTTAGGTTTGCATCTGAACAAACCGAAAGAATTATGGAACAATGTCCTTTTGACAGACGAGACTAAAGTGGAAATGCCATAATGCACAACACCATTTTTGGAGAAAAACTGTCTAGCACAGTGGTGAAAAAGTGATGAGACTGTTTTGCAGCTACATGACCTAGACACTTTACAATCATTAGGTCGTCCATGAACTCCTCTGTGTTCCAAAGTACATAAAGTCAAATATTAAAACCATCTGTCTGACAGCTAAAGTTTGGTCAAAATTGGATCATGCAACAGAACAGTGGTCCACAGCACATCAACAAATCTACTACAAAATGGCTGAAAAAAAAAGAATCCAAGTGTTGCAAACTGCTGTGTTTGGACCTCGAGAGCTGTGCATAAACAAATGCCCACAAACCTCAATGAATTGAAGCAACGTTATTAAAAGGAGCAGGACAAAATTCCCCCAACAATGTGAAAGACTTATAGTGTCTTGCAGATGAGTACTTTAATGCAGCTAAAGGTGCCTCTACAAGCTGTTGAATCATGAAGTGCACAAAGTTTTTCTTCATAATGCTTCAGCATTTTGCTAAATGTTATTTTTCACAGTTTGAATCACATTTATATGCTTGCCTCATATCTGCAGATGAGGTGGGAGCTCTGGTGTTCGACATTGGCTCTTATTCTGTGAGAGCCGGCTACGCGGGAGAAGATTGTCCCAAGGTAAATGGATCCACTCAAGTGACCTAATTAACTGTCTTTGCTTCCTCTGTGTGTTTTCACCTTCCCTGTGGTGGTACACCAGTGTCAAGAAATGAGGACTCTAGCCCCAGGAGACAGACGCCATAAATTAAGTTTTGGTCAGTTTTGGAGCACTTCTCGGTTTAGAGTTTAGCGCGTTTTAGGTGGAGATGTTGATGTGAATAAAGCGTCCCAGCCAGTGATTACATTTTCATTTATCAATTGGACACTGGTTTTGTGCAGATAGCTTTATGAGCATCGTAGGTCTTTTTGATCATAACAATCTCACAGTTTCCCCCCTTATTCCGGGCTCTCTCCATTCTCCTGGTTTGTCCTTTGGTCTCAACAGTGGTCTTTTATTACATGATGAATACGTCAATACAAACTTGTATGTTAAAGATTTGAAGCAGGTACTTTTTAGAGATTCCAAATGACTGTAATGTGTTTCCCAGTAATCAGATGAGTATTGCTTAACATTTCAGCACCCCAGTGTTTCACAAAAGTGGAAATTTGTTCAGTTTGGGTGATGAGCTGCACACTGAGGATTTGTACAGAATTAGATTTTTTTTTCATCACTGTCAGGAAGCTGACGTTTGTCAAAACGGAGCGTGTGAGAATGTGTCTTGACCTGCATTGTGTTTAATTTTGTCTCGATTCAGGCGGACTTTCCCACAGTCATAGGTGTGACTCTTGACCGGGAGGATGGCAGCACACCCATGGAGACGGATGGTGACAAGAGCAAGCAGAGCGGCACCACCTACTACATCGACACCAATCAACTGAGGGTACCCAGAGAGAACATGGAGGTCATGTCCCCACTCAAAAATGGCATGAGTGAGTTTTCAATGCTGTCACTTTATTTTTCCGCCCACCCAATGACAGCTGGGATAGGCTCCAGCTCCACCATGACCATGAATTGGATTAAACAGAATAGAATGGAATAGAATGGATGGATACTGAACATTTGCCTCACAGCAAGAAGGTTCCTGGTTGGAATCCCGGCTGGGGCTTTTCCTTGTGGAGTTTGCATGTTCTCCCCGTGTATGCGTGGGTTTTCTCCGGGTACTACGGCTTCCTCCCACCGCCCAAAAACATGCAGGTTAATTGGTGACTCTAAACTGGCCCAAGGAGTGAGTGTGAGCGTGCATGGCTGTGTGTCTTATTTGTCTTTGTGTGGCCCTGTGATGGACTGGTGACCCGTCCAGGGTGTACCCTGCCTCTCGCCCAATGACCGCTGGGATAGGCTTCTTAGTTGGATTAAGCGGCTATAAAAAGGGGATGAATAGATGGATAATGAACATAATATTTGAAAATATTTCAACTGTTTACTGAAAAAGGATACATTTAGGATGTAAAAATGAGCATGAGGTATATGGGTTGTTTGAAACGATGACACAAGTCTTTGACGTAAAGTCGGCAATGAATATTTAAAATCCAGCTCGCATGATCCATGTCCATAATTGGGCTGTTTTGGTGTGACTGCCGACTTTGTAGGTGACGCCGTCACAGCCATGACTGACGTATAGATGACTGCTGTTCATCATAAATATTGATGAGAGTATTTGAAGCCCATGGCAGCTCATTATCAAGTGCTCACCCATTTGTTGTCTTTCCATCTTTGGTTTACAGCCATGTCTGTTCTCAAGTGCTTAACATTCGTGGTACTCTCAGATTTACAGATTTTCTATTTTCTGGAATTGTAGTAGCACACCCCCCCATCAGTTTAGATGATGGAGTACAAATAGAGCAGGTACAGATGTACAAAGTAAGAGCAGAAGTGTAGTTTAATGTGTTTTTGAGATGTTACGAAAGGAGGTGTTATTAGAAAAGATGAGTCTTCAAGAGACTGTTGAAGATAGAGAGGAACTGTCTTCTGTGAGGGATGGAAGTCCATAAATGGACCCATTGGGTTTTGAACCGTTTTGCAGACAAAATAAACATTTGATGATTACCTCTTTGGCTTTTTTGGGTTGCGATGAATATTCCCTTTTAATTTGATATGGTTTTTACATTGAATTATCAATTTAGAATATGATCAGCAGAATGGATGATAATGAAAATGTCAGTTACTTGAAGGAGCTGTAAGATATCTTTCAACCAGCTGTTTAAAGTATCCACCACTGGCTTTCGCATTACTGAAGAGGAACATCATGGCTGCAAATGCATTGCAGGTATTAGCAACAGCAGATGTGAAACAGATTAGCTGATGGTGCTCATCAGAATTTGGTCCAGTGGAGTTTGGCTGCTTGGCTATTTAGAGACGAGTGTGACACCCATCTTAATTGCAGCAGAACAGCACAGTGGGACCACCAGCTCCCTTAGAGGGCTGGCCTGGAACATTGGTGCCTAGTGCTCAAATTGTTATCTAAAAAAAAATTCATCATTACTCTAATTTCTCTGCCAGCTGACCCAGTCGAGACTATGAAAAAAGAGAGAGCATTTTTGTGATATTGAGTTGTGACGCCAAAAATGCAGTCCAGTTACACAGTAAGGGCATATGGTAACTGCTTTGCTCTGAGTGTATGTCTGCGTGTGTACAGAGCAGAATCTCATGTGTAAAAATTCCTCCCATAACGGCACATATTTTCCCAAAACGAAGGTGCCATTTATACTAATCTGTTTCTATATTGTTTCTATCGCGGATGCACTGTCCATTTACATTAAAATACTGGAATACGACTTCATAGGTGGAAGGATTCAAAGACGCCGGAGCCCACGTAAGCATTTGCATACGATGCTGATTTTAGCAGTTGTAAACGGTGAAAAACGAGGATCCGCAGTGCCGAGCTCTAGCTACTCGGCTTTTATAATGAGAACCCAGCCAGTGGCTGCAGCAACGCAAGCCGTACATGGAGCGCCGCTTTTGGGTTAGACCGGGAAGAAGCAGCGCATGGTGGGACAATTTCGTGTTGTCGCCGAAGAATGGCGCGAGAACTTTCGAATGTCCAGAGCAGCCCTGATAAATCTGTTAATATAAAGCAGTTGCTCATGCTCCAGATGCAAGGGCGATCATGTGATGTGATGGCTGATTAGTCATGTGACTAGCGAATCAGCCGATCCCCGTTTCAGTGTAAATGTAAATAGTTTGCAAGACGCCGACACGAAGAAATGGTGAAATGAATTAATGTAAACAGAGCCTCAGTGTGGAACTTTGGTAGTAACTGTATCCCCCAAAATGGGTAATCGATAATCATTTCACACTAATGTGACAGTTAACGATGCTCTTGTTTTCTCCACCACTTCACCTACAGTTGAGGACTGGGACAGTTTCCAGGCCATTTTGGATCACACATACAAGATGCACTTCAAGTCTGAACCCAGCCTGCATCCTGTGCTCATGTCAGAAGCTTCGGTGAGTTTGTTTTTGTTTCAGATGGAGCATTAATGTCATTGATATATTCTGATATTTTGCTCAGGCAAAACCATCTTCATAAAGTCAAACTTTAATGGCCAGCAGCAACTTGCTGCTAAATCTGAGTCCTGTGGGAGTTGGTGATCTATGAGATGATTTGTGTTTTTAGCTGTGATCAGGGTGTGGTGAGGTATGGATCTGAAGCCACCTGCGGAGTTATAGTAGGTTATATGTATCCGATGGTGACAGTTTGTTGTAAGTGGGCTAACGTCTGCTTTGTCTTTGCAGTGGAACACACGAGCAAAACGGGAGAAACTAACCGAGTTGATGTTTGAGCATTACAACATTCCCGCCTTCTTCCTCTGTAAATCAGCGGTGCTGTCTGCGTATCCTTCACTGTTTTTTTTTGTTTTTTTTTCATCCCGAAAAAGATTTGACAGAGCCTGCAGAGTTAATTTAATGGTCACTTTATTGTTTGGTAATGGTATCGGACAAATCTGCTTAGATCATTATGCATGTTGAACCATGTCATGTTACCTTTACTTTGAAAATCCAAGCTTTGCCAATGGGCGGTCTACAGGCCTGGTCCTGGACAGTGGAGCCACACACACCACAGCTATTCCAGTACACGATGGCTACGTCTTGCAACAAGGTGACCCCTTAATTTGAATTACCAGCTGAATTAGAAAGTAATCTGAATATTTTACTTGGGTTACATGTAAACCACAGATGGAATTTATGATCTAAGGCAACCAATAAAAGTACCATAGTTTAAATCTCAAATATGCAAGTTCTTCTCTTCTTGCTATTTTGTTGCCATCTGCTGGTTGGAGAAAGGAGCTCAGCCATTTGGTAACTCTTACACATGTTCAGCTACTTCAGTTTTGTGGTAGCTGAACATTTGTTCTTTAACAACTCATCAAGCTTGATATTCTCAACTGTTTGTTAGCACGATGTTCAACATTTTTCCTCTATTTGAAAATAATCTCAATTAGACACTGTATGAAGAAGAAATTACCACTGCAACATCACTCGTTGGTCTATGGACTACTATTTTGAGGCCTCAGTTTTTGTCACCATCTTTGTTTCTGGGTGGCATGACATGCTGAGGGATGAGCTCGGAGCTCAAGGACACTGTGCATGTTCATTGGGTAGCTGCCTGGGTACTCATCCAGCTCATAACAGCACCACCCTGAATAATACTTCTGTTTAAATGCTAATCTGGCACCTAACAGACATCTATCTAGTTGATTGAGCGTGAAAAGGGTTTGCTATGTTATAGGGAAAATGATGACCTTTCCAAATGAACTTTGAAGATGTGGTACTCGGGCCGCGTTCCTGTCAGTCTCAGGCTTTATTTGCTTTCTCCGACAGGCATTGTCAAATCGCCCCTGGCTGGTGACTTCATGAGCATGCAGTGTAGGGAGCTGTTTCAAGAGTTAAATGTTGAAATAATCCCTCCTTACATGATTGCGTCAAAGGTGAACCACACATTCCAAAGTATTTTTGTTTCATTTGACATATTTTGCCAAGTATTTACCATGTGTATTCGTTACAGGATGCAGTGCGGGAGGGAGCCCCAGCCAGCTGGAAGAAAAAGGAGAAACTACCTCAAGTCACGCGCTCTTGGCACAACTACATGTGTAATGTAGGCAGCCTCCTCTTTACTTTGCAGCATAATGATGATAATGTCTTTGGTGGGTGTGAAATCGACGTGTAGCGTTTTGTGCACATTACTCTTTGCAGTGTGTGATCCAGGACTTCCAGGCATCTGTGCTGCAAGTATCAGACTCTCCATACGATGAACAGTAAGAGCATTATTTATAACTTTATTAATTCTCATTATTTTTTTGGACAATGTTTAAATAGGTTCTCTCAACAATTCTGACCTCTGTGGGCACTACAAAAATAACCAAAAGTCAACAGTCGTTAAAATCTGAAGTATTTGAGCCGCAGGTTCACAAAAAGGTGTTTTCTGAGACTTTCTCTGTATAGCTTTTAGTTATAGCTAAAAATAGAGTGTGGAGGGGATTATTATAAAGATGATCAGCTTCAGATGCATTATTCTAGTCTATGAACTACAGAATCTACAGATTTGTTACCTTGCTAAAGGTAATAAATCATCTCACAAGTTGCTCATCTTCTGTTCAGAGTTGCTGCCCAAATGCCCACGGTGCACTATGAGCTGCCCAATGGCTACAACTGTGACTTTGGAGCTGAGAGGCTAAAGATCCCAGAGGGGCTGTTTGACCCCTCTAATGCTAAGGTATGTGCTCGATCGTCATGCTCCATTAACCCAATAACTAAGAGCCAACGGCCAGAGTAGCAAAGCGCACGCAGTAACAGCAACAGCTTTGAATAATGTATGAAAGAAGTGTTTGAATGCTTTTACTGCAGTGAGTTGGCGTTATGCGATTAAAAATGTTTCTGTTTGGTCTAATCACTTTCAGGGCCTTTCTGGAAACACCATGTTAGGAGTTGGCCACGTGGTGACAACAAGTGTAGGAATGTGTGACATTGATATTCGACCAGTGAGTATCAGAATGAGAAAATTTCACGTCTCCTGTTTTTTTATTTTTATTAGTTAAGTGGGTCCCAATGCAAGAAGATGCGCAAAGTAACAAGATGAGCTAAAGGAAAGCCATTTTAAAAGATTTAAGAATATCATTTTTTAATTGTACAAGTCACAAAAGATAAATATGGGATGTCTTTTTTTTTTTCGGTTCCACGTTTGTCTGCTTAAACCACTGACGGGGATAAAGGGGAGTTACAATGTGTTTAGCATTGTTATTTTGGGGGCCGGAAGCAGAGAACTTCGGAAACCCTTAAAGGGATAGTTCGCCTCTTTTGACATGAAGCTGTATGACATCCCATATTAGCAATATCATTTATGAACATTGACTCACCAGTATACTTACCTGTATGACCGGTGTCAGAGTTTGGTCCGCATTGCCGGCAGTAAGTCGGACATGTTTCCTGTGAGGGTTGGACTCCGTCAGGGCTGCCCTTTGTCACCGATTTTGTTCATAATTTTTATGGACAGAATTTCTAGGCGCAGCCAGGGCGTTGAGGGGGTCCGTTTTGGCGACCTCAGAATCGGGTCTCTGCTTTTTGTGAACGATGCGGTTCTGTTGGCGTCGTCGGGCCGTGAACTTCAGCTCTCACTGGAGCGGTTCGCAGCCGAGTGTGAAGCGGCTGGGATGAGAATCAGCACCTCCAAATCTGAGACCATGGTCTTCGGCCGGAAAAGGGTGGAATGCTCTCTCCGGGTCGGGAATGAGATCCTTCCCCAAGTGGAGGAGTTCAAGTATCTCGGGGTCTTGTTCACGAGTGAGGGACGAATGGAGCAGGAGATTGACAGGCGGATCGGTGCGGCGTCTGCAGTGATGCGGGCTCTGCACCGGGCCGTCGTGGTGAAGAAGGAGCTGAGCCAGAAGCCGAAGCTCTCGATTTACCGGTCAATCTATGTTCCTACCCTCACCTATGGTCACGAGCTGTGGGTAGTGACCGAAAGAACGAGATCGCGAATACAAGCGGCCGAAATGAGTTTCCTCCGCAGGGTGTCTGGGCTCTCCCTTAGAGATAGGGTGAGAAGCTCGGTCATCCGGGAGGGGCTCGGAGTAGAACCGCTGCTCCTCCGCATCGAGAGGAGTCCGATGAGGTGGCTCGGGCATCTGGTTAGGATGCCTCCTGGACACCTCCCCGGTGAGGTGTTCCGGGCCCGTCCCACTGGGAGGAGGCCCCGGGGAAGACCCAGGACACGTTTGAGAGACTATGTCTCTCGGCTGGCCTGGGAACGCCTCGGGGTCCCCCCAGAAGAGCTGGAGGAAGTGGCCGGGGACAGGGACGTCTGGGTCTCCGGCTAGTTGGTTGGGGCTTGAAAAATAAAGCGTCTTGCTTCTCAAAAAAATATGCGTTCAAAATTGTAATACATTTGCATCACAAAATCGTTCTCGATGGAAAAAGTCAGACCTCACTTCGCTTGGCGCTATTTTTGCCTCCCTTGATATCAATGCGTCAAGCCACCTAGCGATAGCTGCACCTGTTACGGTGTGTGCTGCTCGGAAGCAGGGGAGCGCTCGGTCTGCTCTTCGGTCTGCACAGTTTACATTGGATGCATTGATATCAAAGGAGGCAAAAATAGCGCCAAGCGAAGTGAGGCCTGACTTTTTCATCGAGAACGATTTTGTGATGCAAATGTATTACTCTTTTGAACGCATATTTTTTTGAGAAGCAAGATGGTTTATTTTTCAAGCCCCAGCCAACTAGCCGGACTAGCTTCGTGGACGCCAAAACTCAGCTGAAACTCCGCTCACAGGATGCAGCGGGGGGTAAGAAAATGTTCATAAATGATATTGCTAATATGGGATGTCATACAGCTTCATGTCAAAAGAGGCTAACTATCCCTTTAAGTTATGTGATATTTCTAATATAGACTGTAACAGACTCCCCAGACATTAATCTTATGTAGGAGCATGTTTAAGCGATGTTGACAAAGGTATTTAATTCAAATAATTCCTGAAACTAATTGATCGGAAATATTAAATCGGTTATCACAGCATTTGCTCTCCACTCTGTGGTGTAGGTTCCTGTACTTTTGACTGCTTTTAAGATCAGAAACTCACTTTCTCACCTTTCTTGTGTACTTCAGGGTCTGTACGGCAGCGTGGTGGTGTCGGGAGGAAACACGCTCATTCAGGGTTTCACTGACCGACTGAACAGAGAACTGTCCCAGAAAACCCCTCCAGTGAGAATCTGCCAAATACATTTACGATAACATCCGAGGCCTAAAGTCAGAACGCAATTCTGCTGTATGTCGACATACGATTTCTAAAAATACAACACTGCTGTTCTGTGTTTGCAGAGTATGAGGCTGAAGCTGATTGCCAACAGCACCACTGTGGAACGCCGCTTCAGTGCCTGGATAGGAGGCTCCATCCTGGCTTCACTTGTAAGGACACAGAGGCCTAATTAGAAACAGGATGTAATTTTGGCCACACTAAAAAGATCCCTGTCTGGTTCAGCAGTGTGACAATTAATTTCATGTGTATACATCCTCCTAATGCTTGACAGCATGTTTTCTGTTTTCCAGGGAACCTTCCAGCAGATGTGGATTTCTAAACAAGAGTACGAGGAGGGTGGAAAGCAGTGTGTGGACAGGAAGTGCCCTTGATTTGACACTTCTCTGCACCGTGTCTGCCACTAGTTCAACATTGTCAAGCGTTCTCCCCTGAACAGGACTGAGGAACACCCCGTTCTCATTTTGTACGATTTGTTTTTTTAAGAACAGAGTTGGTTCATAGGCTTGTCTGGGACTTGAGGAAATCGAACAGCTACACTCTGAAGTCCTTAGTTCCTGACCAGTCAGTCAGTTGCCTTAACTTTTTTTAAATGTTGGGGGAAACTTTGCATCATCAAAAAGGCATGTTTCTGATTCCACTGGGAGACTACAGTCACCAAAACAAACAAACAAAAAAAAATGTGCGATTTCAGAATTTTGAGAACATTGTTTTAACTGTCTGGTGTCTGAGGAAAGAGCAGTATGTATTTGGCCTAAATAGTCCTTTGCTCAACTCCCTGTCTGTGAAGCAGGTAAACTCTTCTTCAGAACAGCAAAAACAAGTTGGTTCTTACCTGTCCTTATTAACTTGTCAACTGTATTTAATTTTCACTTTTACTTGTCATTGCCTGCATACAGTCTTTTCAAAATAAAGTCTTTTTTTGTTTGTTTAATTATTTAGTTCTGTACCTGTAAAAGCTAAATTCTGGAGCTTTCCAGTATTAGTTAGTTTCCGAGCATGAAAAACAGAACACATTTGAGGTTGACATAACATAATTTATCTCGTGGGACTGGTTAACAGCTGGAGAAATTCAACTTCAGCAATTCACACAAGCCGATTTGAACTGCTGAGCTGTAGAAAACTCATTCACAAAAAAAAAAAAAAAAAGCTGAACATTTCACGATGCGGGAACCTTCATCTGAGGAAACTTCTCCTTTAATTTGTTTAGACTTTGCTTCTTGGAGCTTGACTGCCTGGTCCGTTCACGAAGGTGCTTCTCAATACGCAATCTTGCAAGGAGTAAAAAAAAAAAAAGTTAATGGAAAGTTTAGTATCACTACGATTAAAGAAAGAAAAATGGATAAGAAGTGCATGATGCTGTGTAGCCTATGTGCAGCACCTTACCTGATATGTGGTTGGACAAACAGGGGTGTGTAGAACTTCTTGCGCTTGTATCTTCTATTCATGTACCAGGGAATTGCATACTCTTTGAATCGATACCTAGGGGGCAAAAATGTCTGCATGAGTGAGGCTGTCTCTCATTTTTGGAAATCATAGATTTTATGTTAACATTGATACAATTCACCCCCTACCCTTTTTTTTTTTTTTTTTAAATATTATGTATCAATCTGTGAAAATCTAAAGTTCATGAGATGTACATGCCATCACCAGGGTGGAATGGGTGAATTAAAATATTAGGAGTTAGGCGCTTCTTCTTTGTATGCGTCACATGATATATACTGGGACTCTCCCCTCACCAGTAGACGTATCCAAATATGTTCTTCCTCCAGTCTCCTGGTCGGCCTTTCTCCTGTCCCGTCTGCAGCAGACGCAGTGCCGTCTCCCTTTCTTGCACCACTGTCTCTAGTCTGATCATTGACCGCTCAACCTACGAGAATGCAGACATTTTGACCTTAATCAGGCTTCTGTTTTTACCACCACTCACAATCTTTCAAATATACACTTCACAACACTCAAATCACATTTCATCTCTAGTAAGACAGCTAAGCTTTTCAGTTAAGCATGAAACCAACCTTTCTAATCCTTTCAGGACTTGGCATTTGAACTCTTCGCCTTTTTGCTTCCTGCTCCAGTGTGAGCACCATGTTCTTTTCTTTCAGCAGCACATACCTGAGACAGAAGTGAAGTGTTACAATCAGTGACACGCGTTTTCACTGAGAAGAACAAGAACCAACGTCATCTCCACACTCCACAACTAACCAGAGTTTGTGCAAGTCCTCATTGCTCTTTGTTCTTAGCTGTTTGGCAGTCCATGGTGCACCTATGATAAAATAAATAATCACAAACAAGCTTTAGCCAACTTCATGCACATTTAAAAGAAAAAAAATCAATTCTAGCCATAACCACAATATGTTTACCAATTTTGTAAAGTCCTAAAGTTGAACAACACATTTTAGACCATTTCAAAAAAAATACCAGCATGACTGTCAGTGTCTGCTTTTTTTGGAAATGTATTCATAAATTCTTTTTATCCTGTAATCGGTGACAGAACCTCACTTTACCTGACTTCACAGTGCTTTCTCCCCAGTTCTCAGGCGAGTCAAAGAACTCCTCCAGTCCTCTCCTGCTGATGGATGTATGCAAAGATCTATTCTGACCCACAGAGCTGATCGGAGTGATCAAAGACGGTGTGACCAGTGAGGGCCTTACCCTGGTGGATGTAAAATAAGTTCAATCAGTATGATTCCCGAATTGTTTTTCATATTTAATCCTCAACATTCCAATCTTAAAATCTGAATTTTATTTATTTATATATATATATATATATATATATATATATATATATATATATATATATCCATCCAACAGAGAGGCTGATGCAGGTGCGCTCTCCTTTTCAAAGGATTCCCATTTTCCTCCAGCTCACTGGTGTTTGTGGTTTTGTTGTCTACTCATTTGCACATTGTGATCATTGTGTGGCTTTGCATGCGGCTTAAATGCTAAACCTTCAAGAATAAAGCAATCGAGAACTTGTTGCAAACAGGAGAATGTAAATTTGCAAATCCTTTGCTGTTTAAAAAAAAAAAAGGTCTGGGGAGAGTTTGTTACTGTATTAGGACGGCACTCAGACAGCCCATCCTCTACCAAGACCAATGCTGTACTTCACAATTTCAAAAGCTGTAATCAAATAAGTTGAAGGAAATTCAGCAAGGTAGATTTTGTGTACACTCGATGACAACTGAACAAGTGACACTACTACAACATACTTGCCTAAAATTACAGCTCAGGACTTGCTTTGGCAGAAGAATAAAATCAAACTGTCCAAAAACTGCTCCCAAAGTGCTTGAACTTATATTGCTAACATGAGTTCAGATCCTTCACTACATAAAATGTACCACATCGTTATAATATTCTACTACATGGAAAGGTCCTGCATAAATTAAAGTATGAATCAGAAATATCCAAGTTTTAAAAAGGACTCATTGCAGTAATATTAATCTTATTATATGTGATAAATCATTAGGAGCAAATGTACACAGAAATATTCAATCTTTTACATGGTGAATGATTTTTAATTATAAGCAAAAGGCCTGGCATTTTTTAGTTAATAAAAAAAATAATAATAATAAAAAAATAAATGAAAAACACTAAAATAAACCATTAATTTATATAAAGTACTAGTTAGTTTAATTCGAGGTTACTAGTATAATATATATTTGAACCAATAGTTCAAATATTGTGCGTGCTAAAGTTTTAATTTGCAAATAATCAGACCACCAATTACCGTCTGACATTTGTTTGACAAAAAGTGTTGTGAAAAACAAAAGTCAAGTTCACATGAGCAGATATACTTGTTACATTCAAACAATATTGATGACAGATTAATCTTTGTGGTGACTTTCTGTTTTCAGGGCCAGTAAACTCAAAATTGTTTTTAAAATGTGTAGGTATACTGAGAAAACACCAACAAGCATGTTGATGAAGATTGTCACTCATGGTAATCATAAGAGCTTGAATGAGAGGTGAAACGTCTTCAAGATCCAAAAATAAATCCAGTTGCCCTTATTCAAGCCCTTATGATCACCACCAAGTAGTTTCCAAAGCACTGAACACGTTTAAAGGGGAACTCCGGGGCATTTGAGCGTCGAGTGTCTTCTACAATGTCAACGAACACAAACACCACAGATGCCAACCGGGTGCATTATCAACCTGTCAAGTGTAACGCTTAAAACGTTTCATTCGTGATAACTGATTTTACATATTAATCGTAGACGCAAAGCGTCAAGGAGCAGCAGAGAACTCTTAAATAATAACGACAGCAAGAAAAAAAAAAAAAAAAAATCCGGACGCCACTATCTCCTGCTATAGCCCTAAAGATTAAATGATTTAAGCACTGGAACAACCTCCTTACCTGAAAATATTATTTTGGTATTTAGTAGGATTTACAGTACAATGTTGAGCAGTTATGACTGAAGATATCCTGAAGAAATTCTGAAACTGCTTGCAAAGAGTCAAAACGCGTCCTGGCGATGAGGACGCCGCCATCTTTAACGTAACACTTCCCATATTACCCAGCATGCATCGCCCCCTCCCAAAAAAAAACACAACAACAAATTGCTATAATTTTACATTTAGTTTATATAGTTTTGGAAAGCATTTATACAATTATTCAATCAAAATTATTATTATTGTTATTTTATTTTTTTTGCGCCCTCATCAATGATGGCCGCTTCAGCTTCACACTCCTTTCGACGAATCACAGCGCGCGTTGTTGGACAGTAATCCCACAGTAGCGATGGTGGGCATGAGTGTTCTTAGGTCTGCCGCTGCCTTTGCGGCCAGACTGAGTCCACTAAAATCTGGAAATACTGCAGCGAGTTTACTCACTCGAACTATTCCACGAGCAGACAAAGGTAAGTCATCCCCAGCTGGTTTAAGATATGAGGGGTTTCACCCTAAAGGTGTCCGTTTTCTCTGATGACCTTGCGCCTGGACGTGTTAGCTTGCTAACATGAGCTAGCTGATAACGTTTGTCCTGCTGTCAACATAAATAACCATAGCTTTATATTAACAAATAGATGCCTTTTACTTTTTACTATACTTTTTAGACTGCACTTTAGTGCCATCACAAAAGTTTGGTCACATGCTTTGTTGGTTTACTGAGAAGAATTTTGATTTCCCATCAATCAGTTTTCTCATATCAAGTTAAAATGCCCTAAAATGCGAAACTATTAACACCATAGAGTAGGGTATGTATATACACACACATATATATGCACAAATTACAGTTTTATATTTTACTATACCTTAAACACCACCAAAGTAATCGGGATTCATAATAAAGATTTTAAAAGATACCTCAGTAAACAGAAAATGATTCTGTTATTAACAAGAGATGTAACCATCAATGACTTGTAGAAAGTAACATTTTGAGTATTCCTTTTACTGAAATACAACAGTTCAGAAAAGTGACGTTGATCTTTGAAGTAGGTGTGAATGGCGTGAAATGTGATGAATAACCACTCCCAATAGTCTCATTACGTCAGTATACAAATAGAAGACATATTCTAACTGGCAGACAAATGGTCATGACAGCAACTGTTGTTTTGCAGTGGCTGTTCGTTGGGGTCATGGAAAGAAAATGTTTGTCATCAAGCCCACTGACTTCTACGACAGGAGATTTCTGCGGTTGTTGGTGAGTACTACAACGTCTCAGTTACCGAACTGTAACCAAAAGGGTTGCTTAGTGGAAGGAGCAGTTTTTTGCTGTGTGTCAGAATTGAAGACCCTTAAGTGGAACCAAAACAATCCCACTCTTTTAAAAGTTACCTTGCTGAAATGTAGTATAGCACTGTTACCTTATCCTGTCTCTGTTAATTTCAAACTATTGGGATTTACTTGGTAAGTCTGTGTTTGAAATAATATTTACACATCAGTATTTGTGCATGCAAATTATGTTTCTGTTTAACTTTTGAAGATGCACCACCCCAGAAGGATTAGCTTTTTGCTATTCCCCAAAATGATATTATACAGTGTAAATATCAACCCCAAAATAGATGATATTCTGGCCTAATAACTATTCCTTTGGCTGCATTATGCAGATTTGCATTATAGTGAAGAAGAAAAAAAGAAGAGCCGGGTGGTAAATCTTCTCATTTTGCTAAAACGCAATAACTGTAGCTGGCACTGAGGCTCGGTTAGACTTGCAGAACAACAGAGTAATCATTATTGTATTTTTGCTTGATTTTCTCACAGCAATTTTACATCCTGCTGACTGGTATTCCAGTGGCTATCCTTGTCACAGGCATAAATATCTTCATTGGTGAGTACATGTGTGTCTTTGGGTTTCTAAGTCTCTCTTCTGGTCTGTCTTGGTTTGTTCTAAAGTGAAAAAAGTGAAAAGGGCAGAGAGTAAGTTACTCTGAATTAAACCTGGGTTCCACTGTGTTGTGTAGGTGAGGCAGAGCTCACCGAAATTCCTGAGGGATACGATCCTGAGCACTGGGAGTACTACAAGGTATGTAACCTTCTTTCATTAGTTCTTTTATTTGGTTCTTTGTGTTATTGCTCTGAAACCTGGTTAGACAGACAGGCTCCCGCATGCATTATATTTGGAACTGAAAACCACAGCAGGTGCAGACCATAATCATTGTTTTCCCTCGAGGCAGTACCAACCACTAAAACATGTGCGTTTGCATCCAGTGAATGTTTTACGGGCTGCTTGGTTCAGTTTTAAGACCTCATAAGACCTCAAGTTTTGTCAATGCACAGTAATACTGTGATATGTTACTAAGTAGAGACTACACTTTTTTTTTTCTATTTGTGCATGTAGCTGTTGATTTTTCATTAAACTCTATAGAATAGTTTGTGGTATTATTACTCAACATAGTAGAACTCTGATGCAGCCCTGCAGACATAGTCCTTACTTGTTTTGCATTCGGCATTTCAGCATTTCTTTGCTCTTTGCAGCACCCCATCACCAGGTGGATTGCACGAAACATGTATGATTCCCCAGTGAAGGACTATGAAAAGATGATGGCTGCAATCCAGATTGAGAAGGAAAAGGCCGACATGAGGTGAGTATCTTTATTTTGTCCTCTGACACCAATGTGTGAAAGCCAAGATGGCGTCATGACACGGTGGTACGTCTTTGGAATAGTTAACCAGCAACAAAACTAAATAGTCTTTAAAACTTATTTGTGTATCCTCAAAAAATTCATTGCACAATATCAAATCAAATCAAATTTATTCATATAGCACATTTCATGTTGCCTGGCTCTCACGCAGACCCTTCGTGCTTCGTGCATCTTCGTTACACTTCGTGAGCTCGCACGAGGGTCTGGGCGCGCCTTGTTGAGCCCGAAGTCTTCGGTTACCCCATAACCGGGCCCGCCTCTATGCCTAGATCCAATCACAATCGTGGGGCGGGGTGTTAACAGATTAGCTGCTGCTAGCTCCTGTTTTGCTCGCTGCTGTTGTGTTTTGTTTATTTTCCACCACACACCGAGAGACTGGTCGCGCTCCAACGCGTCACGTCCGCTTTCGATATGATTGGTCGAAGTAGTACGTGACACACACATTGAATTCTCCAATCGGGTTCGAGAGGTTTTTGAATACAACCCCCGCCTACTCACAGCAGAGAACAGCTAGGCAACCGACAAAATTCCAGATGGATGAGAAACATCCATCTGCATGAGAACCAGGTTACATTTCATGTACAAAACAATTCAAAGTGCTTTACATAAAATAAAAGCATTGCAGCGGGGAGTGTAAGAAGCATTAAAAATACATAAAAGAATATAAAGAGAAACAAATGAAATAATTTAAATGAATTTAAAAACAAGCAACAGTCCAGATAAGTTCAAAGATATCGTGCAGATTTCATGCATATAGAAAATAAATGTCTTTAACCTGGATTTAAAAATGTCTACATTTGGTGAAAGTTTAATCTCCACTGGCAGTTTGTTCCACTTGTTTGCAGCATAACAGCTAAATGCTGCTTCTCCAATATATGTAACAAAATTTGAAAGAAAAAGTATGTGTTATCTGTTGAGCCGAGGATACCCACATCTGTGGCTGGTAACTGAGGCATCAGCTGGTGAAGGGTATGTGAACAAAGCTCATGCAACAAACACAAATCTGGCAATCTCAATTTAAGATTAAGATCCGATTTATTGGTCATGCATACACATGAAATTTGTCCTCTGCTTTTAACCCATCCATGTTGGCACCTGTTGACACACACATGTACATGCACAGGGTCTCACACTCAGAGACAGATGCCAACCTGGAGCGGTGGGCAGCCATTCAGCATGGGGGTACGGTGCCTTGCTCAAGGGCACCTCAGCCGTGACAAGGAGGTGGACTGACATCCCTCCAGCTATCAGTTCCACCAGAGAGTGGGCGAGAGTGGGAATTGATCCTTCTGGTTATTGGACGACCGACTCTAACCACTGAGCCACGGCCGCTACATCACTGTCCTTGGCAATAGGCTGCCAAGTGTAACCTCTGCCTCAGCTGAATAAAACTTACTGGTTCTCACAGATTTACTTTGGAAAATTCATCCTGCAAACTTGAGGATAACTTTGAAACAACAGAGAATAGAAAGATGTAATTCCTACTTCATGTCAGTCACTTGATCACTGACTGGTGCATTGAACAGGAAGTTTTGACCCATATTTTGTTATTCGTCTTTTGGATAAAGTATGCTGGCTACACTAGAGGCCCAGGAGTGCTGTTTCTTGTTCCCAGAAGCTAAGTCCCCAGACTAAAGCTGATGTGTGCAGGCATGCAAGAGTAAGAAGTTTTGGTCTTAAAGCAACATGCTTTGTGTTGATGATAGGATTGTTGCTGATGGCAGATCTTTTTTTTTTTTTTTTTTTTTAGCCTCGGGAGACCTGATTGGTTAGGACTAATAGCACGTGGGCGCAAATACTTTCAGCTGCTAGTCACCAGCTTCACTCTTGGCAAGCTAGATCTTACAGAGATCAAGGATTTCATAATAAAATGAGTTGTTTCCAGCCAGCAATGGGGAGAATGTATGAATGACTGATGAAAAGTAAGTGAGAAGACTGCTGAAAACAAGGCAACTTCTCCATAGGCACAAGTAATGAAAATGACTTTTACCACCATTAAGCTTTAAAATTCAGATCTGCGTCACAGCTTTGACGAATAGAACAGTTTTCCCCCTCAATATTATGACAGCAGTCTGTGTTATTTACATTATTCCTGGATTAGTTTTAGTCTAGTTTTAGAATTCACTTCTTTTTTTTTTTGTCATCAACAGACTGACGCAGCTGGAGGTGCGTCGACACATGAGGCAGACCGGAGACGGCCCCTGGTTCCAGGTGCCCACCCTGGACAAGGAGCTCATTGACAACAGCCCAAAGTCATCACCTGACAATTAATACAGATGTCATCAATACACTGCTGATTAATCTGTTTGTACATTTTCCCCCCCCGCTCGCGTAAATAAAGTATCTATATGTACTCTAATATTTGGTTGTTCAGCTTATTTACGGATGTCAAACAGCAGAAATGTTCCCCCGGAGTCGGTCCACCTAACATGATAAAAAGAAGGGGTAAAAAAACTAATTAGGGGAACTACACTCTAACTCAAACATAGGGAGTCAGTTCTGTATAAGTACAATCTAGGTGTATATCAGTGTTTATATGGCCATGTGTCCATTACACAAATATCCAGGATTTTCAGTCCCTGCATGCATGAATTCAAGGTAAACACAAGAAACTTGTGCTAAAGAAAAAAAAATGGACCGGATTCCCTATAATCCCTATAAAGATCAGTGAGCAGTGCTGACCAACATGTCATTTGGGTCATCAGGTGGGACCCCTGATGACCTTAACTATCAAGCCTGAGCTGGAATATGAGGTACTTGTACTTGAGTCATTTCTCATAAAATCATTTGTGACAGCCATTCTATTACAACCCTGTGAAGTAATTAAATTGTTACATTCCTCCATATATCTTTTGTACATAACATGGACAGCTCATGAATTAGAATTGTTGATGGCATCCAGACAACATGATCACAAGTTTGAATGATATAATTATTCTGTTTATTAAGAGGAAAATGGTAATTGCTATTCACAGGACACGGAGACAAACAATCAAAATAAATGAAAGCGTACCGCATATTGATCCATAGTGATATAATGATTCATGGTTGCACCTGATTCTAACACCCGATTTAAAACAATCTGATGATATGTAAATGTGGAACAGTCACTGGAGAAATCCCTCTGCTCTGAGCGCTGATCGTTTTGAACACTTTCCGGGTGTTATGTGAGTACATCCTCCACCACCCAGAAAGGGGAAGGCTTATCTGTTGGTATTGCAATGACCAAAAGCGGCCACGAGGTGGCAGAACGCCGCAGATGTCAGATGGACAAAGGTTGGTGTTTAAATTACATTTGGGATATGCTTCAAAATATGTATTTTTCTGCGACATCATTCATCTCGACATTTATTTATTATAAACGCAAAATGTTGGGAAATACAAGGAAGTGAACACTCCTTTTACAAAAAATCTAACAAAAAGGTTTCGTGCATGTGAATACGGAGTATTGGAGTTTTTAAGTTGTTATTTAAAAGTCTCTTTTAAAAAAAGACATGCATTTCCAGAATCCTGGAGGGAAAAACACGCTGTAGTAAAAAAAAAAATGGATGGCTCCAAGAATCATCCTCGCAGATGTGGGAGTGGCCCTTCTGGTAAATTTTCACTCTGTGGGCAAACCAGCGTCACCATCTCAACAATAGCTGTGTGATTTCTGCGCTGGTCCATGCTTTCTGCAGGAAAAAAACAAAACAAAACGCGACAACAGCAAAAGACCATCGCTGCCTTCCGTGCCCTGCCCTGCCTCTCAGCGTCGCCTCCAGTGCAGCAGCAGCCAGCCTCCACCCCTCTGTCATTTTATTTTTGCGTTTTTTTTCAGCGTCACATCCCCCTGGCTGGAGGAATGTAGAGACGGAGTGCTTTAAAAATAGCATCCTCTCCTCTGACAGCGCTGCTCCGGAGGCTCCGCAGCACTGTGCTGGGAGAAGCAGGAATGCGAAGATGGCTGCAGACCTAGGAGAGCTTCTGGTCCCCTACATGCCCACCATCAGAGTCCCCCGATCAGGAGACAGGGTTTTCAAGAGCGAGTGTGCCTTTTCTTTCGACTCTCCCGTAAGTGCGTCCGAAAGTCTCAGCTCCACACTCACACACACACACACACCGAGACACGGGCGGCTTGTTTGGGGAGGGAATGTGCGTCTCAGGCGGGCTGACGGTCAGCTGTGGCGGGGCTGAACAACCCACGTGAATCCGCTAATGCGTGTGTCCACGGCCGCGTACCCGTCGGCGAGCTTGATAGGAAATAAACAATGAAATGATGTCTACGTCTCAGGAGAGCGTTACGGAGGGGTTTTCCTTTGTACACTTCAGACTACACCATGGCTTCAAGCAGGCCAGTAAACAGACTCACACCTGGCTGAGCTCTGAGAAACCTCCAGCAGCTCTGACGGCACAGTTTTTCTTCGTCACTTCGGGGTGTTTTTCTGTCTGTAGTCTGCCTGAAAAAGGATTTCAAGTGGACAAATGGCAACCGTGTCCATCCACATAATTTACACAAGAGTGCACTTATGTGACCTTTTTCCCCTGCCGTGCTAATTGTGTTGTTTATCCTGTACCAGCCTTTCATGATGGCAGTTCACTTTGGCATCAATAGTGAGTGTGCACTGAACAATAAAAAGCTCATGTGGCTGTACCAAAATACTCATCCAGTCACTTCTTATATTGAGAAGTGAGTCTGTGAGGCTTATTTTCGGATGCTTTGTTTTTAGTTTTTATTACTGTGTCGGTTTTTATTCATGACTCACTTTTTGATGCATGATCTTATTTATTTCTTCCCCATCAGTAATTAGAGCATAGTGACGCATCAAAACACTGAAGAGTTTTCTTTATTTGAACTTTTACATGTCTCAGCAATCGTGGTTTTACACACGAGTCGTTTCTTACAGTTGAAGAGACCCGTGATGGATAAGAAATAGAAATGTATTTATTTTTTTCTCCAAAAGCTTTCTTGCAAAACTTTCTGGACTGAAACCATTTTTAAAGGTGACTCAGCTGTCTGGAGTTCATCATGTTGGCCTGAGGACTGGTTTATTTTTATCCTTGCACTGTTGAGGCTCATATGTCACTCTGTGCCACTTAAAGGTTTAACACTGGCGCTCATGAAGCCCACACTGATTGCAGATTTAGGTTAGTTCTGAAGGGGAGTTTTCCAGGTATTTAGTCTCTGACGGTTCTTGTCTAAAGTGCTCCCAACAGCAAAAAGCACCCCTGAAATCCAAGTTATCCTCCTTTTTAAAGCACCTTAAAAGTTATTCACAGGTTAAGTGGACTGCTTAGGAACACAACGAAACGATGAATCTGTGGTATGTTGTAACACACCGGAGTGTTTAGACACAGTTAGTCAGCCGAAGATGTGCAGGCAGTTCACCAAAATCAAAAAAGTTTTGTTGTTGTTGTTGAAATTGATTTTCCAAATTACTGCCTATAACGGGATGTTATAAGCTGATGTATCGCTTTTATGAAACAAAACGTAAGAGTGAATCATGTTGTTTTTTCTTTTATCTGCCTTGGCTTAAATTATATGTAAAGGAACACTGTGATTTTTGTCTTTTGCACAGTAAAAATCAGGTTCTTCAGTTGCAGGCGTGTTGATTAGAAATGAGTGCTGGAACAGATCTCGACCGTTTGACATGGCTCTCAAATGCCTGTTTGAGCAAGACAATCTTCCTCTAGATTGCAGAATTCTCAGCACATCTCTTTCTTATATGTGCCTTGCATGTGGATCCTACTTATGTGGAGAAAGAATAATACAATAACATTACAGTATATGTCTGTGGACTGAAACGTGGCTCTATTGTTACATTTCTATTGTGATGACAGTGCTAAGGTCTTGAACACAATGAGGTAAATCCAAAAGGACTTCTGTAGTTTTCAACACGAGTTATTTGTTGCTCAGCCTGTGCGGAGCTTATTGTTGCTGTTTGTTTTGGTCTGCAGGAGTCTGAGGGAGGCCTGTATGTGTGTATGAACACATTCTTGGGCTTTGGACGAGAACATGTGGAGAGACATTATCGCAAAACAGGACAGAGCGTTTACATGCACCTCAAGCGACATGTCAGAGAGGTAAGTGTTAACACCTGCCATGTATATGTTGAATGGTTGTTATTTTAAAAAGCAGCCAGTAGTCACAGTTTGAAGGAAAATAAATGTGTTTTACTAATGCTGTTTACAAAGGACTTTGGAATCAGTCTAATAATACATGAATTTAGTCATTCATATGAATACAATAGGCAACCCAGACTTATACAGAAAAGTTAAATACAAGTTAACTAGAGTAAAAGCGCAATATTTAAACTTCATGAACTCTTACCCTGACATAATGTTGCACATTTATCATTTTACAGCACGGAAGCCACAAAATGGAGCCAATAAATCCAAATGACATTACTCTAAAAACCCTCCCGCTTGCATTTGTTAGCAGTAATGGCCTTCTGAGTGATGCTGTCTGAAGGTTTGCGGGTGACGGCTGCTGCCTTTCAGCTTTTATCTGTCCATCTGTAGTTCCTAGTTGTCATTTCCATACAATTTCCTTGTTTAGGGTTAGTGTTCAGTTGTTTTACTTGCATTCAAAATGATTAAAATTCATTGTCTGCACGGGTCAACTCAACATGCCAAAATGTTAAATCTGATCGTAAGAGAGATAAGTGAAAGATAAATGACTGGCTTTCAGTGAACATTGACAGGACAAATTCCCATACAGTAGTTCTTTCCAAGTTAACACTCTTGAATTTTTTGTTTATGTTGGTACACTGAGTGAACAGACAGTCTAACAAAGTCCAGAACAACATCCCCCTTTTGGATAAGTGGATGAAAATGGATGGATGGAGAACCACATCCCTGAATAATGCATGTTGTGAAAAATTGTAATGTTACTGTTTTTTTTTTTTTTTTTTTTTTATCCATATAAGTGTGTCTAAATGGCACCCCAGCACAACATTCTGATGAAAACAAATCACGTTTGGATCCAAACGAGCTTTTTCTCTTTGAGAAGTTGATGCTGAACAACAAAGGCCCGAGATGTTGCTCTGATTTCCATCAGATCAGCTCTGCTTTGTAAAGAGCTGCTATTTCCCTGCCTGGATCTGACCAGACACACCTGCTCACATTCTGCAGGCTCCTGTGTTTGCTGCTTTTCTTTCATTTGAGTCCACTTTGTCTCGAGTGTGTCAGCATTCTCAGTCTTTCAACTCTGCCTGGCTGATGAGTATGTGTGTCGAGTGAGCCCCTGATCAAACTGTACATAAGCAAATTGGTGGCACTCCCTTTTTTTATCTGAATACATACATACACACGGTCACTGTTTTGTGTGTTTTCGTTTTGTTGTTAATCCACACATGAATACTGAAATGTGCTATTGTTATTTAGTATGTAGTGAAGAGAAATTTTCATGTGTAAAAAAAAAGGGAGAAAAAAAGAGAGAGACAGTGACACACACGGCTTGCAAAGACGAGCCCAAACACATGATGTCAAATGTGCTTTAATTCATATTTGCCCAAGTCTACAAATCAATTTAATTCAGTTCAATTAGTCAGCCTGTAATTTTGACCCTGCCTCTGGAGAAGGGGTTTTCCGCTTGCCTCGTAACCTGACCTGGCAAGTGGAACATGAAGCATCTATTTCTAACAAAAATGACAACCATCTCCCACAGCATAGAGGGAGAAGGAAAGAATGAACCGAATAACTTTTTTTTTTTCAGTAAATTGCAATTTCATTCATATAGTCCCAACTCACAGTACTTTTCAGCAGTTTACGAATAAATGTATCCAAGGTGGGAAAACATTGTCAACATTTTATTTTGATCAAGACTCTTTGATCCACCTTAATCTCTTCTCTTTCTGCTACCTGCAGAAAGCCACAGGAGCTGCAGGAGGTGCCATCCCCAGACGAAGAAATGGAAAAGTTTTCCTAGGTAGGTTGGAGAAGTGTTTCCCAGTCCTGGTCCCTAGAAATACATATACTTTTTCTAAAAAAGGGAAAAAAAGACTGTTAAAGTGCTGATTTCACTCATTTACTGAAAGAAAAATTAGAAAAAGTACAGTTGTCATTGACTTTACATTCGAGTCTCCCTCTTGTCTGCTAAGTTATGTTACGCTGTGACATCTTGTTATGTATGTTGTGTGCTGATGGATAAATCGAGGGATCAGCGTTTTTAGATATTACTGTCCCATCCATGTCAGTTGAAATCAGTCCAGATGTTGGAAAGCTCACAATGATGCAAGATGAAAAATGAGCCATTTTTCCTATCAAAGTAATGTAAACAAAAGTAGTGAACCTCTTTTGAAAAAACATGAGTAGAACATACATATATTTGTGTTAAAATCTAGCAGAAAATAGTAAACTGTTTTTCAGAAAGATAAGTTATGAAGTTCATATACTTTCTAGAAGTTCAGCTTTCAGCAGAGCTGATGCAGAGGTGGTGGGGAGGGCCTCTGGAGCCTCTGTTTTTGCAAGAAATGTTTAAAAGTGTTGAGGCTAATGATACTCTGCTTACTTTGTCTGAAGAGATTTACATAGATGTTTGAGAGTTCCAAAGGAGAATTTTGCTGTTGCCCCTGAGGTTCAAAATGTTACCTCAAACAAATTAGAAAACACAGCATTTCATAAGACAAAAACAAACAACTAAATGTAATTTCTCCATGTTAGTAATATTATGCTGTGCACCTCGGGGTCATGCTAGAAATTTGCTAGTTTATAACTTTTTTTTTTTTTTAATATAACACAGCGCTCATAGTAGATACTTTTTCTTAGATGGAGAAGAAAGAGTTTGCTGGCAGAATGGGATGTTGTACTAAAAGAGTGGATCAGTCAGAGTGATCAAGGTTTTCATCTCAGATTGTTTGTTGATTCATGAGATAAATGTGACACTGAGGAAAAAACAATGTACCACCAGTCTTTAACATCTTTAATGGGGTTTGTCATGTGCCAGTTAAACACACAGCCTGTATCATACGGTAGAGGTGGGTGTATGTGTTGCTTTTGCAGCTGGAACTCAGCTGGTAACATGGCACATAGGCCCGCTTTAAACGCAGACTCCACCTACAGCATCAGCAGGTCCTGACCCTCTGACGTCAATGTCTATGGGGCTGCTGCAAAAGATACTCTGCCATTTTGTTTAACATGAGCAGTCCAGTAGGTGACAGTGTAGCCCCTTAAGGCAGTTGCCAGACACCATTAATGTAAAGCAATGTGACATTACATCCTAATCACTTTGGCTTCATACAGGCACTATTCTGATGGGAAATAGGTCTTGAATGAGCAGTGAAATGTCTATAGGAACCTAAAACAGGTCCGGTTCTGGTCAACTCGAGCTCTTGACATAACCTGAATGACTAAGAATCTACACAGACATCTTCCTCAGATTTGTAGCAGAGTATAACGAATCGATAAATATATAAATAGGTATACTTTAGTGATGTATGTGTATTAATTGAATATATCATGTCATATTCAGCCAGCCGTTAGGGGTAGACTCATAGCGATGGTTATTATTTTTTTTTTATAGCAAAATTAAGCTGTTTTTAAAAAGATGCAACTCTTACAGCTTTATACAGTTTTCTAATTAAACTTGTGATATAATGTGGTTGGTCAGAGACATCTCTCTCTGCTGATAGAGCACCCTGAATTACAACGTTATGTTATCTGTTGCCCACTAGCTTCCCCTCTAGCTGGCCTTTGCCAGAAGTGTCTGATATTTCCCATGATGAGCCCCCAACGCCTCCTCCTGTTGTCTAAATATAGCCCATTTATTTGTATGTGTGGTTGGTAACAGTTCTAAATCAAAGCCTGGCTTACTCTCCTCCCCATCCTCGGGGTGGGTGTGGGGTGGTTGGTTTACAGTGGGGCCGCCTCCTGTCAGCTGCCACCACCTGTCAGCGTCCAGTTGAGGCTGACACACTTCTGATGACGCTCCTCGCAGAGGACCAGGTGTCTCTCTGCCTCTCTCTCACCTCCCTTCCCCTCTGCTAGAGGAATTCCTTCCACTCAGGCTCTGTGTGAACCTGTTTTCTTACTGGTCTTTGCCTCCAGTCTTACTGCTGTACATTCCCACCTCCTCCCTAGTCTACCTCTGACTATGTTTTTGTTTTCAGTAACTTCTTCTTTGGGACACGTATGACTGTTATCTCTTTAACATCTCTGATGGGGTATGCATGTATCAGCTGTCATCCCTATACCAGTTCTGTGATCTAATCCAGTGGCTAGCTGCTGACGCCATGTTTTACCAATGTGAAACCAGTATCCATAATAACAATACCAGGGATAACCTATGATCCTATTTTTTTCATGAGTCATCCTGTGACTTTAGGCTGTAGTACTGAACAGACAGCTGCATAAGAGTTATTTATTGTGTATCCGTAATTAATGAATAAGTTGAAAAATATATATTGACTGAGTGAGAAAATGAAAGAAAAAGGAAAGAAAATTATAGTGCCACCTGCTTTTTAGAGGATTCAGCAAGTCTTTTTGTTATTTGATTGTGTACTTGGCTGAAAATTGTTTGCATTTTTATTCATAGAAAACTGAAAATTTGTTATCTTGAGTTTTAGAGTGGTGTCTTTGGTTGCTTGTTTCAGAGGGGAAAGAATGGGGGAAAAAAAAATCTCAATATTGTAAAACTGTAGAAAACCTTTGTCTTTAAGAAAAATTGTCAAATGATAGATCAAACAACAGGTCTTTAAGGTAACTTGCCTATTTATTTAAAAAGGAAAGTAGTTGGAAACTGCAGCTCTAATTTTATCAGTTGTGTTTAGTTATGTGATCATTAATGAATTTTAAGTACCCTTGCTTTGCAGACACGACACTGATTTACACCTTTTCATTACTCTTTAGGGCTGTTCCGTGTAAATGTCTCAGTAGTTTCCACATCTTAATTTGTTTTATAATAATTGATATAAGTACTAACGGTACTGGTAAATTCACTTTGTCTATCAGTTAAGTTTTACACTAACAGATCTTCTCTTGGATATTTTTCTACTATTTATACCTTACAACAGCTATTAGTCTTTTAATGTGACTGTTAGAATCAATATATGTGGAATTTATCCTTTAATGAGCAGTAAAATTAACATAATTTCAGGAATTAATTTATTTCATAACTTTGAGAATGATCACGTTTTACATTATTCATATACCGCTGAATGAAACCAAATATCAGCTGTATATGTTTAATTTGCTTTGAGCTGTGAATTTCCGTCTGTAAAGAATCACTTGCATCTTTCTGCAGTATGTTTTGAGGCTTTTTTTCTGTGTCTATATCTGACACAGAAACCTTGTAGACTGATTGTCTTTCACAAGAGCAAACTATTCAGTATATGACATTTCGAAGAGGCCTTTTTAAAGCCCTAATCTTGTTTAACATCTTAAGACAAAAATTCCAAATCTGACCCACCTATAAATGTGGTTGTTGTCCGAAAAGCACGGCTCTGATATTTGTGATTTTTTTTCCATGATTAATTCCAACAGAGAAAAAACAAACAGTATTAGATTTTTGATATGTGAATCACTGGTTCAGTTGGCACCAGATAACACTTTTTCACCCTAAAAGTTTCTAGTGATGTACTCTCTCCATCCCTTGCTATCAAGCAATTCATTCATCACACTCAAACAGAATAGAACAACACAAACAGAAAAAACTAACTCAAACACTGAGTAAGTGATGATAAGATACAAGTCAGGAGTATTTTATCAGCAGTCACTGTTTACCTGCAGCTGACAGAACGTTTGCTTCCTCCCTTAAAGATTTAGAGCTAAACCGTGATTTTAACGGAGAGGACTATGAATATGAGGATGAGGCCAAGCTCGTCATTTTTCCAGACCACTTCGAGATCCCTTTACCAAATATTGAGGAGCTGCCCGCTCTGGTCAGTGATGCAGTGCTTTTTGTCTCTCTGCATGCCTGTGGGTAAGATGCACTCGGTGGTTCCCCGGCCTCAGGGCAGGTAGGTCAGTGGCTCTGTTAGTGAGATGCTACTCAGCCTGAACTGATAATGTGTCTTAATGTGTATTTAAAACCTTTTAAAACCTTTTCTATTGAAACTTAAAACACCCTATTTGTCCTCAACTGCTTCAGAAGTTTGTATTGTCTCTGTCGTATATGACATTTAGGGGAACCACAAAGTGCACGTTGGTGCCTTATATCACTTTTTAGTTTTTTTTTCTGTGTTTTATTATTGCATGGAGTTCAAAACTGAAACTTCAGTGCTGTTGTTTGTGTTTAGTGCTTGGCTTTGGCATGCCTGTATTATTTTATACATAAGACTTTACTTTTTAAATCTAAATGTATGACTCTGAATAATTGTGCACTGCTGGAGAACAGCTGGTAAACAAGTCTTTTGCATGGTTTATTTTTGGAGTCTCAAGCATTAGATGTGTGCTTTTCTTAACTCTGAACTCTCTTCTTAAGCAGCATCAGTCACATGATGCAACACAGCTTAATGTTTTCTTCCATAAGTCGTGTGTGACCTCTCCTTTTGCTTTTTGAGTGCCAGTGTTTCCCCTGAGTTTACTGTCATTGGTGACAATTAAATGGCTACATGGCTGTTGAAATAAACGTGCAAGCCTTGATTTTAAGTCTGAGGAACTCTACATCACACACACCAACTCATATGCTGTCCCATCCAATGTCCAGGTGACCATTGCCTGTGACGCCGTACTCAATGCATCATCAGCTTACAAGAAACAGGAGCCTGAGTCCTGGGAGGAGGAGATCCAGGTCTCCAGACATGCCAGAAGCCTAAGACAGCTCGATAATGGGGTGCGGATTCCACCCAGGTAGGATGGATGTGAGCCCACATTCCTGTACGGCAACGACTCCTACTGTACAATAAACTCCAATTTAAACTAATATGATTGCTTGATTGAAAAAAGTACAAAAACAACGGATCAAATGTTGATACTTCATGTTTGAAGAAATGCTCATTTGACATTTGATGCCAGTAACATATTTGAAAAAGTTGGGACAGAACCAACAAATTGTGGAAAAGTTGGATAATGCCCAAATACAGGAGTTGAAAATAAATCAGCTTATAGACTGTCCTGTCTGCAGATCAGAATTGTCACCCATAGAAAAGACTGAAAGATGCATTTACTGATTCTGATTCTGATTTATATCATAATCTGCAGCTTTTGAGATGTGTATCTTGTAGAACTCCTTTGATTATGTCTCCTAAGAGGAATATGTTGGTCTAGATTGTATGTCATCCTGGTCATAGTAATCTTAAGAGCTTAAATAAGGACTTCTTTTTCAAGCATGTTTGCTTTATTCAAGCTCCTAGGACTCCAAACAGGAAGGGCTGAGCAGGTGTGATGGATCATCTTCTGTGTTTTATTTAAGACCTATGAAATCATGATTTTTAGTTCAACAGCAACACAAGTCAGTGTTTTTTTTTTTTTTTTTTTTGCTTCCAGTGGCTGGAAGTGTCAGAAATGCGAGATGAGAGAAAACCTGTGGCTGAACCTGACGGATGGCGCAGTGTTCTGCGGGAAGTGGTTCTTTGACGGGAGCGGGGGTAACGGCCACGCTCTGGAGCACTACAGAGAAACCAACTTCCCCCTGGCTGTTAAACTGGACACCATCACCCCAGACGGAGCAGGTCTGGGACACATCGCGTGATTATCTGATGTGCTGCATGCATCAAGAGTCTGACTTCTTTCATTAGGTTTTTACACAAGTATAAATCTAAAAAAAAAAAAGACTGAGACCAATTTTTTGATAAAATTGTGTTGACACTGTGTGATTTAACAATAAAATATGCAGCGAGTCTCATTTTATTCAGTAAACTCAGCATTACATCAGACAGGCAATATCTGTCATGAAGAGTAAAATCTTCAGGATTTGTGTATGCAATGATTACAGTGCTGCATTGTGCCGTTGAGGTGATATTTGTTTTCTTATATTTGTGTATGTAAACGCACTAGACTGTGATCTGCTGTTTTAAACCCCGATTTAATTTGGATTTTTTTAAATCCAAGGAGAACCGTATGAATCATTGACTGAAAGTAAAGCGTAGAACCTTCCTGAAGGTTTGGATAAAAAAATTGGACTTACTGTTGTGACCTGCTGGCCATTTAATTTCAGATGTCTATTCATTCGAGGAGGAAGAAGCTGTGCTGGACCCCCACATATCAGAGCACTTGTCACACTTTGGAATCGACATGCTACAGATGCAGAAAAGAGTACGTTGAACATTTCACTTCTTCCTTTTGCAACAGCACCATCTAACCCAAAGCATCTGGAGTCTAAACAAAATGGATTTACTAATGCAAAACTAAAAACAAGGGCTGATACACTACAGTGCATCTATTATTCTATTATGCCACCCACATGCCCCACCACCATATAAAGTCTTCACACAAACCCTTTTCAGACAGAGAATGGGCATCACACAGACAATAACCCCCGGCCGCGGGTCAGTGAATGGGAGGTGATCCAGGAGGCGGGTATGAAGCTGAAGGCGGTGTTTGGTTCTGGTTACACAGGCATGAAAAACCTGGGAAACAGCTGCTACCTCAGCACAGTAATGCAGGTCCTCTTCAGCATCCCGGACTTCCAGAGGATGTGAGTACTTCACATAGCTTTTTATAATTACAGTATATGTTTTAGTCTTTAGTCTAGTGACTTGAGACAATATTAGAAGCAAAACTTTGATGACATTCAACATTACGTATGATCATGCAACCAAAGGCCTATGTCTTAAGCCATATTGATCATTTCTTTGACAGGCTTTATCAGTACTAAAAAAATGTCCAAAATGTTGTCCTTAAATGATGAACTGCTTGATATGTTTTTATTGCAGTGTATTTAATGATTACTTTATGCCAACCAGTATGGCAACCAGTAGAGGGGGCTTTTCCAGTACCTCATGTGTTTCCATGCATCTCTTGTCTGTGGGTCACCCCATGTGCTCCATCTTATGCGAGCGTGCGACCTGTGCTTTGATCTTCAGGTATGTGGGTAATCTTCAGAGGATATTCGACTATTCACCACTTGACCCCACCCAGGACTTTGCCACACAGATGTAAGTGACTCCTTAGTTACATAATGCTGTGTTAGAAGAGAAGACGTTTTGCAGCTGCTGCTCGCTGTTTTTGACGTAGGTTGAAAAATGGTAGATATTTAGCTATGTACTTACCACCATGTTTAATGATGGGGAGTTTTATAGAAGGGCCAAATCTTTCCAAGTGACTTCTATTTGAAGCAAAATATATTTTAATCACAGAACTCTTTTTCCACTTTCTCATAAAAAAATCTTGTGTTTTTTTTTTTTTTTTTATTTTTATCACATATGCCGGTGTGTAGCAAGAGATGAGTCAGATGCTGTGAGTCTTTGCCAAGGATGCAATCAATATCAGCTGTGTGACTGTGTCATAATCTGAGACATGCAGCCAGATAAACATGTTTATACCTCCTGTCACAGTTAGTATTTAATGCGGGCTGTCAACAAAGAAGCAGAGCATTCGGAAAGATAATCAGTTTATTTGGTTTAGTGTTATGATTTACAATGGACCTTTAGGCAAGTCCGAACACATTTCATGTTTCTTGATATCCTCAGCAATAACATTATCTTGCACCCGGTTAGCTAATTAGTATGATATTACTGTGTATAGGTGGCAAAGTACAAGAGAAGAGACAAAAACATCTTCCAGATTGATTTTGAATTAAAAACTAAAGGAAATATAGATTTTTTTTTACTACATAAATACAATAGAAAAGTGAGTGAAGTAAGTAATATCCATATTTAATCAAAACAGAGGCTGATGAGGTAGATTTGAACACTTCTATCTGCTCTCAGATCAGCTGGCAGACTTCTTCAGCAGCTTGAAGGATAAGAACTGGTTTGTACACTGTAATCATGTGAAACCTAAATTCAATCGTGAGGCAATAAAAGGCTGGAAAAATCCATAGATAGACTGACAGGTAACCATGTCAAGGACGTTAAAACCGGTCTGGTGCAGAGCGCTGAGTTATAACGGTGAGTAAATCAAATGGTAGAACATCATAGTGAAGCCTATTCGATATATAAAAGCGGGCATCAGACCCTCTGTCTGATTTAAGGACAAACCAAAGACACTGAAAAGGCCACAGAAAAGTTTCTTCCTTATTGGGATGAGGTGAGTCAAAGAAATGTAACTGCATGTTTCAAATGCATTCTGACTGAAATTAGATGAGACAAATATGATTGACAGGAAAAACCTGCACAATGACACATGTAGTGCAAAAATGCAATAACATAAATCTTCAACAAGTGGATTGGTTGTGGAGGTGCAAGTTTTGGATCTCACACATGCATTTTTAAGAACAGTTTTCTGGTTCTACTTGCCACCAAATGTTATTGTCATGTCATGATTTTTGGCCAGTGATAGGTTACTCTATTTTAGGATTTTTTTTTTATCGGGCACTAGTTGACTTTTTAATTTGAAAGTTGCGAGAAACTGATCTAAGGAGAGGATAGTGGGTCGCCGGGGAGTTTAGCTACCTCTCGCTCTACACTTCAGCTTTAATGAATTTAAAGAAGCCACACAGTCACCTTAAAACGCTTCAGTGGTACACTAGAAGAATTTAGGGGAGAATTAAGGAATATTCACGATGTACAGCACCAGTCAAAAGTTTGGACACATCTACCTATTAACTGGAGTGTTTGAACTTTTGACTGGGACAGCATATTCATGATCTTTTTATTTGACCTTTTATACACGGACCACGGCAACACCTTTCTCTTTGAGCTTGAGCCAGCTTTTTGAGACTAAAGATCCAAAATTGATAAGCTAACTGCCTTGCGAGGCAGGCCCCAGGTGCACAGTCTAAAGTGTTTAAAGTGTGTAGGTTCGTGTGCACTGTGCCATCAGAGTGTGTCAGCCAGAAAATAACCGCAGCAAGACTAAAACAAGACTGGCTCGACTTCATGTCTGTGCCTGTGTTTTCGTCCGACAGGGCTAAACTGGGACACGGGCTGCTCTCAGGCCAGTACTCCAAACCACCCATGAAATCTGAGCTCATTGAACAGGTGATGAAAGAAGAACACAAGGTATTAAACGGGGTATGTCCAGCTCTCAAACTGGGTCCACAACAACGAGAAGCATGTCCATAATGAAGGATGACAAAATGAGATGTTTTAGGTTTAGCTGTAGCATCTCATTAATTCTGATGTTTTTAACCTATAGATTCAATTATTAAGCAATATAAATTGGCTTTTCTTTTTATCTTTTCAAAGTAGTTGATTGAGGCAAAATGATTATTTGATTTTGAGATGTGTTGATATCATGGATATGTTTTTGTACCCCCATGTTTTGATTGTTATGATTTTTTTTTTGTTACTGCAATGTCACATTCATTTTGCCACAGATATTAGCTAAAGTTTAGTCAATTTGATTATCTCTTGGTTTGCTTTATTAATTTCAAATGACCTGACGTGAAAAAATGGACTTTCATTACTGTAGTGCACAGCTGCCAGGAAATCAGAGTGAGGAAAGCTGTTAAAGCATAAAAGGACCCAACAGTAGTTCTATAAGCCTTGAGCTTCTTTTAACCAGCCACAGTAAATGATAGGACAGAGCTCTGATCTTGAACTTCCTACACATGTGATAGTGGAGTCAAGTTTGGACACAAATTGACAGCTGTGAGGATATGGGGGGTTGGGCTCGCGCTGGCATTTTGTGTTCAGTTTGCACAGAGGCAGTGTTACCCATTGCAATTATAAACTCTTTAAAATGGCTTTTCAAAATGTATTCCACCACCTTAGACTGTGTGGATGCCAGTTGGCTTGCTTTTGACATTATGTCAAGATGATGCTGCTGTATTTACTTTTGAATCAATTGTCAACAAAAAGCCATATTATTTTTTATGGAATTAAATTCTGTTGGACAGTGTGGAATAGTGTAATTGAAGGAATAGTTTGACATTTTGATAAGTATTTTTTTTTTGCTTTTAGATGAATAATGTGATGACAGTAAGATCAGGGAATCTCTCTGCTGAGGCTTTGGTAACCACTCCCAGTCGAGCAGTAGTGTAGGATATAAACCCAACTGGAACAGATTATTGGTTTTACAATTTACATGTTTTTTTTGTTCAAGCAAATGAGAGACAATATGGAGCTTCAGCTGTGCCTTTAGGGAGCTCTGTTTTCTCAAGAGCATTCAGATTTCCAGTGTTTCTACCAATGGCTAATATAACCAGCTTACCTGATGTCACAGAGAATTATCTGCTCATTATACTATATCTATTGACATGATTATCAACTGAAAAGCTCCAACATAACGCAGCCCTATCAATTTTTGAGTTTGAAGCCCCCCCCCCGGTCTGAAAATATGTTATTCTGGACCCAAACAAAAGTAACAGCTTCATATTAGCCAGCCAGTTTTTGTAAAATGTAAAACTTTCCATTCACACCACAGCAACTTCTTTTTAGGCAGTGTCATGATTATTACATCTAGCACGACATTGCTTATATATGATGACACACATATATGGTGACTCGTTGATGGAAAAATCTGAAACCTTGACCCTGAGGAGATTCAGTAGCTTTTCTTTGCACTGGGAGCATTTTGTTGACGAGTAAGAGTACATTTGTTTCCAGAGGGATGGAAACAAAGGCGATCTCAGTGATCACCTATATCCTTAAAAATATTATTTTAGATTACTTAAACAATATGATTTCCCTTTGGGATAATTAAAGTATTTTTAATTTCATTATCCTTTGATGAACACATCCATCCTTTGAAGCAGTTTAGCTCAAAACGTCACTGATTGGTTTAATAAATATACGATAAAAGTAATTTGCTGTTGACATTAGTATGTCAGTGACATCTGTATCTGAGGTCCACAGACTAATATCAAGGTGCATTGAAGCTCTTCTCTCAGCATGTCAAGGCTTTATGTGGGTTTCTGCTTTAATTAGCCACTCGACTGTTTGAAAACTATTTTTGAATCTCTGAGCACACGAGCAGACATATCAAATTTATTTATATTCTGAATGCTGACTAAAGGTTTGAGTCTGTTTGTTCAGTACCCCTTTACTGGGCAATAGATTTGCAGTTGGAGCATTTGTGGCTCTTAGTTTCTTTTTTAGCATCATGTTTTTTCCACCCTTTTGAGAATATTTGTAATATCCCAGTTTGATCATTCAAATTCTTCACACAAAAAGATTAAACACTTCTCAATATGTAAAATCAAGTTTCCTCTCTACAGATATAATGATACATTAACATAATCTTTCTTTGTTTGCTTAGTTAGGAGCCGGTGCTGCTGCCAATTTTACCACAAACTCCCCACTTCTGTGCATGTAAAAAATAGAAATTAAAAAAAAAAAATAAATAAGAGAAACAGATGGGCAGGAACTTTACTCTGAAAACGCTTGTTCTTTGAATAAAGAAATCTGACCTCAGAAGCTCCGGCAGAACAGAGAACTTCTTTACATCTGAACGCCTCTTACATCTTGTTCCTCCTGGAAGAAGGATGTAATGTGTAATGATCTCTGTTTACACAAAAAGCCATTTGATTGGTCTAAAATATTGGAACATACATACATATACATATATATATGTATATATGTATATACACTTATGGTAGGGAAACTGTATTTACATGAGGAACTTGTCCTCAATGTCATCATTTCTGTACAGGACAGAGTGTGATTGGCATTCGACAATGAGCAAATTTCTTCTGATTACATTTCTGACTAAGTATTGATGCATTAAAAACTTGAAGATTGACTTCTCTCAACACTCTGTGACATCTACTGGTTCTCTGTTGTCCTGTGTCATACCTCCCTCAGGGGAGTGGTCATGCCCAGTCAGCGTGTGTGACGTCCACATTTTTTCATTCCAGCACCTGCATAAGGGCATCTCTCCTCGAATGTTGAAGTCCCTGGTCAGCATGGGACACCAGGAGTTTTCCTCCAACAGACAACAAGATGCTCATGAGTACCTGCTGCACATGATCAACCTGGTGGAGGTGAGTGAAGCTACTCTTTCGTGTAGGTCAAAGTGTTCAAAATCACATTCTTGAAATGTTATTATCCCCTGAGCTTATAAGGATGCAAATGTTATTGTTTATGTTACCAGTATACATCAGCATAGTCTGCAGGAACCTATATGAGTGTCTATTGAACCATCCTGCATGTTTTTTTTTTGTTAGTCCAATGATCACTTCAAAAACCAAATATATTCTATTTTGAATCACATGGTACAAAGAGCAGCAGCATTTTCTGCCTTTTTTCCCAAACCTTTGTTTGAAAAAATACTAAAACTCTTTGTGTCTTTAAGAGATGAATAATAATAATAATGTAAATACAAAAGAAGAGGATGCTGCCTTTCACAAGCTTGCTTTAGTAAACATATATTTCCTCCTCTGTAAAATCACAACGTTCTCATAAATGTTGGGAGCAACTTCTGACCCCTGACACAGAGGGAGTTTGGAAAGGTAGGATCTGGCTTTGATTAAACACAGCACACTGCCTTCATGTTTGGTTCAGACACACAAGGTTCTCAGAAATGTCTCTGACAAGCTGGCTATATCTTTATATATAGCTCACTGCTATCTGTTACACAGGGTGGCTAGATAATGCTTCCCATTCTGCTTCAACCATGATACTTGGCCTGGGTAGGACCTGATACTTCCTGTCTCTCACATTGTGGATGTCAACAAAACACAGAAACTTGATTCTTGCAGCATCCGCTGTAATTTTGTATGCTTGCACACGTCTGTTTTCCAAATTCTCCTCTTTTTTTCCACCATGGGCTCCCACAACTGCCTGTAAAACTGATTTATCCACACATGGATGACCTGACTACAGCCACCACCATCAGTCTTCTTACACGCTAGGCCTGAGTAAAATTATAACTTATGTATTTCTGTAGCGTCTTAGAATAGAAGAGCTGAGTTGCAGAAACGCCTTGGTCATGCAGAACGATGTGTTAAGCCGTGATGCCATCCTTCTTCGCGGTCTTCAAATAAACAGTGTAAAACCTCCATGACCCAGCCCTTCGTTAACAGTGAAAGGATATGGAGAAGCTTGGAGATAATGATTAATGTGCCCGCGTTTTCTGAAGAGATGTAACTTTCTCAGTAATGGAAGGTTAATTGAGTCTCTAAATGTAGGACACGCATTGACATTTTGAGCTGCTGCATGAACAGTCCTGGGTCATGTCAGGAGACTGTAATAGACCACAGCATTTAGACACAGCTACATTTATAACATTGGGCTGTCATTTTTGTGATATACAGTTTATTAAGCCTCTTTTCCAGATTATCTAATGTTTTAGATGGCTTTGTTTCAAGTTATGCTCTTTAGGATTTGATTGATTTAACTTTTTGGAAACCCATACTTAGGTTTTAACACACACTAAAGAGGCAATAAGTCATTTACCCTATGAAAAAAAGCCCTTTTACAAGTGGACACAAAAAACCGACTGCAGCATTTTTTTTTTTAAGGAAGACAGGAGATTATCAGTACATAAGGCTATTGTAGAAAATAAATCATTTAACATAGCACAAAAGAAAAAGAGATGGCACAGTTTCGATGGAGGTATAGAACATTAAACATTATTTTGACAGAAAAAAACCTACATTTGCTTTTAGCAAGCAACACATTATCATTATTAACTATTTAGTCAGTAGATACTGCCCCTCTGATGGACTGAATCTATGTCCAGTATGTGTCCTTTAATGAATAAATGAAACGCATCACTTTTCATCATATAGTCATATATCTGTGCTCTCTTCTGCTTTGATTGAAATTCAGTGTGATTGTTTCTGCAGAGGAACAGCGCAGGTTCTGAGAATCCGAGCGATGCTTTCCGATTCCTGGTGGAGGAGCGGGTTCAGTGCTGTCAGTCTCGCCGGGTTCGTTACACTCAGCGGGTGGATTACTGCATCCAACTGCCAGCTCCCATTGAGGCGGCCACCAATCGAGGTAAAGGAGTCTAGACCTAGGCTTACACACACACACACACACACAAACACACACACACACACACACACAAACACAAACACAGTTGCTGCAATATGAAGCCACAGCTGCCTCTGGTTTGTACAGATTCATGTTACAGAGCTCAGGTGGCACGAGCCGCTGAGAGAATTGGTCAAATGAAAAGATGTTTGGCCCTGAATAAGCAGGAACAACAAAAAGTAACTCTTACTTACGAAGTACATTAGCTGTCATTACCCAATGTACGATACAATGAAACGTACGTATGATTTAATGAAAGCAACAATGATGTTAACATGTGGTGAAGTTTGTAGCCCGATGCAGTGTGGTTGCAAGTAAAGGGTTGCCAAAGTTATCAGCAGTGATTTTAAGTATTACTTGAACACTTTAAATGATTTTGAACATGCTGACTATTTTGGAGGCCTCAAGTCTCAGTGTTTATATCACCAGAGGAGCTGCTGACATATGAGGCCAAGCGGAAGGAAGCTGAAGAGAACATGCGGGCTCCACCTGAACCGGTGCGAGCACGGATCCCTTTCACTGCTTGTCTGCAAGCTTTCACAGAGCCAGAAAATGTCCCCAACTTCTGGAGCTCAGCGCTGCAGGCCAAGTCAGCTGGAATCAAGTAAGCACCAGTGCTTTTTTTTTTTTTTAATCATCTCACCTTTGTTGTGTTCATAAACTTTCTTTTAAATCCCCCCCCTTAATTTTATTTCCCTGCAGAACTTCCCGTTTTGCCTCATTCCCAGAGTATCTGGTCGTGCAAATCAAGAAATTCACATTCGGTGTCGACTGGGTGCCAAAGAAGCTTGGTAACTATTGTGTCACATAATAATTATGAATAAAAATGATTGTTTTTTTTTCACTTCTGCCAATGTTGACTTAGGTATTTGAAGTGTTATTAGTACTAAAAATACCCAGCAGAGGGCACCATCAAACTACAGTCCACAAGGCACATACAGTACAGTAGCAAGAGAAGTTTCTGTCCAAGTAAAGCAATAGAAATTCAAAAATGGCTTCACATGCAATATTGGACATCTAGTCAAAACTCTCTCAAAACCCTGCTCTTCTAACTTGAATTCAATATTTGTATGCAGACCTAGCCATCGATGTTCCAGACTTTCTGGATCTGAGCCGACTCCGAGCTGCAGGACTGCAGGCGGGCGAAGAGGAGCTGCCTGATCTCATGCCTCCCATAGTGTTGCCTGAAGACACCAGAGGTATGACACCAACCATCAGACATGGTTTCATGTAGATATAGTACCTGTGGGTTTGTATACAGATCAGAACACTGGTGAATATCATAGATTGTAAATGGTGCTGCTGTGGTTTTGAAACTTCCCAATATTGCATGTTGAAGGATTTCAGCCGCACAATGGTGCAGTACCTGCTTCCTTTTACTGCTTAATGTTTTCAGAAAGAAACAGGTCTGGACTGTCGGCAGGGAAGTGTTGCTGCAAGGCTCTCTTACAAAAGGGTCATGCTCTTGTGCCACATGTAGATTGTGGTTAAAGATATCCCAGTGAAGGCCAGCGTAAGTTGCTCCAAAACCTACGGTACAAATAGGGTTCAGCAATTATGAGCTTAAAACAGGGATGAATTTTTTTCTACCCAAACATGCGACTAACCTGCTGCTATTTGACCTAATTAGTATCGAGATGTTTCACCAAGTGTTTTCTAGCTGCTGTTCCAACTTTTTAGAAATGTGCAGACGGCATGGAATATTTAGAGTATTTATTTATTATATTTATTTTTTTGAAAGACTCTTTCAACATTTGACGTTATCTTTGTACTATTTTATGTAAAATATAGGTTGTCAACTGTTTAAATCATCACATTCTATTTTATTTTACATTTTATACAACATTCCAACTTTTTGTATACAGGTTTTTCATTTGTTTATATATTTATGGTATCAGTGCTCCATTTTTCTCACCTAGACTTCACTGACAATAATCTCCTGGTCACAGGCTCCCATGAATCACCAGCAGTGATGTCGTTGGCAATGCGTAAACTCTTGGAAGGAAATGCTAAATGGCACTCTTAACTACTAGCGTCATTTTTTTGTTGTTCATTTTTAATTTTACAGCTCTGTTGTCACTGTTAAAGGACACGGTTTTCCCTGAGCTTCTGATTTGTCTAAAATATTGGTCCCTCTATTGAGTCAGTGTGACTCTGAATTTGTCTGACAAAGTGATAGCTCATTGTTGCTTCTAGGAGATACTTAGGGTTGCTAAAAGAAACCCTGTGACACCCCTCTTAGCAGGTGTGGAGTATTTTTGTAAGTCAATTCATCTGTGAAATTGTCTTTGATATGATATTCTGCTCAAAGCCACCCAAGTTCTCACTTAAGGACATATTGAAAGGAATCCCACAGGAAAGACAAGCTCAACCAATTACTGAGAAGTTGTTGTATTCACAGTGTGGCTAAGCCTAATAAGTTCTAATGATTTAATGAGATCTGCTCGTAATGCATTCAGCTGTGCTCTAGAAAACAGCTACTGGAAGGTTGGGAGTCATGTTTTGGAACTCGAGGAAATGTTGTTGGCACTTTTCTAGAGTTTTCTGTGGGTGATATTTCTAGAGTTAAATGTACTTTTTGTCTGCTTCTTTTCTTAAAGGCCAAAAGTACAGCAGCCTCCTTTGTTTTGTTCGTCTTTTTTGTCCCCTCTGTGATTGCATTTTCCACGCTTCCTTCTTTTTAAAGTTCATCTACGTCGAGATGTCAGTGTAGCAGATGAGAAGTACTAGAGGGGGTCCAGGCAACACTACAAAGACAGGAACATCTGACAAAAGCCTTGGCTGTGCTTCATACATCCACAAACTGACAAATTTCCTTTACTGTGTTGTGTAGGCTCTGTTGATAATCTACACCTGATATACCTGATATACCTAACTATAACAGCCGATACAGCTATCCAGGAGGACTGCAGTAAAACTCAATGCATGACCACATGTCTAAATGTTTTTTATTAGCAGCAAATTTGACATGGTATAGTAATTTGAATAAATCCCTCGACTGTTCCCTTAAGAGCTTCTATTTCAATTAACAGGATGTTGAAACATATTTCCTTGTGTAAGTAACGCAGATAAAACTGTGAAATGAAAAGAGGTCAGAAGAAATAACTTGCTGTTGTTCAATACATTCTCAGATTTATTTATTTCGCACTGATACAATGAGTTTTGCTGGTTGCAAATGAACCAGTGGCCTGTTATCCCCCGTCTGGTATTAAGAGTGATGAATCATTGGTCACCCTTCTGTCTCCAAAAGGCTTCAGTGCTTTTCATTGATTACATTGCACCAGACAAATGTGTTTTCCTGTTCGCTGCTTGAACCACATTGTTACTCATTGGGCTGTTTATCATCTATTCAGTCAATTATTCCAGACCATTTGGGGAAAAAAAGAGCTATTTGTTTTTGTGTTTCTGTTTTGAACATTTGGATATTTATTTCTGGGCTTGAGTTCATCTCCTGTTTAGTATTAGATTTGCAAAAACTTAAATCTCACATACAATTTATTATGGGCCACAATTTATTTCGACAGTCAAAATGTAGAAGAGAGAGAGAGGAAACAAAAAAGAGACAAAAAAGAGTGACTGATCTTGTTGAAGTGTTTTTCTGTCTACGTAAAGCATGCTGAAATGACTTTTGTGTTGAATGGAATTAAACTGTCTAGGACAGTGAAACTAAATTAACAGCAACTTTCAGAGTCATTATTTAATTCCGAAAACCTGGTGCTCTAAAATTGGATGCAGATAAAATCCACCAACAAAAAGAAGGATAAAAACCACTGCTGTGTCATTTGCAAAGCAACTTTTTATTCTGCAAGAATATGGCAGCAGCATCCTGAAGAATGGGCTTCTTCTGGACTTCCCAGTGCTGTCGTATCTGTGTAAAATAAATGGTGTATACCAGATTACTGATGACCCTTTTATATTAGCATGACTCAGTGAAGGGATCACAGTGCTTTGTAATATTTGGAGTTACTAAAATGATTTCCTTGACTTGATCCCAGTTTAGAGTTGACATGAATTGTCTCTTCTACAAATGGATGTCCTCAGTATGATTTATTGGCGCCCCGATATTGCCAAATTTAGAAGAACAAATACCATTAATACAGCAACAGTAGTTTCATTATCAAAGGAAACTTTTCTTTTTGGATTTGCCTGATTAACAACCGAACAAAGCGGGTAGTGGCATTGGGACGGATTAACATTCATTTTCTATACCCGTTTAATCCAACTCAGGGTCATGGAGGGGCTGAAGTCTATCCCAGCAGTCACTGGGCAAGAGGCAGGGTACACCCTGAACGGGTTGCCAGTCCATCACAAGGCAACACAGAGACAAACAACCATGCGCACTCACTCCTAGGGTTAACTTGGAGTAGCCCGAAGTCGTAGTCAGTGTGTGAGGCATTTAGGAAACCACCCACCAACACAACTAATTATTCAGCCTGCGTGAAACGTGGCAGTAAATTGCAGACACACTTACAAAAGTGTTATTTCTCAACACATAAGACTGAAATTCCACTTGGGGAAATTAAATAATTAATGTAAGGACGTGTTTCCGTAGTTTATCAACTGCCTCGGTTAGCATATGCATTGTCACTGTGATTTGCTTCATGTGTATTGTGTTTGTTAGCAGTGACACAACACGCACGATCCGTTTAGTGAGTGAATCCTTCCAGCTATCCTTTTTTCAAAGTGCTGTCAGTATGCGCGTGTCTGTTTTGCTTTTAAAGACATTTGCATGCAAGATGTTTGAGGAACATCTGTAAATTCTACTAGAAAACAGTCGGGGTTACATTCTCCCTGCAGCACTGCAGCAGTACAAACAAAAGAAAACATAATTGGTTGATCTGGTTGTGCACTGTCATATTTAACAGTTTTTCCTCTCTTTTTTCTCAGATAACTCCATGAGCTCCTCAGACTGTGAGTATTTAATTTCTCCTCTGTGTAATGCTCTTCAAACAAATGCTTTACGTTCATGTAAGTTATGACTGTGGAAAATGTATTCTCAGCTCCAGGTGGTAGTGATGAATGCTGCTGAGTTAAACTTCTGACTAACTGAGCAGGTGCTGCAGCTGCTCTCTACTTCTAAACAAACTTAACTTTTCCATGTAGCTTTGCTTATTTTAGCCATGATCATTTCTCTCCCTGATAAATCGTCCCTCAATAGAGATGCTTCCCCGGGGGTGATTCTCTTCTGATCTCTTTGTTTAATGAGTCCCAAAGAGGGAGTCTCCACAAATCTGGTTGCTTGTTAAAAATGAAGGTTATTGGTAGTGTTGGATCAGTGAGTGTATGTTTAGCCACTGATGTTGGTTTGCCATGTCTCCAGCCCCAGAGATAGACGAGGCGGCGGTTATGCAGCTGGCAGAGATGGGTTTTCCACTGGAGGCCTGTAGGAAGGCAGTGTACTATACAGGCAACATGGGCCCCGAAATGGCCTTCAACTGGATCATAGCCCACATGGAGGAGCCTGGTAAGGCAGTATTACCACACAAAGCTTGAGAATACTGTACTTAGACATGTAGGGAATGTTTGACCATCATATAATGAGTGAAAACTTTTGGACTAAGATAATTGGCAGTCATAACTAGTTTGAATATAGTCTGAATAGAGTCGTTTGTATATTGAGCTGTTGGTCATGAACATGTATTATTAACTATCCATCAATAGATGCAGCCTTGGCTTGTTTAAAAATACTTTGTTTATTTTAAAAACATACTGAATAAAACATGAAAACACAAAAACACACTAACTGGGAGGCATATATAGGGATGATGGGAAATGTCTCAATTGGTTGGCATCAATCACAGTGTAATATGTTGACATTGTGATACAATCTATCCAAATGCAGAGTTAAGAGTGTTGTGGTCTTTCACTATTTTCATTATATTCCAGCTGATGGGTCCTGATTCACTTTCTTTCACCACTAAGTGTTAGAAGGTGTTGGAAGGTTGAGGACTTTTGCAGTTCAGTAATTTTTATGAACTTATAATAAAAGTTGCATAGGTTGTTAACCCATTCGGACCTAAGGCTGTTTTTTGTTTAAAAAAACATAAAACCTCAGGAGTTCTCTGGAAAACACGAAACTGTCCAATCAAACTTTTTCTTTCTCAATCTTTTACTAAAATAGTAAAATAAAACCGACTTTAGGGACAAAACCTTCAGCTTTTGTTGTAAATTTTTGACTTTGCCCTCAAGTTTATTAATCTCTTTAAAAAAAGATGATAAAAGCTGGTGTCTTGAAAAAGTTGCTATGGCGTGTGCATCCCTCCAGGCTTAATGTCACTCAAAATGATAATAACAATGATATATCCCTTTTTAAAAGATCTGCAAGTCGTGAAATTGCTTCTTGAAAAGTTTCCAGGGATTAAAAATAATCATGACAAGGTGCTGTGTATGGAGTGTGGGTGAGGGTTAAGTGGAAACTTAAACCCAGAGAAACTAAAAATACTTGTGACAAATTATTAAAACAGGTGCAATGAAAATAGGCTTGGTTCTGCAACAGTTTCTGTACCCTGATTCTGCAGACTTCAAGAGGTAGCACGACATAATGCATCACGACAAACAGGAAAGGCAAGTTTGTTTGTTGTGGACCCTTTTGAACACAAAGGTAATTTAAAGTGAGAGACACATCACATCTCATGTACTTCCAGTACTCACAGAGAGATCGGTGCTCGACTTTGTCTCTTTTGTGGACTGCGTGTATGTGCATGTCTGTGTGAGAGCTCATCACCAGAAACTTTGTGGGAGCTGATTAGGAATGCCACAGAGATTCACAGCGGTAGAGTTGTCCCCCTGAGGAGTTGACTCGTGTCACTTTTTATTTCCCTGGCTGGTTGTAAAGAGCCTCTACAGTGGATGGAAATAAGAGTACCCCCCTGCACGTTAGTTTTTAAAAGGTACTGATGCAGCTGCAAAAATAGGCTGCAGTCAGTATCAATATCTCCAGTAAAACAGATTGCACAAGTGTGCTTAACAAAGTTTAAAAAATTAAATTTTCCTCAACCTCCTTCTTTTTACTTTCCCATGAGCATCATTTCAACAAAATTGCTGTTTTTACATTTTTTAGTTTTCCCTTTATCCCTCTGCCAATTTCAGTATTCTGTGGACTTTTTTCCAGGAGAAAGGGGCAGTGTAATTAAGACCTTATTTTTTTGTACGACTCTATCCCAACTCTGGAGGCAAACCATTGTATGATATTGTGAAAGCACAGCCCGTATCGAATCTGTTTTTTTTTTTTTTACAAATGTATTACACATATCAGAAAGAATCAGCTCAACAAGAGAATTGTCTATGCATATGAAACTGTGCAGATCAATAGAGATGGCCGCTAGGCAGCAGCATAAAGAGAATAATGATGTTTGCATAGAAGCATCAGGGAAAGCTTCCATGGAAACAGTTTGGGAAATTACAGGCACTTTTATGAGCAAACCTAATCCAATCAAAGTAACAAAACATGACTAGTTGAGCCAGTCTGTTAGTCGGAGAGGAGAGTGGTCAGTGGGAAAGAAATAATGTTCAAATTATTCATTGTTCTCCAACAAGAAAATACATTTTATCCAGTTTGCATGGATGCTGCATAACATCAGCATCAGTTATACTAAAACATGGAGGAAAGAGGAAAAGAATTGTATTGGAAGAAATATGTTCTATAAGAGCCTTACTTCTTTTGCATTAAAAAACTTTTTGCAGCTTCTCTTCTGGAAAGGAAAATGATTGTATAATGTCCCTGCAAATATAGAAAATGAGCTTCCAAATCAAGGAAATTGAAAAAAAGTCAAAAGTAAGAGCTGTAAGAGGGATAACCAGAGGCTATAATGGATGTGAAGGTCAGAGAAAAATATTGCATCTCACGTTATACGTGTCAGTAAAGCCTCAAGCCAATCAGGGCAAAGTTGTGTCTTCACAGAGGTTGTTCCAAGTTGACGCAACCAGAGAAAAGTGGCTACAGCTGCGTTGCTCACACACGTTTTTAATGACATATACACCACTGGTATTCTGCAGTGGTGGCAAAAGCCACACAAAACTTTTTTAAAAGTCAGTTTGAAGTCAAAATGTTATTCACCACTACAATAACAGAAGGTCCTTGTGCTTTATTGACAAAGAAAGCAAACTAATCTTTTCCTATAAAATGCGGGGCATTTGCAAAAGGATGTTAAATATGTTATGTTTATGTACTTATCAAAATGATTTTTAGCGACTGGGCCTATGCCATGTGTCCAGGGCCAGGGTTAACTTACCCATCACGGTTGTCTTTGATAAAGACCATGATGAGATTAAACACCTATTTAAAGCTGCTAAAGATCAGGACAGAAGTTGAATAATAACATGCACACATTTTGATGTTCAAGTTTTGATGTTTTATTTATGTGCCTGAAGGGTAGGCATCCTGAGGCATAAAAACAACTGCATTATGAGCAGCCAGAAGGACACAGGACAAGGAGGCTGAGATGGAAATGGTAGTGGGAGATAAGTGATATTCATTTTCATTTATGGCAAGGACAGTAATGAAGGCTCTGTTTGTGACCAGCAGTAGTAGAGTAATTCCGGCATGAGTGTCCTTGTTCCTGGTTTGAGGGTCACTTTAGTTGTTTGAATGGAAATATCTTTCTCAAACTTTTCAGGGTTAAAATGTGGGTTGCCTCTAAATTTTAGTTTTTGCTCCTCTCTGCATCTGTTTTCATGGAAGCAGATTTTCTCTTTATTACTCACTCTTATTAATTTGTGGATAAACAGTCAGTTACACATAGAGTAGGTTATTGTAGGTGGTAAGCATCTCAACAGGCAAACATGCTTTTTCATAGTTGTGTGGGAATTTAGACTTTGAGGTGAAAATGTCATAAGTTGCATTCGTATCAGATAACCGCTCTCAGTACAAAAGAATTATCTCAGGGACATCCCACTTTTTGTTTATAATCTGGCATCTGTGTGTTCATGCCTATGCTGAATTGTTAGTGGGGTCAACATAAAACTGATGCTTATAGTGTGATGTGTTAAAGCAGTGAGGCCCAAGAAGCATCGGCTTCTTTATCCTGGCAGGGTTCCATAAGAAAAACACGGAGCAGAGAAAAATAAATAATTTTTGCTTACAGATAATCTATCGAGAAATCTAGTAGTTCAGCAGTATTCAGCAGATTGGTTGCCAAGTAACAGATGCAGCGACCAAAATGTTGTTCTTTCTAATTTTTCACAGTGGCATAAAATTCATGGATTTATGCCACCATTTTTAAATCCATAGTCGGGTCTTTCTTTGCACACCTGGTATGTGAGCAACCAGACCACGCAGTCTGTTTGACCGCCACATCTTTTAATTCCCTTAGTTCTTTTAATTGAATTTTCGCACATCTTCTTTGGTTTTATTTGACATGCCTCTCCATCACTGATTCACAGTTAGTCCAGTCCACCCAATAAATTTGATTTAAAAAAAAAAAAAAAAATCTAGATTATTATTTGCATTGCCAATTATTTTAACGGACAATGTCATTTTTAAAGCTAACAAGGTACTGGAAAATGATGTCTTCAAGTGATAATGATCTTCTTTCGAAATATGCAGCATGTAGTCGACATCAAAGCACAACATTAAAGAATATAATGTATAGCTCTTGCATAATTCAACCTTCAAGTAAAAAAGAAAGAAAAAGAAAAATGCTCCAGCATCTCATTGTTGTATTCTCTATATCTTTCCAGACTTTGCAGAACCACTCACTCTGCCCTCCATGATGGATCCAGGTCCCTCCACCAGTGACAGCCCTATGGGTGCCACTCAGCTGGATAACTCGCCCCCTGAAGAGAGCATCTCCATCCTCACGTCGATGGGCTTCCCCCGCAATCACAGCATCCATGCACTCAAAGCCACGGTAAGTCTTCTGCCCACAATGTTCACTTTTTCCATTTATTGGCACAAGCAGAGTTTTTACAGAGAAATTTTGTTCTGCTTTCAATAATTCACATGAGTCTTACTCACTTTTCATATAAAGATTTAGGATTTTAGTATTTATCTGCCACAGTTTATGAGCTACCAGATTTTCTGCTTCAAAGAACAGCAACTTTCCCTGTTCTACAATGTTTGTAGAAGTGATAACAGTAATTTATTCTGACTGAAAACAAGGGGAGCTGGGCAGCGAGCGTGGGAAGAGATGGTCATTATGTCTGACTTGATGTAAAGTTTTTGTAGGTGGTACACAATCCTTACTCTGCTTCTCACAGAGATAGTTGATAGTTACACGACAAGTAGAAAAAGTTGACATGAGCGTGTGAAAATGTTAAGAACAAAGAGCTATAAAAGTGTCCCTGAGGAGCGCATGGCTATAGCTCAACATCACAAGAAAATACAAAACTAACACCTTCACACCTTGGGCACATGAGGAAATTTGAGGTTGGATTAAAAACCGTGTCGAGAGCCTGTGACAAAGCTGGAGGAGCGCATGAAGTGAGCTGGGGTTTAAAAAGAGGGCAAAGAGAGGGCAAGATGATGAAAACCAAACTCTGCAAGTTATAAAAGAGCCTGGCTGGCCTACTTGTTCACTTTCCAGACTGCAAAATTAATAGGTCCTACATGTCACAAAGATTAAAGATGTCTGCTCTACATGGTGTTTACAAATAGTCACAGCAGCCCACGAACACTCTTGAGAATTGCAGCCTTTCTGGTTCAGCGGCAGCACACACCTCAGTTACGCATAGAGCCATTTTAACGTCATACCGCACAAATGATTGTCAAATACATGTACAGTATTGCACAAATTTTAAATATTTTGTTTTAGGTCAAAGAAAGTAGCTACTGCACATTTATTGGTTCCCCTGTTTTGAAATGGCCCCTTATTCTCACATTTCACGCTTCATATTTAAAGCTGCCCCCTCAGCAAAAATAGCCCTGCAGACTGTTCGTAAGAAACAAAAATAGATGCCAGGCTTCCTTGTTTATCATTAGTAAAGCCACAAAGCTCCCTGCCAGCCACGAATTGGTGAAGTGGAAAAAAACCCGCCAAAAGAACACATATTTCTCCTGAGGGATGGAGGTGCGAAGCAGAGAGGGGTCTCACTTGTGGTACATTGTCTGCCCATATTTAGTACAATGAACATCTTTTCAGCCTCAGTGACCTCACAGAGAGAAAAAAAAATTGCCAGTGTCATCCAGACCATCTCACCACGCGCTCCTCAGACTCATCCTTCAGGAATCACACATCTGCTTTGGATGACAAACAAACCTCTTCAGTTATAATTAATAATAATAGAACACAGATGGATGCCTCCCACCTTCTCAATATATGACTGCTCATTTAACACGTCAAGCACGTGATTGTTTTTATTCACCTCCAGGAGTTTGCTTAAGATATTGCAGTGGTGAAAGTGGAGAAAAAAAACATGAAAAAGTTTCTAATTTTCCTTTGAACTTCTGAGCCATCTGTCTTCTACTGTATGTGCTACGATTACTACTATTGTGTCAAATGTTTGTGCGACAAAGAATTTTCTAAGATGACAGAATGTTTCACAAAAGGGCTGTTAATGTGACAGTAGAATCCACTTATGATTCCGTACACAAAATGGACATTTATGGGAAATTAAAGCCATTGAGGTGTAGTCAGCATCATTGTGAGTTTATGTAAGTAAGCTCACAATAGTTGGCATGGTTTTATAATTTTCCAGAACAATAATCTTGAACGAGCACTCGACTGGATCTTCACCCACCCGGAGGAGGAGGAGAGTGATGCCCTTTCAGACATGGCTGACACAGAGCCCAACGACAACGCCTTCTCCAACGCCAACTCGCACAGTGACTCAACGCTGTCTCCAGACAGAGCCGCACCAGGCCCTCGAGTCAAAGACGGACCTGGACGTAAGTGGTTTCACTAACTGTAGCTGCCCCTGACTTTTATCTGCTGTTGACCTTAATTTTCATCGTAATCTTCTTTCATCAGCCTTTTTTTTTTGGCGACCATTATAACTAAGGAAAAAAAAAAAAAAACAGCTCAAAAAGATCCATCAGAAATATCCAGCCTAGTAGTGGGTTATATAATTTTGCATTCATTCAACCCAGACTGTTACAGGGGGCCTGTGCTCAAAACATTTTAGAGGATATTTTTTGCCCCTGAATCTTAATTTTACCAGGATGTTGCCCACTTCTCACTGCCAGTTCAGCTCTAAATAGTGTCTGACAGTGATAGATAAGGTGCTCTGATGCTGCTGGGCACCAGCCTGCTTGGCCAGACTACCTTAAAGCACAGTAGAATAGAAAACATGACTTGGCACCATTTTAAGTCCTTGGTTTTCACATTCTGTATAAATAATATGCCAATGCTTATGGACTAGTAGAGTACATACTAATGTTGCTTTTCTTTGTATAGAGACAGTGTTTAGCATATTCTGTTGGTTTTTTTAAATTTATTTTTCTTTTAAAATCTGTGAGTGGATGAGCTTAATCATTACAAAAGGGCCATTGGAAAGTGTTACCAATGCAATAATGTCTTACCTATAATCTTCTTTTAGGGAAGTTTAAAGTGAAATGTGCTCTGAATGCCTTTAAGAATCACCAGCCACAGAAAAATTTTAATCTAAGTAGATTAACCTATTTTGCTGTCATTTTATGAGATTTGTGAGTCAGACGATGAGCAGCTATGAAATGCATTTGTTTGTTTACGCTGTGTAACGGTGCTGCTGGCTTGTTTCTCATTCTCGTGATTTTTCTCTTGTTCAGGATATGAGCTCTTTGCCTTCATCAGCCACATGGGAGCATCCACAATGTCTGGACATTATGTTTGTCACATCAAAAAGGAGGGAAGGTGAGTTGCGGGCCATGTTATGTGATAACTGTGATTGAGTTTTATTTGTGTAACAAAGCTTATGAAATCCAGACTTCCCTAGAGTTTAGGTTAAGGATAAGTTTTATGAAGTTTTTAGATATATATTTGCTGATTTTGTAATAAGTTTGTCTATTTTTTTTTTTTTTTTTACTTTATTTTTTTTTTTAGACCAGGTAGAAAATAAAAAGCAAATTGGCCTTTTTTCTCTTCACATTGTCAGGTTTGAAAGAAGTGACGCTTTGACAGAATTCCTCAAGAAAACCAAAATAATCTATTAAATGTTCCTCTTGATGTAGGTGGGTGATCTACAACGACCACAAAGTCTGTTTGTCAGAAAGGCCTCCAAAAGACTTGGGCTACATCTACTTTTACCACCGACTGTCTAGCAGTTAAAGTCACTTCCCCCCTTCCTCCCTGCAATCTTTAAATAACCAGTCTTTCCCCCAGAAGACTGACAGACAATTTGTAATAACAGCGGCAGTGGAAATGATGGAAGACACCTCTCAGACCAGCTGCTTGCCTTTTCGTGATGTCTTTCAGGAGCAACTAGGAACGCTGCTCAGAAAGGGAAAGCAATGTGCTTTTTGTGCATTTGTTGTGTTTATGCTTTAAGTGTATTCTTCAATGTTTCGTTAAAAGAAAAAAAAAAAAGGAAAATTCTTGTCAGTGTAAGTAAGGAGGGATGCGTGCAATTTCTACTTCTGGAGCGCTCTGTACACAAAATAATATCACATATCAACCCAATCTGGTTATTCCTCTCTGCCTTCAGCTACTGTGCCGTTCTTTCAAAGTGCTACATTTTATAAATGTATACAGAAATGGCAGTGCTCATACTGCAAGCCCTGAAATGCTCAGAAACTGCAACAACAGAAGAAATGACTGTGCTGCTGGTGGCTTTTTCCATTTTAGTTTAAATTACAATGAATGTTTTTCATGTTGTGGCAACTGAAAGGACACAGAGAATTACTTATTTTTAGTTTAGTTTAGAGAAATCACAAACAGATTGTATTTAAGTTTCAGAATGAAGGAGAGCATCTGGTGGGTCAAAGATGGATGCTGACGAGACTGTATATGTACAGCGATGCTAACCTAATAATAGCTCACTACTGCCCCTGTTTTACTTGGAGAACGATGTGCAAGTTTGTCGTTTTCAATGAGAAAGTCTCTGCACTCTGATTCACTGGCTGAGGTATCAAGTAGGAAGTATTATTTCCTTCCCCAAAAGCACTTTTTTTTTTACTAAATCGAGTTCATATTCTGCACCTGATGCAGTAGAGGTAGACTCAGACATGTACATTCATCACTGCAAGCAAGCGAATGTGACATTTTAAGTTAATTTTAAAATGTCTTAACTGGTTTATCCTACTACAGTGATGCATTAAATTAACACCTAATTTGATAGATTTGGGTTTCTTTAAAGATGGCTGTGAAGTCAACAGTGTTCATTTAAGTTATATGAATGTTCTCAGTCTTGCGGCAAACTTTTTTTATATCGTAATGTTTGCCAAAATTGCAAAAATATTTGCATTCTGGGCATAATTGAACTCAGCTGCGCCTGCTACAGGCTGCTTCCTTTATCACTGTTGACAGATTCAGACTATGACCCAAAAGGTAAAATGAATGTTTTCCATGACTTGTTGCCACTTCACAGGCTAGTTGTTGGTTCATTTATGCATCTGAACATTTTCCATATCAAGAGCAATATATACAGTACCAAGTCCACTCTTGAACCAACGGTACGCTAAAAGCTACACAGCGATCTGCGTCTCCTCTGGTGCACATAGTGATGGATCTGACGCAGTGCTGAATGTATAACTTTATGGTGCTCACTGCAAACAGAACGTCCGCATCAGCTTCAATGCTCAGAAACCACAATGAACATACTCGGTATGTCCAAAACATTTAGGATGGAATTAACTTGGATACTTGTTTGTGAGATCTTCTTGAATTTAAAGTCTGTTACTGTAAAAGAAAACAAAAGGCACAACAAAACTCAAACATCTCAATATGTATTAATATTATTACTTAATATTAAGTTAATGTTAATTACTTTTTTTGCTTCTCACTACATAGGACTGGGCTCACAACTGGTTTTGTTTGCTGCATCTCAAACGAGCAATGTTACAAGGAGTTGGCATTAGTGACCTTGACATGTGGTGGAATTGTCAGTCACTGCACTTGAGAGTGCATATTTTAGAGGACTTCTGCTGAGAATACATTTTTCTTGTGCTTTTAAGCAAATACCGAGTCCTGCTCGGTTTTGAGTTATTAGCTCTCATAGTCAACGAGAAGACAGCTGTGTGACAGTAAATCTACATTTCTTAGGCTATTTGAAATAGCCTAAGAAATGTAAGAATTTGATATGTGTGGAGACACATATCAAATGCGGAAAAATTAGTGGATGGAATATGATTAACCTCTAAAAATGTAATGGGAGTGTCTTTCCTTGATCAAGAGCTTTACAAACAAGATAGCATTCTGATAAATATCCATGATACAGAACAATCCTCTTTTCTGCAGTGACTAACAACTCTGTGCCTAAACCTCCTTGGAAAAAAATCTTCATTGGTTTCAAATCTTAACCTCTTATTAAACTGCTGCAGTGTTTGTCTATGCACTTGAGAATACTAAAAGTGTCTATGCAAGTTATGTTTCTGCTCCTCGTCATCACCATCAGCGAGTGACTGACGAGCGTTTCGTCTTGCCGAATGATAAATAGTCACAACTGTGTCCAAATATTCTGAGCAATGTGTTTTATTTCTCAGCACCTTTTGTTCTTGTCAACCTGCTGGTTATATTCTCGTCTTTTGTATTTTTGTCTCATTATCTCAGCTTTCCCTGCTTCTCGGTCTTTTCCATTCTTCTTTTTGTTTAAATGTAATGGTTCAATTTGTCACGAAGAGAAAAGGTGTTTCACCCTTAGCATGTGCACTAGATGTTGACATTTAGTCATTTGGATTGTACAATTGTACTTTTGTGAGTTTTATTCTCTTTTTTTTTCATTTAACTAAATGTCAAAATCGTTCTCCACTTGTTTGTACTCAGCTTCCTTTTTGCAAACGACTTTGTGCCAACTCTTTAGTTTTCATTAGTTTTCCTGAAGGGAATTATTTTAAGTTGACTTTTGTAATGTAGGCATTTATCCAAATGTGGCTTCAGTGTACATGAATAGTCAGGGCAGTACAAAATGTTTACTTTACAATATTTGGATAATTTAATAAACAACACCTTTGTTGAGATTTGGTCTCTTTTATGATTTTTACACATAAAAATGATAATAAAAAGAAAGACTCAAGACCAGGAAATATATAACAACAGTTTATTTTAAAAGGTTGCTTTCATAATATACGTTTCAAAGGTGCTAATGCTTTCCTTGTGGTTATACAGGGAGAGTTATATGCATTATAGTCAGTGTCTTAATAAATGAATGGCTGTATATAAAGTATATCATTTCTAATTTCATACATCAAAATAGCATTTAATAGATACACAATTTTCATACACTGATAAATAAACCAGAACAAATTGTCTTTACACACACTTGGAGTGGGAAAAGAAATTGACACCACTTGGATCAGTAATCTTTATGAACCCCAACTGATGAAGCATTTTCGAAATGAGTTACAGAGTTTGACAACTGAGAAAGAAGCACATGTATGATTATCACATGCTTTACAGGTATGGAGACCTGAAATGTACATAATATAGCAAGAAGATAAAATGAATAGTTGAATATTGATTTAAAAGAAGTAAAGTATTATATATACTCTATGTGCTTGCTTCTTCAGCAGTCAAATGCAATTACACTGTTTATTTATTTATATATATATATATATATATATATATATATATATATATATTTTTTGCCAATTTTGCTAATCAATTTGTCTAGATTACATATGGAAATCTGAACACATTTTCTGAGCAGAGCTGTGTAAAGGTGGCATTGAATATCTATTTTTCACCAAATGTTTCTAAATGATATTTCATCACATCACAAGCAGTGATCTTTGTGAAGGATGAAACCACAACTGTAAGTAGTCTCCAATAGGTGATGAAAGTGTGTCAAAGGTGTAATAGTAATAGTTAGAAAGCTTCATAGGTTGGGATTACTGCAGAGGTTACCAGTGTGTTTCACTATTTGCAGAAGTTGCAGTTACAAAATTTCTACAGAAAATAACTGTTGATTAACCAGTTCTAGTAATGTACCAGGATTTAAGCTCAAGGTAGATGTGTTATTCTCTAAAATTAGCTCTCTGCTTGAGCCTTACACACAAGAAATATCATATAGTTTTGAATAACACTTTATGTTGCAGTGCATTGTAGAAATATTGCAAGGAAACTTCATTATATGTTTGATTTCTATATGTTTGTGGGTGCAGAAAGTACTTACATGCATACAGATGAAAGTAACACTTAAAACATAAAAAGATATGGATGTAAAGAATCTAACATGCGATCAGCCTCATGCTGTTCCTCAAGAGCATGCGCTAAGCTAGTTCAGGTTACCTGAGAAGGTATAGTAGTTGGTTCTACAAAAAGAAAATGTCACCACAGGCATCCTATTGCAATGCACTATTTTAGAAAAATAAATATTTGTTTTCAATTTTATCACATCTATCAAATGCAACAACAAAAAAAAGGGAAAGGCCTACAAACAGATGAGAAAACTAGACTGGATTTGGAAATCACAGAGCTACTACATCATGTTTTCTATAGTTGATATAGTGAACAGCTGGCAAGACTGGGAACTGAGTATATGCTCAGAATTTAAATGTGAGGAATACTGGCCTCAAGAATAAGTCCGAGTTTGCAAAAAGATCACTAGGGGAACCAGGAGAACGGACACTTGGACAGTGGACCATGCTCAATGGACATGGTGATGATGTGTGCCTCCTAGTCAAAGCTATTGGCATAAACACCACAAGTCACCATAAGGATTTTTCCTGTCAACAGAAAAATTGTGATAAATTGTGGGGAACTGTTCAGCTTTAAAACAGACAGAAACATATGTCAGCCATGCTTGAGGCTCTTTGTCCAAACTCCACCAAGAAATGAAATAAAACAACATTGGTGAATACGAATAATTAGTTGTTGAGTCATGTTCACTGGAGAATAAATGTGCTTAGTTTTTGCCCAGGAGTTTCAGTGAAGCTCAAAAACACACATTTTGAAGAACTAATAAACTCACTAATAACATTGGAATTCACAGAAGGTCTACCAGCACACTAATCAAAAGGAGCTGAGATTAGATACTTACATATTAAAAACTTGCAGCACTTTCTAAATTCAAGCCTACTGGACACTCAAACAAGCAGCTGTTTAGTCTTTGAAAAATTACCCATTGAGCAGGCTTTGAATAAAAGTTTCTCATGGAGTTAAGTCAAGAAGAAAACTCGAATGATAACGGATGCATTTCAGGCTTTTGAAGAGCCATGTTCTCTGTGGGAGAGTAATCAAAAGTACAAAAAAAAAAAAAAAAAACAGACATGGGGAAGGGGAAACTCCAGAATTACATCTTTATGGCACCAGCAACGATTGATTTTCTCTATCTTTAATGTACAGTCTAAAAAAATGAACTGGAAACTGATCAAATTTGACCTGAACATAATAATTGTGAACATAGGGCACTTGGAGCAAAACTGCTCAAATGCTATTAATAGGGCTAGGCAACAAGCATGGCAAAAAAATAACTTTACTAGATAGATGGAACTACCGCAGATCCTTCATCAAATTCTGCTCTGATCATCATCCAAACTGTACATTCTCCCCTGCCTTGGCCTCACTGCCTTTGCCAGTCCACTCTCAGGCTCACTCCAATGCAGATAGTTAAATATGTTTTTTTTTAAATAAATGCGTTGTCTCAGTGCCTTATTGATCAATAACATTGTTTGACAATAGCTCAAGTTTGAACCCTCTAATGTCCTGCTCTATCGTTTGGTAAATGGTAAATTGACTGTACTAATATAGTGATTTTCTTGTCCAGTTGACCACTCAAAGCACTTTTAAACTACAAGCCACATTCACACACACACACGACAATGTGTATTGCCCATGAACACTTCAACATGTGGTCCTGGGAAAACAGGAATTGAAACATTAGACGACCGCTCCTCCACCTGACCTACAGCCGTATTTGTTGAGTACACTGAGTCAATATACGGTACTTTTGTTATCAAATGTTTGTGGAAGTAAACCTGCCAGAATCATCTCTACCTCTTGGTTTGTAATGCTAAAAATTAATATGTTGTGCAATTTGTTTTTATAGATTTTGACACCGGAAAGCTTCAACCCAACCTTTTGTGAAAATCATTGATTCTAATTATCATTGCCCCAAGGAGGTGAGAAAAATGCAACGCATTCATCTATTGGTTTTTTTTCTCTGTGAGGGCATAAAAGGGTTTAAATTGTGAGAGGGTGCACAGGATAGTTTATGCAATATATGCAACATACGCAAATATGTACGGCTGTTAATTTGGCGAGTGCATTAGCGGTCAAAAACACATTGAAATGCCACTTTGGGTGGCTGGTGTGTTCTCCCACAGTTTTCTAATGAAACACTTCTTCTTTCACGGACCGTGACATCCCAGCTGCACAATTTGGAAGATGAATGGCTCTCATATTGGTCTCTGGTCCCCCCTGATAGCATTCTTTCAAAACACACAATCAACACTTTCCTTTGGTCCAGTGAGGCAGACAGGGACAAACTGACGATTGAGAATGGCAACATGAAACATGACCTTTTGCATAGTAGCCAACAATAAAAACCCCTTTCAACAGCACACCCAGGCTGTGGACATGCCTGATAAACACCAAAGTGTGCTGAGCTGTACAGTACAGCAGATCCTCTATCATTTACTCTGTTGCCCGGCAAGGAACATGATGTTCAGTTCACAGATAGACTTTCAAACTAGCAACTATGATGCAAAGGAAGCTGTCAGCTAAAAAGAATGTTCCTAAAAAAGCTTCTGAGGTGCTGCAAATCCACCTGCACTGGGAGAATCACTACATTTAATAAAAAAAAAATCTTCTGTTGATGCATATTGATGTGAATTGCAGTTTGCAGGTGGTAAAACAAACAACCAAAGTTCTTCATGTGCAGTATTCTGCTAGATCCAACACAAATATCTAAATCATGCATGATGGGTGAGGCAAACTAATTCAATTACATGTATGAGCTGTGTGGCTTGTGGAGGCACAGCAGATACAAATGATTGCATTGGGAAATTCACCAAGCTGCTGTCTCGGGTCTTGGCTTGCAATTACACGTCGTTTAATGTAATGTAATCATGCTGCATTAAAATGAATACACACAGCAAAAATAAAAACTAGGATATGATGTGTACATTGGTTGCTACTGCTTCTGAAGTCCCCTAAGTTTGCAGAAGAAAATGACAGGGATATTTTTAGACTTGTAACAAATTTTTCATAATTCAAAAGCCCTAATGATGTTTTCTTTTTTTTTTTTTACACATTAGCGTTACCTGGCTATTTTGTGTATTTGCTCAGCCACTCAGCTTAAAGGGGACAAACAAAGAGAAGCCCAGAGCCAAGACAAAAAAATAAAAACATAAATTCATAAATAAAAAAAGGGGGCTAAAAAAATGAATGGCTCAGCAAGCTTTCAAGCTCAGAAGCGGTTATGTAAAGAAATCAAAAACCAGTCTGAAAATGCCTTTGCGGTTTTGTATTGCCATAAAAATAGTATAAATAAATATTGTTGGTCACATGCATTTGAGTAAAGACTTTACAACCTGGCTTGCACATTCCACTTGGATCAAGGGAGTCATCTATTAGTCTGGAATGCAGTAGGAAAAGTTCTACAAGTAGATTAATTTCAAACAATGATCCAGGTCTGAAAATGCTTATTCATGCAATATCATAATTCTCCACTGACGGAGAATGAGAACAAGCCAGGAAAAGAATGTGGAGCTCCAAGTTATGAGGTGCAGCCTTTAAAATTTGCTCACTAAATCCACGCTTCAGGAAGGACAGTCAATCTCCAGTCAATAGTTTTTCAGTCCAAACCTCATCTTTTTGCTGCAAATGGCTTGTGAGGGTTTCTCTGTGGGAGTCTTAAAACTAACTGTCTTTCCTGGCTCAGCTCTGTTCCACTGGATGAGTCAGTTTTTAATTGATGTGTTCTCTAAGGCTTTGCTCGTACAATCTTTGCCCGCCCTTGTGCTCTTTAGGGAAATCACAAATTATAGTGCAAATTCCATCACAAAGCAGTCACTCCGAATCCTTGGAAGAACCGGCCGTAAGAACTGCTCCAAGGTGCCGTAGGTCAAAAAATATGACAGCTTTGACAACTGTAATTAATTTTTTTCATGTGCATAAGAATGCACTGTTGTCTTGAACATACGTCAACTCTGTCGTGTTCACTTTCAGCTTTTGGCTGTTGGGTAGAATTTAAAGAGTGAGACAGGGAAGATGCCATCATCACTGCTCCTCATTCCTCAAATGTCTAAGTTGAAGGCCCGAATGAGGAGATCCAGGTCGCCGATGTTTGCAGCCTGAAAGAGGTCAGGCTGGTCCATCATGGATAAAGCTATCCGCAGAGCTGCCCAGATGTTTCCAGACATCACCTGGTGGGACTGCTGGGGACTGCGGCTTTTCCTCTGAAGACTCAAGGCAGTCAGGAAGTTACTGGCCGCCTCTCTAGAGAAGCAACAACAAATGTAACAAATCATATTGATTATAGTTTGTGGACATGTGTCATCGGAAGTGTTTGAATATATTTGTTGACTTAGATAACCCTAACCCTTCATAAGAAAATACGCTTTCAGTGCACTGTTATTATAATCATTCTGAGGATACAGATTTTGAGTATACAAAATATATTCATCAAAATTTTTTAAATGAGATAGTCAACTCTTTCGTTAGTACACTAGCAAAACACTATAGAAAATTTAATATATATGAAATAGAGCAAAGTATACTTATTTTTCACTAGGCGTTGCAGGTTTGAGACCAGGATTTGGTAACTGTGCACTAACTTTTGAGAGCAGCACATACAGCAGGAAATTAGCAAAAAAAAAAAACAATTTGGAGTTGGAAAAAGCAAAAACAACCGAGAGAAAAAATTAAACGAAGGAAAAAGTTAAAAGAATCCATGAAGAAACAGATGAGCAAAGCAAATACAAAAAGAATAGGGATAAGAAAAAAAAATTAAACAATATAATTAATCGAACTATACCAAAACAAATTAGAAATAAGAGAATTTCTTCTTTTATGCATTTTTTTATACTTCCCCACTTTGTACTGCAACATTTCCTCATTCATTTTCTTTTTCCTTTACACAGTTACTTATTTGTTTATTTTTTCATTTACTTGCTTTACTTATATTTTTTTGTGGCACTCCTACCTATCAGTCCATATGCTACTACCGCTGCTCCATATCAAAATATGACTTCTAATTCTCACATTAGTGTGATTTTAAAATTTGGGCTTTATGGGTTTAAGTTTGTGAAGATATGATTGCATCAGAACAAAAGAGTCACCTCAAGTAAATCTCCTCAGTTGTTAACAAGGACCATTTCTTTAGCCCTGAGTAAATCTTTTCTGTGTCATTTTCTTCCACATAGATACATTACTCTTGAGATGCTGAGGGTCACCTCTTCTCTTCACCAAGCTAAGTTTAGTGTAATTGCTTTTTGTTTTCCTGACAAACAACACATGATTACATCCTCTGATCACTTAGCCTCTGATCACTTAGCCTCTGATCACTTAGCCTCTGAATGCTTGTCTGTTACAGCATGACCACTTTCTAGATCTATTGCTTGGACATTGCTATATATTGGTGTCTGCTGTAGATCTGGTGCTAAAGCTTTGTGTACATTAATCTTTGAAATAAGCTTAAATGTGAAGGTCTGTTGCCTAATTTGTTGTCATTATGCTGCTGTTCAGCAGTTGCATTATGATTCTGTCAAGCGATTCATTATGGTAAATGTGAAATGCGATTACCTTTGGGTATGATGACTGTAATGAGGCTAAATTTAGAGTATACTGTATGTCCATAAATCTGGTTTACTCTTTTAAACGTAAAGGAAGAGGTGGTGTGTTCCAAGTCACACATCTTGTAATTCCAATTACAGCTGCAAAGATGAATCAACAAGAAAAAAAAACAAAAAACTGAAATGATTATCCAACCGTTGGTGTCTGTAATTTTTCAAGTGACATTAAGTTGTAAGTTTCTCAATGGAAGGATTTTGTGCAACTCTGTGCATAGACCCACTTGAATTAGTTGACTTTTTAACCTTTCCCTCTATTTGCTTCACTTGTAAGTTAATTGAGACCGAAGACACCTCATTAAGCCTATTAAAAAGAAAACATGGTTTAAAATGCAAGAAAAAAACGATATTCTCTACTTGTGAAGAAACAGTGGATTTGAGAGGTTGAACCGTCTGAATAAATCACCGTTGCTTCATCTTGAAAATACAACAGACATAATGAGCCTATAAGTAAAAAACATGTAAAAGGGGCTCCAGGTCTGAAAGGTAGATGCATGTATATGTTGTACATTGTTCACAGCATCAAACCACACTAGAATGGGTATCCCCCTCTCTTATAAGCCCAGGTCTCTCACCTGTGTGCCCCCAGGTTAATGCAGCTTATGCCCAGGTTGTAGCGGGACCGGATAAACCCTGGATGCAACTCAAGGGCTCGAGTGTAAGCCTCCACTGCTTCCTCGCTTCTGTCCCCGTTTGCCAGCGTGGCTCCCAGGCGGTTCCACAACAAGTAGTCCTGGAACGAGTATAAGCATTGGATTTATTAAGGGATGCCAAATGGTCACAATGAAGATTTGTTTTCATAAAGTTCACTGAGGTGTGTATTGTTTGAAGCTGTCGGCCTATATAATGTGGCCAGTGTCTACATTGAACATACTTTGAAACTGCTTCCTTTTAGTCATTCTAACTGAACAATAATCTCTCTTCTCAAGTGCCTTCCACTTTTGAAAGTGGATATGAAATAGAGGTTAATAATCTTCTGTTGCCTTTAAGCATTCAGCTATGTGTCTTATGTGACAGCATGATAAATCAGTGTTAGATCAGAAAACTACGATTTTTGGCCATTTCTGTTTTCCTCAGACCTAAAAAACAAGGACATGTTTTGAAGCACTTTGCAGCTTTCTGATATAAGATAGCCCAACAAGGGTAATTTAAGGAGAGCAGAGTTACATAACACTGAGTGTCCTTGCCGTTGTTTCCCTCCTGCAGGAAGACAGGGACCTACAGAGGTCAGTGGTCTGTTACAGTATGGGGGTCCTTCATCTCTGGTTAAGCCTGGCCGTAGGGTATAATTATCTCCCTATTGTGCTCAGAGCAGTTTTTCCAGCCAGGGAGCAGATATTACCAATTCAAATATGGAAGGATGGATTTAACAGTGAGTAATATTCATGACGGCCTGGGACAGTGCTTGGAGGACGCGGACTGATTTGCATGACGGAAATCTAAACAAAAGTCCGTTGTTGCGTTAGTTTCTGTCTCTATTTCTAGTGTATCTTTGCATTGTAGTGAGGGAGATATGCTTCAAAATGCTTCTTCTTTTTTTTCTGCACAAATATTTGTGTGCATGGCCTCTTGATCAACTCTTCTTGTCAACAGGTATTATATATCACCATCCTTATTCCACAGCATGATTCTTCAGTTTGAGAAAATTATTGCTTGTGTTCACATATTTTCCTGTTCATAAATTGAGCATAAAAACGCTCCCCCAAGAACCTGAATTCTGATGCTTAAATAGTCCCTGTAGATGTGTGCTTCCCCAGCTCAGAACTAAAATGTGCATGCATGTACTGCTCTTCCATAGACTTTTGATGCCGCAAATGCCGCCTCCTTACGCTCAAGTTGCCTTTGTTTGTTGGTAAAATTTATCCTCTAAGATCTCTGCTCCTGCTCTTATCCGTTAATTTAATCTCACAGCAACTGAATGTGTTCCCTTTCACATTCTGTTCACTTTTCTATAAAAGTTGAGATGGCATTCTGAAAAGAAAAATAATAACTGGATACAGTTAAAATAACAGACAGGCATACACAAGACAGCATAAATGTGTGGACAACCAGGGGCTTGAATAGGCAGGGTTTGAGGTAAAGGATCACTGTTTTTGAACTTGAAAACAAAAAATCACGATCTCTTTGAATTAAGACGGTGAAGCATTCTCAAAATCTTTGTCTGGGAGCCTAAGTGAGGAGAGTGCAAATGTGTCGATTGCTCATAAGGTGCTTCACATATTGCTGTGCCCCACTGAATCTGTTTGCACGATCTCCTGCTTGATATTTGTGGCTTCATGTCATAGTTTTGTGTGTATCTGCTTCAGGGCCTCATGTCTGCTGATTGTGTTTGATCGAGAACATGTGGTGTGTGGCAGATCACATCTCTCAAAGCATGCGCATGAGTGCGGAAACAAAATATACCTTTGAACGCTTTAATCTTGCTTATTCTTTGTCATGTTGTGAACATTACTACTCTGTAAATTTGGAAAATGCTTTCCATCATATTGTGATTTATTCCAGCACAGTGAACAAGTGGCTTGCTTTCTTCTAGGTAATAAAATCTTTGGTTATACTGTATATTCATATAATATATATATTCATTGTGGAGACATACATGGTCCAGTTTCGAGTCTAGTTTGGAGATTAATGAAATAGAAGTTACACAACTAATACAATAACTTTGGACAGATAATCAGATCCCACAACATTGTATGTATATGTATCCACCTATCAACATCAGCCAGCTTAGATATGCAAATCACAATCATCATTGGGACCTCCATTCAGGGGAAAACAAACAGTTACGGTTTCGGAAAATGTTTCATCTGTGAGATGAACATTTGAATGAGCCTCTGATCAGCCATAAATAGCGTTTCATGAAAGACACCGAGTTTACATCACTGGCATATTGCAGTCCCAGCTGGAGTCAACCAGCTGTCAAACATGTTACCTCTCCAAGGAAACCAGCGCATCCCCATGTTTTCACCAACCACAGCTTACAGTTGGCATATCAGGCCAACATAGCTCTGAGCCATCTTGGCTCTGAGCCTGAACACGACTGAGTCATGTAAAGAGGGTAATATGACTTTATCAGCTGTGTACTGATTTATGATACAAGAGCAAACAACAGTATACACAGCTCATCTTGACTCTCCTTCCGGAGCAGTGGGCAACTTAGCAACTTTGTAGCTACATCTTTTTCTGACAAATTTTCCAGATGAAGCGTAGCTTTCTGTTGGGGAGAACTGCCTCAAGAGCACATTTCTACAGAAAACCTTTGTGTGCACCCTGCTAAGTCAGTGGAAGCTGACCACACAAAAGAGAACGAGAAGAGAACGGTCTCATTAGGACTTCAGCTGCTCGACATTACATTGCAAACAGTAGGTGGAATGCAAATACTTTGTACTATATCATTTATCATATTCATTAAACTAAATATATGTATAAAAATCCCAAGATGTACATCAATTATAACCTCATAATTATAATCCTAAATATGAAATATTACCCCACTCTATTCTCTATCTATCTTCCTCGATCATATCTCTCCCTTTCTTGTTGTGGAAATAATTGTAATTGATTCTATCCAAATAATTTGCTGCTTCTTGTTATTCCCGCTGCACAGGTTGCTAAACATCATCTCAAGCACACTTTGATAAACTATTTTTTATTTCAACACTATTTTAGGCCTGCATATAACGCACATTTCGAATAATGTGTAAAATAATTCCAGTAGTGCTTATTGTCTGTCTTCCTCATCTGGATTTCAGTGAATCATTGACCTCAACACGATGAGGTCTAATGGAACGCATTTCTATCATATCTGGTTATAAAGTAGAAAACTGCAAACATTGCACCGGATCTAAAGGAATGCACATGCACACGTTCTATCCGTTCATAGTGACTAAAGATAATTTATACACAAAGTGTAGTTTGTCCAGTAGAGAGCAAGGAATCTGACTGATTAATTACATCAGTTTGTCCTCATGAATATATGGTATCGGTCAGTTTAAGACTTATTCAACAGAGAAATTGTGTTTTTTGATATTTTATTTTTGATTGTTAATGTTTTTATTATGAGTTTTGACAACCAGTTATTTTTCCATTGTGACTTGAATCAGCCAAGGACACTATTACGACTTCACTATGTCTAATCTGCATGCTTCTATGCGTATACGTGTTTGTGTGTGTTTTTTTTTATTTAGTTTTTACCTCAGGCCGCACTGACAAGGCAGTGTTGAAGGCCTCCACAGCTTTGTTGAACTCTCCGCTGAGGTTGAAGAGCACCCCAAGGCCTGTCTGCAAATCTGGGTCAATGCTGTCAGAGTTGTGTTGAACTGCTTCCAGGAAGAGCTCCTTGACATCCGGTAGCAACGAGCTGTGGACACACGCACACAGAGAGACACAGATAGGGATAAAAAGTTAGTTTAGGCTTCTGAGTGAGCACTCTTTAAGACTGCAGAGCTATGATGTGCACCGGGTTGCATGTCAACTTTTCTTCAGAGAGTGTACGAAACAGAGAGGCAGTGAGAGGAAAAGAGGGAGTGACAGGAAGGTTAATCAACGATGAAAATAAATAAAGATATGAGCTTAAAGAGAGGATTGTAGTGTTGAAGCAGTGACTTTTTATTTGGTGTACATCAGGTACATCCTCTGTGAAACAGAAGCTGTAACATTTGGAAAAACAGATTATGTGTGGAAGCTGTAGGTTTACAATGCTGTACTTTGTATTCATATACATTTTTTGGTGGAAGGTTTTATTATACATCTATCCAGCTAACCTCTTATCACCTGTCATGTGTCTTTCCCCACTCCTACCTCCCCAGTACTGCTACCAGAAAACATTGCACAAAAGCACTAAGACCTAAATAAATGACTTCTGCTTCAGTTGTCACCTGGTCTTTTGCTTTTGGTTAAATATAAAAGTTGCCCTTGATGGTATGTCTTGGTTTCCACTTAGCTGAGCATGACAAAAGGATGGAGGCTAAAGCAAAAGACATCTGAAAGAGGAAAGGGAGGCTGAATGACCAAGAGTACAGTGGGGATAAAGAGAGAGACAGATGGACTGTGCAGCAGAAGTGAAAAAGCTGATACTACATGGTCCAGAGGGAAGAGCACAGTAATTGGGTTGTACCTGTATCTCTCTCCACTGACTAGACGATTAATGATTTGATAAAGCGCTGCTGTACATTGAGAGAAGAATTAGGCCTTTTGAATCTGATATGCCCAATAACCTCATCCATTGGGCTTAACATCACACAGACAGCCTTCCTCCTACAACAGTCAGAGCTGTTTGACAAGATAGATACTCGTAGATCCATGTTTGGCATCCTGCCAGTTAAATTATACACATATTGGCTGTGGTTGGGGGACCTTGAAATAAGTTTAGCCTCTCTCTCAAAGTAATGGGAGTTTAAGTAAAATAAATTACTTTCTGACACTGGTGGTAGGGATATTGATTTTGAGAGTGCAATTTGAAGCATGATCTGTCATTATGTTTGTCAGCTTCTTATTGACTCTGGGCCGTTAGAACAGGCTGAGATTCTGTTGGGATGTCAGTTTCCTTGTTATCTTATTATGGCCACTACAGTTGATCAGTCTTGTCTTTGACATATTTGAACTGTGGACATTGGGTGTGAAACGCAACAACGAAACCAAAGACACAACCCAAATTCAGAAAATGCACTACAGCGACATATCAGTAAATGCATCTCAGAGCCCATATTTTAGTAAACACAACATTTGACACAACAAAAAAGATATTTTACAAAGGACAGCCATCAAACAAGTTTTAGAGACCAATTAACCTAACATGCATGTTTTTGGACAGTGGGAGGAAGCTGGAGTACCCGGAGAGAACCCACGCATACACAAGGAGAACATGCAAACTCCACACAGGCCCCAGCCAGGAGTTGAACCTGGAACCTTCTCACTGTGAGGCGACAGTGCTAACCACCACACCACCGTGCAGCCTCAGATTTAGTCCATCCTATTTATTTGCAGCTTTGTTTGCTAAAACACAGTACTGTAGAAAACATTGGAAATTGATCAGCAAGCATTTTGATAAGTGATTACTGCAGAGGTTTCCTCAGTCTTGTTTGTTGCTCCTCAGTGTCATATCATTATGATAAAAATGAGATATAAAGTCATTTCTTTGTTAAAAAAAATGTTTATAATGATTTGGCATTGTTCTCAAAATGGTCTTATTTGGATTTTATCAGCCAAATTGTTTTCAGTCATTAAATCAGCAGATCAATCAACCAGACATCCAATGCCAAAAAATAGTAGGGAAAGTTTCCAAAAAAAGGTTTTACCGTATTTATTGTTCCCCACAACAATCTATAAAAAAGAGCCCCATATGAAATTTCTTGTCCTGTATTTGTACATCATCGTGGTACATTTTCACTGTAATTAGTAAGCAGTTAAAATACTATACCTTTCATGTTTGCCCATGTTGTGAGCATATGACATCCTTCGCTGAGAGCTTGGGGATCCCATGAGGTGGGTCTTGTCCTTCAGCAGGTGCTTGTACTTGGGATTGTGCCTCAACCAACAGAGCAGGGCCTCACATGCATCATTACGCATACCAGTGTTGGTCAGGCTCACTGCCAGAGCCATGAGGGCTGTTAGGTTATTTGGGTGGAGCTCCAAACACCTGGATGGAGACAAGATCCAGGCATGGGAAACGAGAGATGGTGTTATTTGTGCACTTCAAAGAGAAATCTAGATTTGACAGGTATTAATTGGGACAGCCGAAGCAGAGGAACATCAGGCTGATGCAAATGACTTCTACGTCAGGATGGATGAACTGCACCTCTCCTGTCCTTCCCCCGCTATTGAAAAACGAGGTTTGCATGCTGCCCACAGCTGTGTGGTTTGAATTAGCTTTGCACTGAGGCAAAAAACACCCATGGTGATCGCTTCAGAGATGGGAAATGTGTTTGAGATGATTGCTCGTGTTTTATCACCGATGTATGAATGGTTGCTGCTCAGATCTATGCTGGCTTTTGTAATTGAAAAAGAGAGTAGAACAGAACAGCTTTTGATGAATGACTAGGATTAGTTAAGAGACTTTTGGAGAAGCCAAAACAAGATTTGGCTTTCATTAAGATTTAAGCCTGATTTGCTGCAGCTGATGTGCCAACTTCCTTAAAACTTCTTAATCTCAGACCAAATAAATTATTTCAGCCTCCTGATGTGAAGTGTTATTGATAAGGATTGCACAAATGCTGATTCATGCCACACAAATTCAAAATACACTGGCAGGGATATTCTTTTTACAAAAAGTTAAGGTCAAATAAAATCTGGATAATCTATTTTCAGGGTGAAAAGACATCTCTGTCTTTCAGGGACTGAACTGGGTTTTAAAAAAAAATCTAAAGAAGGTGTTTGGGTTTCGTAGAGCTACAGAGACATGCACTTATGCTCAAACTAAAGCAGAACCATCTATTTAAGAATTACAAACGTTCACATCATATACAGTTTTTCTAGAGATTCAGGAAATACCTGTGTACAACAGCATTGTAACGTGATGCTTACAACCTGAACAGATACCAGTGTAGCAACAACAGTACTAATGGCAGCTAAACATCCAGTCTGACATCATACCACACTCCTCTCCTCACAGATAGAGTGATAACATAATAATCAAAGAAAAATAGGAATCCTGCACTATTTGAGATTTGAATGGTAATAATATACCTGAACCAATAGGATTAAGTGAGATTAGTGCAAGGAATGACAAATAAATGATTGGCATACTTTCTATTCTATTTATGTAAAAATGTTTTTTTATTTTTTTTATTCTGAATTTCTGAAGCACTTGGAACAGGAAGGATGCTTTCTGCTGAATAGCTGTCTCCAGTGTTTTCAGTTGACTCGACAGTGTTCACACTCCCAGAAAGGTGCAATTTCAGGCTTCAGCAGTGTTATGAATGAAAGTGGGCCACCTCCCACTGAGAACTCTAGTCAGAGCCTGACTTTTGCAAGTACCACCACGTGGGGTTTCAGTTTTTTAAGATAAAAAAAATTGCAGACCCTCTTCTTCCAGTTGCTGGTTTAAGAACAGAACTTTGGTACCTTTGCTCTTGGAGCCATTAATGAAAATATAACAGTAACAGAAACAAATATGCCTTTGAGTTTATGTTAAGCTGGATACACTACCATCATAAAGTTAGTATGTGCCTCTGGGCAAACATAATTTTGGGGTGCCTCTTTTTACACGTCCCATCAGCGTTGCCCTCGTTACTAGTAGCACTGTACAGTTCTGCTGCATCTCTGAGTGCACTGTTGTTTCTCATTACCTTTGAAGAGAAACAATCGCTGCCTGCTCATTCTCATTTTCAGCCTGTGTGGTCCCCAACACTTGCCAGGCCTGCAGTGAAAAAAAGAATAAAGGTAACAGTAAACAGTGGGCTGGAAACTCCATAGCCTGTCTTGTCAAGGGGCTGAAATACAGTGGGAGCAAGGAATGAGGTTCACACGATGCCAGATAGAAAGCTATAGTGCATTTAACAAGGTGTTTGATTCTGATTGTTGAAGCTATCAGACAATATATGATGAATATGCCTTTGACAAATTGAAAAGTGAAATGATAGTTTAGATTTCATGCGTAACTATGCCTCGCAAAATTGAATACTTTAAAACTAATACAGTATGGGGAACAAATTCAACTGTTCACCTCAAACTAACATCTCCAACCTCAAGAAAAGCAGCCAGCATTATAAATCAGCTACAAATTGCGGAGGTTTTGTCAACTTTAGAATAGAAAAGATGATAAATTAACCACACTTTTCAGCTGAAACATCTCCTGAGAAGAATAAGATGTGACCAGAATATATCTGGTCTTTCTTTTCCTGAAATAGAGAAATCTCCAGGCTCCAGGCTCCAGGCTAAGTTTTGTTTCTTGTTTGGTTTTGTCTTTGTTTGTAAAAGACTAAAGTTCTGCTGCTTTTAAATTTTATTCATGTATAAATGTCCAGCACTGCAAATGTGATCAGCTTGAACTACATTACCTGCATTATTTGTATTGCATCCAGTTAAAATGTTATCAGTTTTTTTCCCTATAAAATTACAAATGCTAGATGGCTTGAAATATAAAACCAAGAACCATTAATATCCATTTTTTACGTCACTGTTGGTTAGCTGATAGATCAGCTGTTTTCACTCCTGTGAATTTTGTTCAACATTTGCTCAATAAACTTTGAATGTGACTGTGTGCATGTGGCACGGCAGTTAGATTCTGTGTGGGGAGGAGCCACCATGTATCATCACAAGAATCCGAACAATAACACAACTAACTGAAATCTAAATTGTGATATTACGAGATCTCGCCTCTATATTAAGTGTGTAAAGACACATTCAATATCCTGTTGTGAAGCTTATCTCTGTTGATGCCGTTTTGTTTGATTATTTGAAACAACATTATTTCTGAATGATTCAGTGTGGGGCAATAAGCCACTAAGCGCCCAAGAAGGAATTTTGAAATCGTATTAGTTCCATCTACTGTGGGATAATCTTCTCCTCTGAATAACTGGCACATTTCTGTATATTCCAGTGGATTCTGAGAGCACTTTATGATGGCTTTGCTCTTTCAGCTTGCAAAGAGGTCACTTCTTTTGAAATGGGTGGAGGGCGGACTCATCAAGAGCAAGTATAGAGTCTTTTTCTACAGTAAACAACTCTTTTTACACACAAAAAAAATCCCTTGTCTGCTACAGGCAATCAGCGTCAAGCCTGTGGGTGCTGCCTCCTAAATCAGCTTCACACAGCCTGTGGTCAGTGGCTCTTTCTTCCTCTGTAGCTTCTCACAGCGTGAGGTGGAGTAAGTAGGGTTGGATTTAGATTTAGTCGTGCATGGAGACGCAAGCTGATCCAGTGTAGTTGATCTTTGCTGGACTGCAGTTCTAGTGCCCAGCTGTACTTTAACTTTAACTTTTATGTAACTACTTCCTTTCTCAAAATAAATTGCATGTGTAAATATGAATGGTTAACTTGGACAAATAAGAATAAAAAAGTGTGCGTATTAATGTCTGTGCATGCGTGTGTACTAAATGAATTCACCTCTGAATCATGAGGGTCCTGCAAGACGGCTGCTTCCAGCAAAAGCACAGCATTTGGCAGGTCTCCCTCTCGAGATTTCTTTCGTCCCTCTTCAAAAGCATTAGGCGAGTCCTTATAAGGATTATCTGTGTGGAAGTAGTAGCCCTGTCAGCAGAAAAATAACAAAAACAGGGACAGTGGCAATGTCAGTTCCTCTCGTCCACATTCAAATGCAAACCAGCGAAACTGTCCTCTACTGTTGTATGTTTAAGCAAAACCCCAGCAGCAGGAATCGATCATTTCTGCTTCACATCAAACCTGGGCCCAGCTCCTCTGGGTTGGCCTGTTCTCTTTAAATGTTAGAGTTTGCATTTTGAAACTGAGATTACCCTCGTGTGTTGCATGGTTTTGAGCTTGATGACTTTGAAACAGCTTTTTCTGTAAGAACTGGCTCTGCGCTGAGATCAATCAGAAATCCCACAAGATCAGACTTCTGGGCTTTCTGAGGTCAGCTGGGGGTTGAATTAAACTGTTTCCTTACTAATTACTTTTTGGAAAAACAGTGGTCATTCAGTACATTTAAAGTAAAATGTAACCAGTTTATAGATTTTTGGGTAAACTTAAAAACTGTATAAGGCAGCTTGGCATGTTTCATTATGCGAATAACAATGACGGTATTTTAGTCATTGTAGGTATAAAAGGGCTGACTTAAAAAAAAGAATGTGCACTATATTTAGAACATTTTCAAGCTCTCTATCTAAAAGCCTTTTTTTTTTTACAGGGAACTAACTATATTTCTTTCTTTAAAAACAACCAAATTCCATAAAGTAAAATATATAAAATATATAATATATTGTAAAATCTATATATGTATATTTTACGCAAGTTGCTGGTCCACTGTTACCTTTACTTTGTGGTTTGGTTGGTTTAAAGCATCAAAGGCATGTAATAACTAGCAAATGAACCACTCATGGTAGCAGCTTGTGAGCTCTGCAAAATTAGATTATTGTTATAGACAAATGAGTCTTGTGGCTTTGAAGGGGGGCATAGAGTGATGCAAAAGCCTCAGTTCTCTGTTTGAAAGGGCTTTCTTACATCAAGGCAAAGCGTGAAAATATTTTAAATTACACTTAAACTGATTTATTTTAGATAGATGGGTTATTTTCCCAGTATCCTGTTTCCTGCTTCTCGAGACTGGGCTGTGTGCAGAATGCAGTCTAATGTATTGCTAGTAATACACTTACAGTGTAAAAGTAGCTCATACAACTTTACGTCAAAGAAACCACAGTATTCCTTTAAAACATGTACTTGTAGCCATTTCGAGAGTGATTTTAAACAAAGCTTCTGTTTGTGTTTGGGTGAAACAACTGAAATTTCATGTGTTACTCTCTGAGCTTTATATGAGTTTCACGAGAGTATTTACTCTAATATATTTCATAGGTAAATGTTACGTAAAGATATCCTAAGCATACATGCATTGTTTACACTGCACAGGCTATAACTATTGTATATCTGCACATCATCGATATCGGTACCCATTTTTGCACATGCTGAGCGTAACCTTTAAACAATAGTGACCTTCTCGTGTGGAGATACGGTGGAGGGAATCTGCGACTGCTCGTTTTCTGTCAGCCAGTTTCGTCGTGCCAGCTCCTCCCACTCTGCCTGCATCTTATCCCAGAACTCGGTATCTGACTGGAGACATCAGAGAGAGGGGAAACAGAGCACGGATGGAGGATGGATTGATGGGAAAGGAGTGGAGGTAGACAGGAGGGAATAAGTGATTAGTGTGCTGTAGAACAACAGCTCTTGTTACATTTCTCATCACCCTACTGTTGGAAATGTCACATCTGTCAGGCTTTGAAATATATAGACTCCACACTCCTGCTGACTCATCATATTTGTATGTCAAGGCAGAGTTTAAAGGGACAATTTGGATTCATTTCTGCACAGGGAGAATATACAAACTCCACAGAAAAGGGCTTCCAGCCAGGATTTGAACCAGGGGCCCTCTTGCTGTGAGACGACAGTGCTAATCACCACACCGCTGTGCAGCCCCAGGTCAATGGTATTTTAAAAGAAAAAACAAAGTAGTATAATTCAAAACTGTTTAAATCTTCGGTATGAATGTTTACTGAAAAACTGTTAAATCTATGAGAATTTCTTAATTGCTCACGAAAAAAATTCAGACAGAAACTTAAAAGTCTGCAGTAGTTTGACATTTGAATTGTCATTTGCTGGCATTTAATTAGCTGACCAAAGACTCAACTGTGACTGTGGACGGAAAACCTGTCAGTTTGATATGCCAATTCACTTCCTGTAATAGCTCTCTCATTTTCTGTCTGAGATGAAAGCAAAGCCTGAGCCTCTTAGATAAAAGCTTAAATTTGTCATTTCATTCCTTTTATCAACTAGCATGATTTGTGTTATGTCAGTTTTGTTTTGCAATCATAACATGAGATGCTATTATTACCATGTACAACGGACAGAAAACACTTCAAATGAATCTTGTTAAATAATATAGAAAATATAAAAAAACTTTCAGTCTTTAACAGCTCATTTGAATGAAAACATTTCCATCTGAATCTTCCTCTCAGAACTATTGCCATAAATACTGACAGCCTCTGAAAAGGCCCCCGCTGTGCAGCTAATGGTTTTCATCCCTGAAACGCTTGGATGATGATCTTGCCTCATTTCACGAATTAAGATCATTGAAAAAAAATAAAATAAATAAAAATAAAAAAAAAATCTCTTTTTTTTTTACATTTGTTCTTTTCCTGAAACAGATTTGATTAGCTCTAAGTGAGGGTTTGTTTTTATACAACTAATCAGGTACGGCAGGCCTGAAAGGACACAAGCTGGAACAGGGAAATTTTCAACAAATTTTCCTATTTGAATTTCAGAAAGAAGACTTTTTTTGTGGATTTTTTATTTATTTTTTGCTCTTATCTGAATTTATTGCACTCATTGTATAAAACGTTAAGATTTTAAAATACCGTATATCATAGTTCAAGCTTTTGTGCAAATACAGTTCATTGTATATTTCATAACCTTGGAATGACTGATTTATAACTACACTTAATCTTTCATGGATGTCACAATGTTTTAATATCATGTTTCCATAGTTGCCCAGAAGACACAAACTGTACAGCTGGTTTGGAAGAGTGTTTTCTGTTTTTGTATCATTTTTTAAACTAAAGCTGTTGTTTGGTTTCCAGACAAATTCAGCCTGTTCTTATCTACTTAGTTATGTAAACACACATCTAATGTGCGTTTGTTACCCATGGCTTTGATGTAATGCTAAAAATCCATTAAAATGTTTTTTTCTTTCTCAGCAAGACTCTGGAAAAGTACAAAAGAGTCATAGTGAATTTTTCTGGGACAAAGAGAATATATGCCTTTGTCTCCTCTCACTTTGGTTTAGCTTCTTTTGCCAAGAAATGGAAGAGTGTCAATACGTTGAAAAATTAAGGGATCTAACTTAAACAATGAGACTGGACCATACGTCTTTTAACATGTTTTCTATTGTCATCTGTTCTCCTTTTTGTATTTTAGAGTAAAACTTTTAATATATTCCAGAATGACATATGCTGACATATTGGAAATATATGGACACCAGAGTTGTGGTATATTTAGTTATTTTATTGCTTTTGTTTGTTTCTTCTTTTATGGTATGATAATGGGGATCGAGAGCAGTAATGTCTGGTGGTTGATCCTGTAAAGTATGATCTGTTAGGGTCTTTTTTAAGCTTTACCACCACGAGACAGTAAATTGATGATTTGTTATTTAATTGCTGCCATTGTAACGTACAGCAGTTGCAGAATTTTCTCACTGTGCGGTATCATGAAAACGTTATTTTTGTCAGTTATAGGTTGTATGAGTTGGACATCATGTTGGGATCAAGTTGCATTGTTGTTGCACAAAGAGTTTCTTTTTTCCTGTGATCTATGTGTGTATGCAGTTCAACGGATCTTAATTAACCAGTGCCATTGCTCCACATGCACATTACTATCACTGCTATAACATTTAGTGTTGTGACTGCAAAAGTTGTGCGCTATGAATTGCCACAATTTTTCCTTTTCCAGCTGGCTGATATCATGATTCTTGGCTGTCTTACTGTCAGAGGCAGAGCAAACCGGCAAGAATAATGCCAAACAGAGCAGAACAGCCTTGTGTGACTTACTCTGAAGACAGAAACTCATCAGTACACGACAGCACTGTTTACAGTTAGTGTGTGTGCAGAGACACTCTATATAGGAGCAAAGACAGAGAGACATATTGTAAGGGGGTGGTGCGTTTGTGTCAAAGGTCCTTACATCGCAACATGAGATGAGGCTTTTGATTGACATTGAGGATGTAGTGTGGTCCCTGATCGTGAGAGATGGCAGGTAATTGCAAAGAGCTGACGATGACACAAACTGCCTGAAGGAGAGAATCCACTGTTGGCTCTGACAGGAAGTGTAGTGTAAGAGGCAGAATTTGCTGCTACAACTTCAATTAGAGTGCAAGGTTACATGTCGAGATAGGGCTGGGGTTCTTCGCTGGAGCCCTAGAGCTTACTGAGTGCCATCAAAAATGATGTCTTGGTACAATTCTTGTAGCTTTTGAATGCAGTTTTGAATCTTACTTCATATTGTTATGATTTTGTAATCGAAGAAATTTGGGATTCTTGGATTAACAATGGTAAAAGTACACAAAAGTGCAGTAATCTTATTAACAAAGCAAAACTACTCAGAAAAACCCGTTTTTTTTTTTCTTCTACCAGATATTTCAATGTTGGACAAGTGATGGACTTTCCATCAATGTTTGTTTGTGATGAATGTGTGGTAAAAAGCCGCAATGAAAAGGGTAGCTGTGACCAACATTTTCAAATATCAGCCCTTTGGCAGTCTTTGCACAACACAATGTCTTCCTGCCTGCCTTTAATCTTCATCTTGATGTTTGTGTGAATGGTTCTCAAGCTGCAGCCATTATGGTAATTTACATAATGTAGCTTTAATCATTTTCAGTATTTTTCACTGTGCTGTGGGCCTGTGTTTGCACCATGACTTGGTTCATCATCTCATTACTTGTGACTACAGACAGTCAATTGTTTGTGCTGTAAAACCCCATTTAGAGTGTAACTTATTTGGCCCACAGGATGACAACAAATTGCTTTCAAAATTAAAACGGAGCACATATGTGGATGTATCTTTATTTTACTCGAAATGCATATTTCTTTATAATGCTGTGAAGTATTTTTTAACACTAGCATTGGCAGTTTAATTACAAGAAACAAGGCAGAGGTACAGCCAGGTAATTTAGATTGTGTGTGTCTATGGAGGAAACCAATATCTGTGACTTTAATGTCAGCTGCTCTGAGACAGAAAGCTTCCTGCAGCAAAACATATCACTGCTACTTAGAAATGAACCGGGGTTTTGAGGGGATTCATTAGTTGCATCAACAATACAAACTCCCCAACTTTTAGAAGAAATATATTTTTTCACTTTGCCCTAAGATCGCAATTAGATTGTCTTTGTCAGCTGGACTGCAATTGGTGACTTGTGTGGTGAAAGTAAATTTCCATTGCGATGGGACAAAACAAAACAAAACAAGCAAACAAAAATTGTATTTCACAGGAAGTGTGAAAGGTGACCTCTATGGAAAAACAACATTACATTAAACTGTCAGTTGTTTGCTAACACACAGGTAAGCCCCTAAAATTTTGACAAAAGAACACCTTAGGATGTCCTGGTCATGAACAATAACTCCTTCGGTGCCCTCTGGGTTGTGGGGATGGGACTTTGTAGATTGGGCTTGCTTCCATCAGATCCCATGTTTGCCATTTGGATTTTTTTTGCGGCCCATCACTGTCCTGCTGGAAGAGGCTGTTACTGAAGGGGAGTGCTGTTGTTAAATGAGGGCGAATGGGCGGCGGGTAGGTAGCATACAAAATTGTTAGGGTCGGTGGCAAGTGTCAAAGTGACATTCGAATGCCAAGATGCTAGTTTAACCAGCACTGAATAGCATGTGGACTTTCTTTGGAGCTGGACAAACAAGATTAGTCTTTTGGTTTAGCCAGCTGTGAGAGAAGTGCACAAGAACCATCTACAAAGTGCTAAATCTTAAAGTGGGATATACTGCAATAATTATTTTCAAAAAATCTCTTCCCAGAAAATTATCCTTGGGATTGGGGTTATTCTGACTGAGAGTGAGAGAAGACCCTGTAACCTGATGCATTTATTTAGTAGTCGTTCTTTCACTATGGACATCTAGTTGAATTATGTATTAAAGAAGTTTGTTTTCGCTGTCAATTATAGAACTTAGAGAGGAACATAATGGCCAGTGGTTGATTATCATGAAAATGAAATTGTGTATGTGTAATTGGTTTGTATGAATAGATTAAAACTGTCATCTGGATCAGGCAAAGTATCCTTGATTGATTGGTGCAAATGTTTCTAAGGATTACTCTAACAATATCTGTTTACATCATTTTTCAGTTGTGTTATCTTGAGACCGAGTCTTTGGAGGCAAACAACCACACGGATTTGGGTGACATATGGTGCTTTTCCACCAGCTCGCTTCGGCTCGGCTCGGCGCGCTATTGCGTGTTTCTACTAGCACGCAGTACCTGCAACCGGATAGATTTTCCGTATCACCTCAGCCCTGGTTCCAAGCGGGCCGAAGCGTTACTAAAACGTGACGTCAGCCGACTGCCTTCCACTGATTGGGCGATGAGTGTCGTCACTTTTCAATATTGTTTTGTCTGGCGGCCAGGCGTCTTCTCTGGCTCTCTTCTCTTGCCTTCTGTGCGACAAAAAGCCACAGGGTGAGCAGCCTTGATGTCCTCCATGTCCTCCATGCTATCCTCCTAGTATGTTGTTGTTCTGGTCGCGCAGCCGTGTTACGACGACCCCGCCCACGTCGAGGAGGCACGAAGTATACTCGGTTGTAAATAGAAACACAACCAAACCGAGCCGTGACGAGCTAGTGGAAAAGCGCCATTAGCCACTTTGCCGAGAGGGCTTTCATTTAAAGTCCCATTATTCACCTGTGACACAGTAGCCCTCTTTGAAAATAAAGAAAAGAAAAGAAAAAAGAAAATTAAAAGAAACCTTTTCATCTCCGGAGCAGGGCTGGCCTGGCCTTTTAATGTTTAATCAGCCGTCCACTGCTGTGCTGCGTAGGCTAAGTCCGTGGTCAGCGAGATAAAAATAGGAGGCCGGAGCCCCGATAATGTCACTCAGAGAAGAATATAGTACATTACAGTGGACAGTGACAGAGCTATGAAGGTATTTTGGCATAGATCATGATTACCTTCTGTATGGATGTCTTTGATGACATGTAGAGCTACTCTTGGCAGGGAATTACTTGTACTCTTGTGTTGTAGACATCCACAGTAACTGCGGTGAGTTATGAATGTAATGCACTTCAAATACAGCATCCATCAAAGTCTGACCTGTAATATCAACCAATTTCACTGCGTTTTGTATTTCTATTTTGTCTGTACTGGATTTCACTCACTCATCAATATAATAACAGTGTATTGCACAAAAAAATCATTCAAAAGCAAAAGCCCTTTATATATTCCACCAGCAGTGCGCTGGTGAGAGGGCAAGGTGTTTGTTTTGTGTGATATTTACTTTTGCACATATTGTTTCAGTTTGCTTTCTCAGCACCTTTTTGCAGTGCATTCACTTGTGCTCAAATTCATTTCCTCTTTTTGTTGTTAAAGTTGCTTTTAGATTTGGACATGCTGGTTGTCTGGGTAATGCCTTGTGCTTATACTGGGGTTTTGTGTTCTACTTAAGTACACACTGATGGAAGTTTCTGAGAGAGTTGAAGGTATTACTTGATTACTTTCACCAGGGGGTCAGTGGATATAAAACCACTGACCTTCTGATCACAAAGCTGCATCTCTAACTTGCATCCTGAACTGACTCTGCAATCTCAAATTATACCAAGACTATTTCAAAATCCTAAATGCTGAAGGAGAAATTTCCCTGCTGCTATTTTAATCAAACAGGAAGCCTCACAGTCACCTTCATCTCATCTTTATCACCACCATGGGAGCGCTTTCCCATGCTTCTCAGCTTAAGACATTTTCCCCAAAGTCACTGCTTAGCCTACAGCTGTTCCAGTAGTTTGCTATTTAATGAAAGCATTACGCTTTCTCTTGCTTAGATTAATTGACAGTGTCCTCATTTGACATGCACAGTCATTTATCTGCCTCAAATATCTCTTGATCAACCAGTTTGTGAATTAATTCAAAGCTCCCTCAGTTTGGATCACTGCCATTTCACACTCCCTTTTCAATGATTTTTATGTCTAAAAGTATAGAACCTGTAGTTTCTTATCGAGACAGCTTTATAAAAAAGGTCTTATTTTAAAGACTAATTCCTTGACTGCATCTTTTCTGGGCCCTAATTTCCTTACGTTTGTCTCCCTCATTTAATGACATGGAAGAGAGGCTATGTGCTGACTTAATGTCCTCTGTGCTGTCTCTATCTCAATTTCTTTATGAGTATGAGAGAACACATGTATGCGCGGCTTCTTAAATGGGAATTATGTGATTTAAGGCTTTGACATTGGCAATTAAAGCAGAATGGCTCACCACTTGCACCAGAGCTTGCCTAGAGTGGAAGCCGACACTGAGGCCACAAGACAGAGAAGACCGAGGCTGCAAGATAGTGTTATCAATCGATGCTCCATGCTCAAACACTTATCCAGGAGCATCTCTGAATATTATCACTCACCTGGCCTGCAGATCCCTTGTATAATCAAACTGGAGCTACTTGGATGTATGCAGCTTATACGAAATGTGAGATCGTTTCTAAGTTTGGGACGGGCTCCCCAAGAGGGCCGGTCCACTCCTTTGAAGCTGCTCCTCTCACTTTCTCACTGTCTTCCATCCTTCCTCTATCATTTATTGACCATTACACGTAGCTCAGTATGCAATGCAACCCTGTGCAATGTGGATGTAACTCAATAGGTCAAATGTTGTTCTCTCTTTTTTATTATTATCTAGGAAGGGATATGCCCATTGTGTGATAGAGCTGTTTTCTTAAAAAAAAAAAAAAAACTCTTCTGCTTGTAAATTTTTTTTCTGAACCGAACAAAGCACGGAAACTCTGCTTCTCAGGTATCTGCGTAAGATGTAACCTTTCGAAAATATAACACAAAAGTGTCCAACCGTATTTCATAGAGGGAAAAAAACTCATTATAGTTCGAGCAGAAAATCTAATTTCTTGCTGCCCATTTCTTTCTTCGTCTTTGAAGAGTGAAAGGTGATGAAAAGAGCTTTTGAGCACAAAAGCAAAAAAAGCTACCTCTCCCTCAGTCATCTAAGTTTTCAGGGTATTTCCCAGGTTTTTATTATGGAAAACCCTATTGTGGACCTGGATTGAAAAAGAACATCAGGCATATTACACAACTCAAGACATTTAGTTTGTCAATACACAGATGAGTGAATCCATCTCTAATTACCATACCTTTGCTGTCCCCTGTGATATCTGATATGTCTGGCTGTGAAATTGACTGATCTATTTACCTTGCTATTGTTAGGCAGCCAAGAGTTGTGAATATCATTTTGGGTCAACTATCTCATGAACTTGAATGTGTGGATTTAGCACACATGATTAAACTGTCAGCTTGCACCACAGGGATGAATACACTTTAGGCTGAACAAAAGAGATCATTTGGCAGAGATGAGGAAGGCTGAAGGAGTCAAATGGAAATCGACTTAACGGGACTTCAGGTATATATTGGATTCGTGGCACGTCTTGCAAGAGCAGTTATGAGGCTACATGGGCAATGATTATGGAAATGTTTCTGTATTTAAGTTTCAATGGCTTAAATTTTTTTTTTTCAGAATTGCATTTGCATTATCCCTTATGTTTCTACAATAACTCATGGGACCCCCCTCCCCTTAAAAAAAAAAAAGGAACTGGAGTTAGTTCAGTTGATATTAAAGATGTGTTTCTCTGTATAAGATAAAACAATCATTTAAAAAAAAAAAAAAATACAATTCTCTAGCCCATCAGTCAATTCTTATATAAAACTCACCTCACACCTTCAAAAACTTGTATTGATGAACATTTGATTGAACCGATATGTTTGGAATTTGCAGGTGTTTCGTAATAGTTCCAAGAGTGTTTCCTGGATAGTGTTTAAATCTAATGTCCTATTTCTCAGATCTACATTGGGAAAATCACTTCTTTCTATGTATTGTTTGGTAGTCTATCCAATGAGTGCTACCCTTTCTGTGTTGGCACAGAGAAACTACCAGCTGTAATCAAGAAACAAGAATCATACGGTCTTAGCATCACTGAAATAATGATTTAAGGTATTTGTGTATATTGTGTATACACAAGTATATATTAGGGCTGAGCAATTTTATCGATACAGCAGCGGCGTCGAACAGGGGGGAAAAGTCAGACTGATTCACAGGGTCCAGCCTACAGGGGGGGCCCTAAGGGAAATTTTCTTCTTCTTTCGTTTTTTAAAAATCATTTTTTAAATAATATCAATATATGTTGGTAATTTATAAAAATCCAATGTTCTCTGGAAATACATCTGTTGAAATGTATATCCCAGCCTGCAAATAGGCTATAATCTATATCAGACACCCCCATTATCAGTGCGCATTGGTTAGTCCGCCCTCTGGCGGACTTTTGATTGTACATGCGCCATAAATTTCACTCACTTCATTATTAGGCATTAAACGCAGCAGCCGGCACATGAAAGATGTCATCAAAAAAAAAAAAAAATCAGGCTTTCAGGAAAGAAAAGAAAGGCAAGAGAGACAGAGGAAACAAAATGAAGGAAAGCAACTGCTGACTGATTTCTTTCCCAAGAAAGGTGAGCCCAAATGTCAAAATTACAGCCTACAGTAACTGATTATCCCATTCACATTCCGTTGCATACCACTGTGATACCAGCCATAGCCGTAGCCAGCTATGAGGAAAGCGAGGTCTGGACCTCGGTAATTTTCAGGGATTTTTTATTTATTTATTTTTTTAATCTCGGTTTTCACATACACGTTTCAATTGACGGTTGTGTTGACATCACTTTCGCGAATGTGTGACTGCGTGGTACCATTTGAAAGGTCTGTTTCTGCCCTTTCCAACGGTGTGCGCTCCGTAGTCGGTGAGAAAAGTACCGTCAACATAGTAGCTGCATACCAGTAATCAGTAATAGAAAAATTAGACGAATTTGTCGAACGATTTCCTCGGCCACTCTGCAGTGCAGCGGCGATTGCTATATACTGACGGAAAGCTCAGCTCGAGCTCTTTAGAATGAAATGATTGTTATATCGATGTCATGTATGGTTCGTGAATAAAGAAGACAGCACCTTGTTATAGCAATGCACATTTATGTAGGCTGGAGACAATTTTTCACATCTAATTTAGTAATGAATTCAATATAGCCCATAAATCTTTATAGGTTGTTTAGCAACAGCTATAGCCTACAATATGCATCTATCCATCTATATTTAACTCTATTTTTTATATTGGTTAGTTAGCCTTACTCTATGCCTGGCCAAATGGCCTTTGCTTGTACCAAACATTTGTATAGGCTTGCATTGGGAAATAATCAGGTTCTTTTTAGCTATGGGTTCTTGTTACATTATAATGGTTTATTTTGCTACTAGCCTCAATGTGCAACACTGCTATATATTAAAAACTATAATTTAATATATATATATATATATATGTATATATTGTAAAAATTTTGGCGCGCACTATGCGCGTCTATCATGGACCTCGCCTATTCCTAAATCCTGGCTACGGCCCTGATAGCAGCCGAAGTCAAATAATTAAAAAATAATCTCTCATTTTGTTGGCTACCACATAATTGTGAAATAGAAGCCATATTTGTCTTAAATGTATTTATTTTCATAATAACTATTAGCCTATACAAGTGTCCCAAAAGCTTAACATAGGGTCGATGTTGGTTCAAATATGCATGGTAGTGGTTGTTCCTGGGGCCCCAAATTTGGTGCTACGCCCCTGCGATACAGTGATATGTATCGATGTTTTTTTTCCCAATAAAGTATCGATTTTTCAGCTGCGAGTATCAATTTTAAAAATTAAATTTTTTTAAAGCAAACTTTATTGAAAAGTCAGACGTTACAATTAGTGAAAACACAGAACATTAAGGTAATACAATACCATGCCTGGGGGTCACATTATACAAAACAGTGATAAATTAGTTCAGAAAAATGTCAAATTACACTGTCCCAGAAAATGATGTAAGGGTATCGAATCGTATCGAATCAAATCGTATCGAATCGTATCGTTGGCTGAATATCGTGTATTGTATCATATCGTGAGATTAGTGTATCGCTACAGCCCTAGTATATATATATATATATACACATATATGTTCAGGGTGTATGCTTAAGTTTGAAGCTGTATTCCAGAAAACCCTAAATAAACTAAATATTTGCACCAAATTATTGTTTTTTTTCCTATTAGAAATGTAGTGTGAAGTTTAATACAGTAATTTTCCCCTTGAACATCAACAGTTCAAACATAGTAACTGAACTCAATATTGCCATGATATAAGCTATGGATTTAACTGATTGACGGTCATAGTAAGAGGGACAGTGTAGCTGAGCCTATTAAAGCTGCGGTCGGCAACTTTTTTTTAGTCATATTAGCTTGAACTGTCATGGGATTCTGGAAGTAGTATATTAAATAGGCTGTTTAGGGAAAATAACGAAATCTGTAGCTCCCTCTGAAGCCTGTAATCATGCTTGCAAAAACCGAGCGCTCCCGGCTGTTTTTAACCAATCAAGTTAGGGTGGAGGAATCCTACCTGTCAATCACAGCTTGTGCACACGCTGCTAAGCATGAGTCTGCCCCAGCTTGTGTGCGCTCACACTGGTGTGAACTCACGTGCACAACCTCGTCCACAGAGGGGGAGGGGTTTGGGGGGCGATTCGGAGCTTGGTAGAGTTTGGGGGAGGGACCTGAAAGTTGTATCAGTTCGAATTTTCCGACTTTAGACTCGGAATTATGAAAACCTGCCGACGGCAGCTTTAAGACAAAAGGAAAAACTTTGAGGATTTTCTTGAATGAATTACAGGTTTTTGTATCTTTTGGAAAGATTGAAAGGTTAAGGCAAGCAATTTCAAAAGTGTACTGATGACAAGACCTAGATCCCAGTGTTCTATTTAAAGGAAAGTTTTTTCCTCCACACACATACAGTATATACATACAAAAATACTGTGGACAAGGATGTCACACTGATGAAACAAATTTCCGCCACTAAAAATGAGAAAGGTACTCGGCCTTTCCTGTCAAGCCTAATTAGAATTCAAAGGTAAAGATAGTTGTTTTTTGACAGGTGACGGATGTTAGGTGTAGTACTGAGCTGCCCTTGGCTTACCTCAACAGCAGCCTTGGCTCGCTCAAACTCCTCCTCCAGTGACTGATGTCTGGACAGGAGGGAGCTCCCCAAGCGATTCTCCTTCGTTAAGCGAGCCTGTCACACACACAAGCATTTTATAATATAAATATTTATGCCAAACAAAATTCATTACATATCCACCTTCACTCAACAGATACAAACATACACTCATTTGCATAGAACATCACGCATACAGAGCCAGAGGAAGACGCGAGAAGGGAGAGTGTGCAGGGTCAGCCATCTCTGCTGTCTCAGGGACGAGTAAATGTCCCTGCCTCAACAAAGCCTCTGTCATGCTTAGGAAGGCCAGCAAAATCCCTTCTGTCAGCAGCAACCCCACCAACCCCCACCACCCAGCCCCGCTGCTCATCTGGACAACATGCTACTTATCTAGCTTCTCTCAATTTCACCCTCCACCTGAGCCTTGCCCATTCCTGTGCACCTGCACATGCAGTATCTGAAATGCTGATAAATTCTCTGTGACAAACGTGAATATGAAGCTTGGTCCTGCTGTGAAACTGGAAACTGACCAATTTTGGTAGTTTTTCGATGTTGGACTGTAATATCATATTACAACTGTGGAAGTAAATGATTTTCAGATTCTCTTCACATGCTCAGATGTGATATAGCACCAGCTTTACTGTAAATAGCACTGGCTATATGTATCCCATGGCGAGCAAATCCATTACAGAGACCAAGACCGCTCTAGTGTTTTCATTGCCTTGCAGTCAGGCTGGTCATTACCTGTAAAAATCCTCATTTCTGCTGACTGCCATCATACAAGATTAATTTTCTTTGCTCATTGTTACTAAAAATGTCTATAACTACATTTTAATTTAAAAGAGCAAATGTCATGCTGTGTAAAAATAAAATCTCATCATACTTTCCGTGCCCTTTGTGTCTTGTGTGAGGAAATGCAGTTGGTTTATTAAAGGAAAAATCCACCCAATAACAAATGCAAAACTCTCCTGTTGCTTTCTGGTCTTTATAATGTTTCTGTTTAAAAAAAATATATATTCTGGATAGGACAAGATAGGATCAATTCAGCTTTGGTTAAAAGTTTGATATCAAATGTTTTAACAACCCTCAGGTAAATATGAAAAGGTCATTTTTAGACTCTGGTACTTGTTTTCAGAAGTAAATATGGCTTCTTTCCAAACGTATCATTTCTGTTTTTTTTTTAAAAATCTAATTACGAGAAGAAATTTTACTTCGGAATAGCAAACAGCAGTTTCTTTGTCACAGAAGACTCAATAGACCAGAATGCAATGCAGCCTTATGTGTTTGACGTCAAGCATTCTCTCGATCCTCAGTTTAGTAGACTATGCTCTTACTGTAGATCAGTGTTTCCCAACCGGGGGTACGCGTACCCCTAGTGGTACGCGGAGGTACTGCAGGGGTTACGCGGCGCACGGGGAGTTTTTATTTATTTTTTTATTTATTAAGGCGTCACACTTTTATGGAGGACTGTTTATGAAGGAGACTCCAGTTTTGTGATGAATGTTACATGAGTTAGGCCTGTTAATGTATTCTTAAAAAGAGAGAGAAATGAGTTATGTTCATGTATTCTTAAAAAAAAGAGAAATGTTACTTGTTGAAGTTAGATAACAAAGGAAGATTATTTTGAATTTGTATTTATACTATTTTGGTTAATTATTTATATTTCAAGAAAATGTTTTTTATTCTTATGTTGAATTCAACTGAGGTTAAAAAAAGAGAGAGAGAAAGCCTGAGAATTTTATGTTCAAGTTAAGGATATTAAATAAAATGATTTGCATGTAATAACCACTGTGTTGCTCTACTTTTGGAGAATCATCGCACGCGTTGTATATGTGAGGGGGTACTCGTGGTGTGATAAGAAGGCTCAGGGGGTACTCAGGCCAAAAAAGGTTGAGAAACACTGCTGTAGATCATAATTTTCACATTTCTTCTTTTAAGGTTGGTGAAATTACATTGAGGAGATTGTAAAGACAGATCACAACACTTATTGTTACTATATATTCGTGCATGGTGCATACATACTTTGCGGCTAATCAACTTGAAATTCTAAAAATGAAAGTTCAGATAGCTCTATGTAAAACTCCATGTTTTATGTTTTCTTGTTTAACATCACAGTGTTGACAGTACATGAAAAGTGGACATAGCCACTGTGATGTCCCCTCTGTCGTTTTATGAACTGCTCTTTTGAGGATTAGAGTTTAGCTTTTGGTCACCTCGATCTTGGTAACTGGGCAAAAACATGTATCTTTGAAGCTTGATTTATACTATTTTGAATAATGTATTTTTTTTCTCACCGATTAGAGGAATGTGATCTAATTTATGACACTCCTAATCACTTGTAGGAAATTTGTATTGCGTTTGCATTTCATGAGGGAAGTTGATCATTTTTAAAGATGTTTTTGAGCCAGCACCCAGTGATTGATTGTAGTTTAAGGCATTTCTCTGTTGGCTTCACATTTCAGGTCCAGTGGCTATGTCCATCTTTCATATGAAGCCTTTGCATAAGTTCTGTAAGTAATAGCTGTTCCCTTCCCTGGTCTTTGGGCTTTTCATTCTGCTTTGCTTCATCACTTCTATTTCACATTTTGCAAAGCTCGCCTCCTTTTTCATTTTGTTGCTACTACTCTGGACAAAAATTAGCCTAACCACCAATCCTCAAAAATGTTTGAACCCTATTACCAGTCACAGCACAGCTTTCCTCCAGCTTCAATCTGGCATGAGCCAAACTCAATCTGCCACAATAAAAACACGTATGTCAGTTTTTACTAGCTCCATTCATTGATAAAAATTCATATCTCTGAGTTAATCTCATACTTAACAGAGCTAGACTTGTGATATGTCACATTTTAATCTAAATGCCAAGAATAAACTTTTAAGTATTCATCAACACCTGATCACTTTTGTGGTGCATTTGAAGCTTTTGTCATTTCCAACACTACTCAACTTTCTAAGGGTGGATTTTTCCTTAAAGCTTAATTGTTTTGAAGCAAACACTTTTGTTAGTTAAGTGTGTGAACATCGCATGCAAGACATGTTTCCTTTGCATGCACTTTTTGTTTGTCTTTGTGTGTGGTATAAGCCAGCAGGAAACTAAAACCATTCTTTACAATATCTCTGTTCGTGAGTTACTCTGTAACCCCAGAGTGAAATAAATATAGTGTTTGTTTGCCAGTAACTTCCTTCCATCTCTAACTGCTGTCATTTATTCAAAATGTATCATAGCCTATATGAGAATACTGAATTGGTGATATATGCGTAACTAGCTTGGTGAGATCAACACTAATGGGCTCAGAGTAGAGAAGTTGAATAATTCATGGGCTATTAATCTAATAATGGTGTCTGGAAACAAGACCCCTTTGTAGACCTACATAGAGACATCAACGAAGGAAGAAAGCGCTTGACATTTGGACCTTATAGCACCACAAAGGAACAATCTCAAGGATTTCTTCAAAGGCACCTTTTGGTTTCAGAAGAATCATATTTTTTGGCCTTTTTATGTAGAAATTTACAAGATGCCGTGATGCTGTTGTACTGGTGCAAATGTATAAGTCTTTCATTGTTATATGAAAGGATACATAGGGAGGCTTACATGTCTTCCACTAATATACTGCCTGTTGAGCTGAAATGGAAGAATTATAGGTGTTAGGACAAAATGATGGGTTAACAATGACACAACAGGGTGACTTATTAGATACAAACTTGAATATCAAGGCCGTGTTATCATGCATTTGTTAAAATCAAATACAACGTTCCATGGAGTTAATACAATGGCTTTGCCATTAGTCAAAATGTTTGAAGTAACATGTTTCATATACATGAAGCTGTTTTTAAAACTGAAAAACTGCTTGAAATGCACAAAGAGAGCATCCAGTAATGTTGATTATTACCCGCTGTTGTTATACTGAGAACTTACTTGTGAGGCGAGGGCAGTCTCTGGCTCGACTTTGGTATTTTCTTCCAACTTGTTCTTATTTGATGATTCTGATTGGCTTTTACAGTCTATAGACCTAAAAGAGAAGGCATAAAGTTGTTGTAAAAGTTGTCAAACTTTTTAGCTGCAGATGCATTTAACATATAATATGAAATGATATGCAAAGAAATATTTTCTCTTTGAAATAATTGCTACCATGGCAATCAGTTTTTTTTACTTTTACCGTAGTTGAATAGAATTTACAGATTTGTTCCATATTTTCAAATAAGAATCAGAAAATTAAGAATTATAAATTACAAAAGTAAACTGGACTGACTTGTATAAAATGTCATTTTTAAAGAATTCCTATATAAAAAGACTGCTAAAATAAAGTTGCAAAAGTTAAATAAATTCACAAGTATATTAATTTATTATCCAAAAGTAAAAATGTTTAAGGTTAATGATCTGATTTAAACTGGCGACATGTCAGGGGTGTACCCTGCTTCTCGCCCGATGGCAGGTTGGCTCCAGCCCCACCCTGCGATGCTGGATAGGATGATAGATGAATGGATGGATGGATGTAAACTGATTTCTCTACTCTGATACAAGCAGTGGTAAAAGAACTTGTTCCGTAATTCTAGCTATTGTTTCTTAACTGACTTGTATCATTAAAGTATCAAAATAAAAACATTCATTAATATCCGTTTTTTTAAGTTCATAAAATTTTGATTAAAGGTAGGGTAGGAGATCCTGGATTTTGAGTCCAGCGAAGCTGCATTTTGAAAATACACAGGTAAAAAGTCCCAACCCTTTTCTTCACTTTCCCCCCGAAGGCATGCCTCTAGAGTACATGAACGCGCACGAGCACGAAGGTGCACGAGCGCTGTTCTGACAGCAAGCATCGATCGTTGCCGTATTTAGTATTTAGTATTTAGTATTTAGTTTATGCTAACTATACGTTTAATAATGCTAGGTGCTAGCCAAGCTGGCTCTAGTTTAGCTTCCTGCCAAGCTTCTGGACGCGTAATTCGTTCACGGAGCAGGGTACGCGCACAGGGGGAAGGAGGGGTAGGGAGGAGCAGATTGCAGTTTGATAGACGGCATCAGAATCCAATCATTGTGAACGGTCCGTTCACAATGATTGGATACTGTTTTTCCTAGATTGTACGTTCTAGAGGCCACTAAAACTTTTCATATTTGTGTCAAAACTTTTAATTAATTGGTTGCAATGGGGGTGTGAAGAGTATTTCAAGCAATATGTAAAAAAATGTTCCAGAAAAAGATCCCCTACCCCGCCTTTAAGGTTAATTTCTATAGAGATTTTATGGAGGTTCAGGGTTCATTTTTCAAAAGTTCACATGGTTATGTGTAGAGGTATTGGTTTCAAAAAGTTTGATTTTGTCACAGAATAATTTGAGACAACTGATTTAAGTTGTTATCCAAACTAATTAAATAAGTGTAAATGGTAATAGTTTTGTTGCAAAGAAGAACATAAATTGATCATAAATTGAGTAAAGTACAGAGGCTGGGTACACCAGTTTAGAGATCACCATTGAACCTAACATGCATGTTTTTGAATGGAGAACATGCAAACATCTGGACACAATTTTTTTAATGCATTAATGGAAACCATGATATAATCAACATTAAAATCAAAATTCTGGTTGTGTGACAAATGATGAGCCAGTACAATAAGTGATTATGTCAGCAGATTCTGTCAGTGTGTAGCACATCAAGCTGTCTCGACAGAAATGTTTCTCTTTGGATGAAGAATAAATAGATGAATAAAACTATTCTTGGTGTCTCTTTGTGTTTTTGTCTGTGATGTGCTGGTAGCGCACAACATTATATTTTAGCTTTTTCTTTTTTTTACACCCCTCAGAACTGAGGTAAGCCGAGTCTAAGGTTGGCTTATCCTCTACAAGCAGAAAACAAACATCATATAAATAGCACAAATTACAATGTAGGCTGTTAATAAAAGTATGATCATAATGACAAGGGGATAGTTATGATTATGGATATAAAGATGTAAACCGTAATTACAGGAGTATGTTCAGTCCCCCCCAAAAAATTTGGTAAATGCTGGGACTGGTTTTAAAATGTTAGTATGTTGCAGTTCTCATGAATGACTTTGCTATGACACTGATTTCTGATCAGAATAATACAAAGATCTGAACCTACCACAAAAGCTCATTGGATGAATTTTTTGAAGAACGCCGTCTCTCCAACTTCCATTTTCTGTTGCCATTTCTCTCTGGGTTGGGATTGAGTTCTTCCCAATTATCCAATGAGCCAATGGTAGCTGGTGACAATAATGAAATGATAAGAATGATAAATGATCAAATTAAAACATCATAAAAGCATAGCATCACTTTTTGATCAAATGAGCTGATCATAGAACTACAAGTGAAATAAAACCTGCCCCTCTCAATCTTTTAATTTGGAGAAATGCTAATTTGGTTTTGTTCATTTTGTTCATTTTCACCTCAGTGTACGAAGCAATCAATGCTGTTGATATCTTATAAAGCAAAACAAAGACGGTTGGTCACATTTCTAGCAGGTCTTCCTAATAAGAAAAAAACCCCACCAGTGGTCCAGTATAATCAATCTCACTGCCATGACATTAGACTCACTCTGCACTATTTAACCTTTTCATTGGGCAAATACAAAAGTAATTGGCCATTTCTTTGAAATGTCTTTTGAGATGATCGCTGTCATTACAGTAAATTAGTTTGATCCCTCTGTGGCCAATCTTGAGCATGTGCGAAGTCAGTTCTTCAGGGGATGATTACAGTTACAGAAGGTTGAGAAGATAAGAAGGTTGTGGTGAGGAGTGAGAGAATTACAGCTTTTGAGTGAAGTGACCAACGGCAGCATACAGCAATAAAGGTTATGCCACTTAATAGGTGCATGTAAGTAAACATCACAAAATAGATCAGATAAAGTTTATGTCCAATCCAATCCAACTTTATTTGTATAGCGCTTTAAAAACAACCCAGTTGGCCAGAGTGCTGTACACATGTAAAAAATACAAAGTGAAACATAAAAACCATAAAAATAAGATAAAAACAAAGTAAAACACTAAAAACAAACAATAAAAAATCATCACCTCAGACTGAATTAAAAAACCAATGGACTTAAAAACATTAAGTGAGTGAGCCTGCCTGATGGTGCAAAGTTAATTCATTCCACAGTTTTGGGCCAATGACTGAGAAAGCACGGTCCCCTCTAAGTTTTCTCTTTGTTTTACGGGTGACTAACAACAACTGATCTGTTGACCTGAGAGAATGTGAAGGAGCATACGGCTGAAACAGATCAGACAGATGCTGTGGGGCAAAGACATATAAAAACAAAAAGAAGAATTTTAAAATCAGCCGGTGAAGCGATGCCAGAACTGGAGTAATGTGCTCATGCTTTTTTATACCAGTTAGGACCCGAGCAGCAGCATTCTGAACCGGCTGTAGACGAGCAAGTGATTCTCAACTCAGCCCATAATAAAGTGCATTGTAGTCGTCTAAACGATTTGTGATAAAAGCATCAAATGTCAAAGCATTTTGTGGCCCATGACCACGTCATAGCTGTTTAACAATTTTTTTTTTACTGTGATTAACATATGTGGAAAATCTTAATCCTACCTGAGTCAATAGATGCCCTCTCTGTGGTTCTCATTCTTAGTCCAGTCCGTTCAACTTCCACCTGGATCAGTTCTGTGTCATCTGTTTTTTTCTTTTGTGAGTTGTTCTTCTCGCTGTTGCCCCTTGATAACGGACGACACTTCCTGTCCTTGCTGTTTCTCCTTTCGCCGGGTTCACTGAGATCTAGCAGGTCCAGTGTTGAAGACAGAACTGTGGAGAAACGACAGGGTAGCATTGCTCTTTTCATTGTGTTAATGATGAATATTTCTACACACCTGAGCAAAGGCAATGAAGAACATGACTTCAAATGCAAGAAAAGTGGAATGCATCCTGTGTTTTCCAGTGTCACCGGAAATTTGAGTCTAAAGTTTTAAATGTCACCGAATAGGTTTTTCTGTGGTTTGGAGGGAATGAAATAGGCTGTGCAGTGTTGTCAGCAGGATAGGCTATGTCACACATGGCTGCAACAGACAGTCGAATAACTGGAAACAAAACTTCAATGAAGACGACATGCCTGGGCACCTGTCGTGTGTATAAGGAAGCGCATCATTTTTTCTTTGCTGAATTTATTTATTTCTTTTCTCTTGGTTTCACACCTTCCATCAATTTTATCAGAGATCCCGACTTTAAAATGAAACTTGACAACTGATTGATTTAAAGCATTGGCATGTTTTATGATGAGGAATTTACTTTCAACCCATTTATTAGATCACACGAGAACACATAACGTACCTACTGTTGGTGAGTAACATAAACACAACTTTTGTTTGTTCATGTTATTGTGATATGCTTGTTCCTTTAGTTAGATTCTCGTGAGATCCATGCAAAAGATTGACATTTCTGACCAATCAGCTGCTTACTGGCAGATACTCTTCTGTTTAAAATGGAACACCTGTCAAAAATGGGTGCCTCCTACAGTGGTTTGCATAGACGGTAGCACCATGTGTTATATCACAACTGGAGAGAATTTCTTGAAAGAATAGCAAAGAATGATGCTGAAGGTTTTTGAGTTTATCAACAACTGGTGCCCCACTGACTTCATTAGCTCTGGTGTTTGCCTGTGATACACACCAATAGACAGATGCTTCATCCAGACCCATAACTGAAAGTTATTTTTAAATAATCTGCCTTTATTTTAATAGTTTGAATGGATTACTTCCCAGATTTTGTTGTGTAACCACCTGGTGTGCCATGTTAGCTGCATGTAGGAGTTTCATTGTTTTTACAATGTTTAGTGCCAGTGAAGTACAGTTCATTACATTTTATTTTTTGATCTTCTTAATATTGCCTTTTTGATAAGCATTGGTTAAATAAATGTTGCATTGCATGAAGTGTTGAATTGTAAAATTTTCATTGAATGGGCCACAAACTATTTGCATGCATTATTTGAGTGTAATTACATTGAGTTTATACTGTTCCTTTGATTTTTTTTGTACATCCATCCATTTTCTATAGCCATTTATTCCAGTTCAGGGTCACAGGGGTTGGTTATTGTTTTTTTTTTGTTCAAATTATACTTGCAACCATAACTATATTATCCTCCTTATTCAGAGGTTTTTCATATTACATCAAATTTATACCATTGTTGGTGGAAATGAAAATTTCTCCTTGTAATTGTGCGGAACAATGGGTTTCACTTATTGTGCTATGAGCTTTCATTCTGATCTACACAATTTCTGACATGGTGATTTGAGCTGTCAAGGGTACTTAAGATGCAGTTTTCCCTTTAGGGTGGACATATTGAAAAAATGCTGCTGCTCTTTTATAGCAAATCTAAATTAAGATCAGATCAGATTTATTGGTCATGCATACATGCATACACATGAAATTTGTCCTCTGCTTTCAACCCATCCAGGTTGGCACCTGTTGACACACACATGCACAGGGTCACACACTCATAGAGACAGATGCCATACACTGGAGTGGTGGGCAGCCATGCCCAGGGAGCATGGGGGTACAGTGCCTTGCTCAAGGGCACCTCGGCCGTGACAAGGAGGTGGACTGACACCCCTCCAGTTGTCAGTTTCACCAATCTTTTTGAGTGGTGAGAGTGGGAATCAAACCGCTAACCTTCCGGTTATTGGACGATCAACTCTAACCACTGAGCCACGGCCATACATATATTGCAAATATTAATTCTGAGAGGAAGATGGCAGTCCTTTGACCTCCAGGATGGTAAGTAATTTAGTCTCAGAATTCTTGAGCAGAAAAAATAATAAAGCTTTCTGTCAAGAGACTTTTAGACTAGTTTCACATCTTGTGTGTTAACTTTTTTTGTGGACATAGTTTGTTGTGGTGTTTCTCAATTAGGCTTGTTGTTCTGCTGATGGCTTAATGTCATATTTTTTAAAGATAAGTTTGTGATAAGTTAAGATACGGGAAAAGATAAGCTAGCCCGCTAACTTTCAGCAGTTTTTTTTTTTTTGTCGTTGGCTGTGGTGTCTTAGGACAGTGTGCCCAAGCGAATATTTGGCTAAATAACATCATTCAAACATAATTGGTTCCACAAATGTCCTTTTAATTGAAATTGAATTACATTCTCTACTAAATTAATTTAGATAATTTCTTGCCCTAAGGTGAACAACTCAAAGTAATGGTCTTGTTATTTTTGTTGTTGGGGTAGATGTGTGTTGGACACTTGTCAGAAAACATTGTAAACCAAACACATGTCATTGTACTTGGTGCCAAAACAAGCCAGGTTAATTAATTACAGAAGTATTTCCAAACCCTGGTTATTTGATGAAACTACAAAGCTTTTGCGCTCATCTCAAGGGACTTGGACTGTTTCTTTAGTTGTTCACAAGCTAAAAAATACAGTCACATGACTGCATAACTGGCATGCTGCTGTTTTATGACAACCAACTGAGAGCATTTGTTGACTGAAATCTTTGCGTAATTAGAGAGTATACTTGTCATCCATGCCTTGTGCTCTTTGGATGAAACGTACAATTACAAATCAAAGGCGAAACACTAATGAGGATGGTTTCCAGAAAAGTTTTCAGAATTAAAAGTCACAAAAGCTGCTGATGAAAAGGCAGTGATGTTAGGAATGTCTTGTTACTTTCTGTCTTCCTTGAAAGGTTGTGACTGGAAAAATATCACACAAACAAGTTTGTGGAAAATAATACATTTCTGTCTATTTGATCGAGTGTTATACTACAGGAGAATGATTGTAGGTTGTCACATTAAATGTATATGTGATCAGGAGGTCATATTATGATCGTAAAAGGTCTACATGCCAATATATAAATAAATCGCTAAACAAAAATTCTACTTCTGTAAGTTACAAGTGCTACATCTTTCAAGCTTCAGTGTACATTCAGTCAGTAATAAATGGCAAAAACGCTAACATAGATCACAGAAATTACAGGTGAAATTCCTGTGACAACTGAATCATTAAGCAAAAGGCCAATGTTGAGAAAAGATTATTTATTTCTCATATGAGTTTAGAGAATTTAATGCATTGTGTGGATGGTGATGATAGAATCTTCTTGAATACCGAAGCTTTAGCACACATAAGTAAATAACTATTGATTGATATCCTAAACATGGTTAGAAGGACACTACACTCTTGAGGAGAGCTTTCTGCTTAGAAATAACCACCCTGTTAAAATCCCAAATTATGCTAATCTAAAGGCTCATTATCTTATTTGGAGGATCCACTTGAATGGTTTTTAAATGATTTAATGTAAAAAATAAATAAAATAAAGCTTTTACTTATACACTGCATCTCTAACACTTGCCTGAAACCTTCCTTCAAGGCCCTCTGCTCTGATTGGTCATCTCATTGGTGAAAAATGAACTGGTGTGAGGCAGCTGCTTGTGCAGATGGGGGATGATAGAGATAAGGCCTTTTCATCAGAAAGACTTCCTAATGCTTTGTTTAAGTTGTGAAGGAGGTTTTTGTAAGCTTAACAAGTGGATTTGTTGCCTTAACCTGACTTAACTGTGAGCGAAATTTCAGAATAATTATAAAAAGGTTTAAATTACAAGTAAAAATGAAATAGCCTCAGTTTCTGTAAGACTTGAGACCCCATGGTTCTTACTGACAGCCCTGCAATGCAATACATGTATCATAGCATGCTAAGTTAACTTCTTGAGCTGACTTTGCAAAGTCTTTCTGGCAGAAAGCCCTCTGGCTACAGCCGTAAAGCCCATGATTTTTTTGAGGTTTGGCAAACTGGCCTGTAGGCAAGGCTTTATGTAAGTATGTTAGATGGTGTTAAGTGATGCAGATAAAGGAAAGGCAGCTGGGTCTGTCAGACAAGAGGTGTTTAGATCCCTGCCCTTTACAGTCCAACTTACTAAAAGGCAGTTTAATTAAAAAAAATAAAAATTCACCTGGTCCTTACCAGGTTTTAGAATTAGGTATATACAACTGTGTCATTAGTTCTTTGACAAAAACAAAGCCAAATTACAGAAGCAATATGTGAAAATCTAAGTATGCCACATGATTCAGTAGCTTGTAGAACCACCTTTATCAGCAATAACCTGAAGTAATTGTTTTCCATACTAATACTCTCAAATTGCTGTGGAGGAATTTTGGCCCTCTCTTCTTTACTTAGTTGTTTCAGTTTATTAAGGTTTGTGGGCATTAGTTTGTGCATAGCTCTCTTAAAGACATGCTATGCAACTTTTTCATGGTCATAAAATTGCTTGGCAATCATCAGGTTGCTTGGCTGACCCGTTCCGATGAAAACGGTGACATTTCCATCTCCATCTGGTGGCCCCAGCCCGAAACAGCGCTTGCAACTTTGCCTGTGGCGCCGCGTGCTTTGTTTAGCTCTGGAAGTCTGGCGACACACTAGAGCCGAGAACTACTGCTTCACGGCAGGTCGTAAAGGGCTCTGAGCCGAGCCAGGTAGGCTGATAGACACTGACACACCCCCTCTCCATTAGCTGTCGATGGCTAAATTGAATGCGGTTAGCTTCTAGAGTTGTAATATAGTTTGTAATAGATATCGTGATGGCAGAACCACGGCTACTTGCCCGTCTGACCGCTGAGTCACCCAGAGCCAGCGATTCAGCGGTCAGACGGGCAAGTAGCGAATCTATGCCAACTCGGAGCTTTTTAAGTTTCGATTCTGTCTCGTGACTTGACGAGCGAGCGCCCAGTCGACAGCTACATTAGGCAGCTACAGGCAGCTACAGGCTCGGTTAGCGTGGCTTCATGCATCTTGTACAGTCGTTGAAAAATAATCATTTAGTGATATAGGGAGGGCAAGATCATTCCATGTTGTTTACTTGTAGGTCTAAACTCAGCATTGCCTCACCTAATGCTACCACATTTGTCGCTGTGTAAATGCACACACTAGCTGTTGTGTCTGGCTTTCAGATAAAATGGCATTGAATTATTACGTGACAAAAATAAATGAATGAACTTGTAGCCGTAGACTGCTCTTTGATTTATCAAAATGAATTGATAAATGGGAAAAAAAAAAGGCGAGGCGCATAGCCACTAAACGGCAGAAAGGTTTTTTTTTTTTTTTAATAAGTGACTCAAGTGATTCAAGTGGTCCGTATAACTCGAATCCCCTCCTCGAAATGATCCAATCAGCCCGGATTGCCCAAAAGATTCGAGTTAAGCATCTCTACTTCTCCAACTCTCTGCCAGTGTCTTGAAAAATAAACCGTAAATTGCCTCTGGTGGGTTTACGACAGTCTGGCTAGACTGTCGCCTATTTTCTACGGAGCTCCCCATACAGCTTTGGGGTGTGTATTGCATGGTAAACAAACCCCGTATTACTGAGCCCTGCTTTGAAGTCTTGCAACATTTTGATGGCTGAAGTTTGGACTTTGTCCGGATCGTTACGACACCTGGATTCTTTTTTTCCCCATTTTTCTTCCATTTTTCTGTAGATTTCCTTGATCCCCTGTGCATGTGATCATTGTCCTGTTGCATGACCCAATTTTGGCCAAGCTTTAGCTGTCAGGCAGACAACCTCACATGTGACTCTTGAAAAATTTGTTATACAGAGGAGTTCATGGCTGACTCAGTTCTTGCAAGCTGTCCATAAAAAAACAAGCCAAACTCATCACATGTTCTGTTTGGTTTTCTCTAAATGTGGTGCTGTGCGGAATGACCAGACATCTCCTTTTTGGTCTGATCTGTCCAAATGGCATTGTTCTCGGCATCTTGTGGTTTTGTGGTTTGTTCAGATACAACTTTGCTCATCTTATGCTGCCATGTTCTTTTTAGAGAGAAGAAGCTTTCTCCTGCAACCCATCCAAATGATCCATGCCATAGACCATAGTTCGGTCTCTTTTTTTAAATTGTTCTGTCACATACTTTACCATTTAACACACTAACAGAGGCCTGTAGAGGCTGAGATGTAAGTCTTTGTATTTTTATGCAGTTTCTCTGAGAATTCCATAGTCTAACCTAAGGTGAACTTGTAGGGATGAGCACTCCTGGGAAGACTGAGAACCTTCTTGAATGCTTTCTACTTGGGAATAATGTTTGTCTCTGCATAACGATGGACTTCTAATAATTTGGGAGTGGTTTTATAATCCTTCCCAGATTGGTGAGCAGCAACAATTACCTATCCAATATGATTGCTGATATCTTTAGATAGACAGATAGATGTATAAATAGATAGAATGAGAGACAGATATAATTTTGTGTCTCATAACCAATTCTGTTGCACTGACAGCAGGAACAGCATGAGGCTTTGGGAAGACAGAAGGTTGTGAGCTTTGCACAAAATTTCTCCATATTTTTCTCGGCTGAATCAACACAGTCAGTGGCCAGTTTGGCGATGATGCGTCAGCTGTGCAGTCTAGTTCTGTAAATGATCATTTAGAAGATGGTTCAGCTCATTGATCAGGGTCCCATCCATGTGGAAACTAAGACGGCATTTGGCACCCGTTAAAGTCAGTGACTCGATTTAGCTCATTTGTGTTGCAGACTTAAAAGGTTATAGGGAATGCATACTGTAAAGACGTGTACCAAGATCATTTGAAAGTTCATTTAGAAGATTTAGATCACATAGTGTTGTGGCTTCTGCCGCTTCAAAAATTTAATGCCACCTTGCAAAAAAAAATGTATTCTGATTTATCTTATATTGGTACAATACTTTCAAAAAGTCACATTTCTGTGTGGATAGAAGCCTAAATATCTTAAAAAATGTGTGTCAAAACTTTGGTCAGTAATGTGACAGAAAATCACAACCACCGTGTTATTTCCTCTTTAAATCTTCTCTAAGTACGTTATACACAGAAAGCCAAAACGACATGGAAACCCACAATTACTCAGTAGCTTTAAAGCAGAAAGAAGGAAAAAGCCTTGTGGCATTGCATTGCCTCCTGATAGACTCACTTTTATAGGCTCATCATGTTTTATAATCTACTTCAGATATACAGCTATATCTTGTCAAGAAAGCATACAATATTGCCCAAAAATCCAATGAATGTGGTTAGAGAAAAACCTTAATATTCTTTGTTTATTTTGGATGTAAACATCTGTTGAAAACAACATGTGTTTTTCTACCAGTAACAGTGATGGGCATAAAGGTAATTTAACAGACACATAATACAGCCAAATTAAAGAAAAACATCCTGTCCAGGGTAGGTGTTGATGAAAATTTAGCAATTGGAGGCAGCATCCACGATATTATCCCTCATGCGTTAATAACACCCCTCTATATTCTGGAGCGTCATTCTACGTTTCTGTTCCGTATTTCTGTTTTCACATAAAACCTGGACTTTGCCATGTTATCATACCGGCTGTGTTGGATGTCACTGGGCGGGAAACCCCATCACACTTGGTTTCGCAGAGGAAATCATCGATTGAAGGGCTGAGAAGCGGCCGGCTTTCTTGTTGCTCGCTCACCAGCTGTAAGGACAAATGGATGAGACAGTTCAGGCTTTCACTCGGCATGGCTCTGTGAAACTCCCATCAAATCCTCTGCAAATACCCCACAGCTTTGTTAACTTAAAGTGAAGTTCTGCTTTTTGGTTATGTTTCACATGACAGTATTTACCCTGTACTAATAAATCCCTGTATCATAAAAGAGTGTCTTTTTTTTTTTTAAGAATGTGTGTCTTTTTTCCTTAATTGACAGCAGTATTACACAACAATGTAAAAATGTAGAAACAGTTTGGACAGTTTGTACTTGATTGTACATGAGTCAAACGAAACATTTCTACATTTAACAAAGATCTATAAACTCTCAACCACATTCAGTCATATACGGTTTATTATGAGTTGTGTTAGTGATGTTTTAAAAATTGCATGAAGTTGTTTTGCAGCATTAATATGTGATTAATTATCTCGTCCACACAGAGCTGGTGTTTGATGATTGTTTACAGGGAATCACATCTCTATGGTAACATGCAAACAACACACTGTTTTTGCATCACACATAAAAAAAACCTTTATATTTGTGTTTTTAAAAAAAAAATCACATTTATTACAGAAAAATTATTAAGTTACGGTAGACCAGCAACTTCACCAAGCAATACTCAATGAATATGGCCTAATAATAATTACTGAACTGTTACTGCTTAGCTTACCTTCCAAACCATGAAAATGTTAATTATTTTTGCCAGTGATGCACCAGTTTGGAGGTTTGCCAGTGCATCTGTAGAATAGGTCACATCCTGTTCATTATCGACACTCTGAAGCCTCAATATACTCCAGGTGCAGCTGGTAACAATTTGTCAGCCAATGCTTCATAATTTGGAGGTGAAAACCAGTTTTGTCCCATTAAAATGTGCAAGGCAATACTACCGTTGCCAGCCTAGCATGTGTGTATAAAACTGACTGAAAGGAAACATGACATTTCTTAATAAAGCTCTTCAGGCTACACTCGCAAGCAGAATTTTAATGAAGGTTTAAAAAGGTTTAATTACAAGACATGAAATGGGCTGCATGCAACCTGACATGTGTTTGAAAAAGTGCTTAATGGGCATTTCAATATGCAATTCATAACAAAAGTCCCCAACAAATATGTATAGAAGAAAAATATATACATATGTCTGTCTATCTGTCTATCTATCTATCTATCTATCTATCTATCTATCTATCTATCTATCTATCTATCTATCTAATATACATATCTATTGATATCTATCGATAGATATGTATATATATATGTATATAACTTTTGCAGCAGACAGGAATCCTTTGAAAAGGCACATAAATAGCACACAGCGGAGGGTCATTACTGTGTATGAATGCTGACCCAGCACAAGTAATTAGAGTGCACGAGGCTTTGTGCTCTTCTGGTGTCAAAGCAAGAATCTAATTCACAGGAAGTAACCTGATTTCACCCTCAGTTACTGCATATTTGCCACATTCTTAATTACAGTCACAATTGTTAGGGAGAGAATCTATGGATTTGTTTGTTTTTAAAGGTTGGGCTTATTGTGTGATTTACAAAGTTTGTATACTGCTTGTTTATCAGCTGATGCTGAGTCATTTACAGCTGTTAGTCATGTGAACGAAGTTCAAGCTTCATTTAATCTTGGCTTCAGAACTTTGTAAATAATGACCATTGAGCCGCTGGCTTTAATGGAGGAAATGACTCATCTCAAATAGCCTCTGCTGTTTTAATTGGACAACTTTTACTCAGTCAACTAAACACTATCTGATTAAAAAGCCAACTAAAACATGGGTGTGCTTGATAAATTCCCAGCCCTGACGGTGAGAGAAAAGAAACTCATGCAGAGAAAACAAAAACAGCCAGAATGAATATAGTGGTCTCACTTGCTCTACACTGCACTGTCTTCTGGATAAGAGTTATAGTGTTTTCATATTTTTGTGATAAAAATCTTCACAAAAGCTATCATCAACTGTCTTAGCAATCAAACATAATGAATAAATAATAATCAAGGCTTAATCTGTTATTGAACAGATTGGCAAAACAATTTAAAAATCATAATCACACTAAATTAGGCGCATCGTTCTTGTTTTTGTCTTTCAGACTGACAGGTGTTCTGGGAGATGAGACATTTGTCTGTTTTTGCCAATATTTGTCTCTGAGTTGAGAAAATGAGCTTATTATCTATCAGTTAGTCTTTTTAACAGAGGATTGATCTGCATCATTAAACAACAATTACCGTCTGTTTTAAGCTTTCTGTGTATCATGTAGCATGATCTATTATAATTGCTTGACCAATGTTGTATAATTTGAAGATGAGAAGGTATGTTGAGTTTTCAACACTTTAGTAAGTATTTAAATCAAGCAGGTATAATCTGTTGTATTCTAATTTATTTTTCTCTTAGAGATTTAACTTAAACCATGGCAGCCTTTGCATGACTGTTTGGAACAGCTCAGAGCTCCACTAATCTAACTTTCATGTGGAAAAAAAAATCTATTTTATTTGAAAGCTTATGAATTACTTCAATACGTAACTTCTCCAGATACTGTAGAAACAATAAACTAGCCTTTACTGCACTGAAACAACATTATTAATCTCCTCTTCTTTTTCTGTAAAGATGAATGGTTTCTAGCATCTTTGCCACTGTCACCAGATTCAGGATGATTTTGTTTATTCAAAGGATATTTTGACGTGACTTTCAGACATAAGAGATACCTGCCCAGCTTTTGTGTCAGACAATTTTCAGCGGGAAGTTTTTATTGCACTTAACTCCCAAGGTTTACGTTGCCACTCACTGTTGAAATAGCTGCTGATGGCTGAAAGCCTTTAAGTGCTGAAGCGGTTCTCCATTTAAGTCGTCTCTTCTCCTCTAGCAAGCATAGACAGAACATCTTATAGAACAAAGAACCGTTTTCCCCTGAGCTAATGATAATCCTGAATCTGTTATGAGAGTTGCTTCCTGCATTGTTATAATTGTTTTGTTGACATTTTGGATGAAGTGTGCGTTAATTTGCTTTACTCTTGGGTGTGTTAATTTCAATAAAATTGATTTGAATCATATGTAGCAATTTACAAACAGCCTCTTAGATGACTAATCTATCAAATGTCTACAACACACACATGGAAAAATCAGGGGGAATCAGAGGGAAAAAAAAATCTCTTAATAATTTAAATTACATTCATGAATGCACACGTTCACAGCAGTTAAGTGGATGATAACCAGAAAAACATCTGTTGGTGCATCACAATTTATTTGATTTCAATGCTTTCAAAAGCATCTTTTGCAGCCATCTATGAGTAACTGTCTAAATTGAGATGCATGCTTGAATCCTCTTTATGTGCTACAGTAGATGACCCTGATTTCTACACTCTGTTTATTCATTTGTGTCTGATTGACTGGAGGTCATTTCTGTCATGGACAGTGAGAGTATAGCACAATCCTAAAGTTATGCATTTATTCAATTTCAGATAGCATAAAGTTTTTACAAAATAATGAGTGGCTGACATAATGGCCAAGAGACCCACTGAGTCATATTCTGCCGAAAGGTGGCAATATGAGCGTTTTAATGAAACAAGAGGATTATTTTGATCAAGTTCAACCAATTGGTCCTTAATAGACACACGAAAGAAAAACATTAAGATAAGGTAATGCACCAGAGAGATGATGGTCCCCTGAGGTTAAAGCCAATTGACTTTGCTCTATTGCTTGACTTTTGACAAGTTTTTAGTAAAAGATTCCTACGGTATATTTATAATTCTGTAAAATGTGGTTTTTGTATTCATCTTCTAAATTTTCCTTCATGGAACATTTGATTGCAAACCTATTCAAAATTCTACATTCCCCAATGAGAGCCAAAGCCTCACTCTAGGTTTAGTGGTAAAAAACAAATGTTTGCATGTTAACACTCAACTAGGATTTATAGGGTTAGGGTTATTTAGGAATGTATTGGTTTACAATAAGGGCTAAAAACTGTGAGTGATTTAAAGTCTAATTTCCCATAATGCTCATGTTTCATTTTCACATCTGAGCATACATGCTGGCAGCCTCATGATAGTGTGATATAACCTTGGAAAGAAAGTTTGCGTAATCTTAATGTTTGAAATAACATAATCTTGCCTGCATAGGAAAAATTCTGAGAATTATTTGTCCATACCCGTCAGTATGACTCATAACCACGCTAACAGTCAACTCACATAGTAAGTATCAGTATTTTTTTCAGGTTTCTGGTTTAAAGGATAATTGTTGATCGCTGTTTGGAATGACAAGCCCCCTCTCATTTTCCTTCTATTTTTATCTGGATAATAGGGACAGAAGATCAACTATGTATGAGTGTCCACAACAATGCAAAACTTGAATTATAGTTTGACTTTTCACCCAGGACAGGAGCTTCCTGAGCTATTTGCCCATTACAATCATAGGTTGCTTTTTTCCCCCCTTTGCTCCATTCCTGTTATAGCATTTTTCTTTCTGCTCTCCTATGCCGGGGCATTTAATTTCTAAGTGCTTCAAGCAGTAATCTAAAATTTATGTAATGGAAAACTTCAGCTAATTGTGCCGCTTGGGCTTGACTCCAAGAGATCTCTCAGATGTTGTTGTCAAGGGAGCTGTGTACCAGTTCTCCTTGTCGGAGCCCTGGTGGAGGGGCGGCTGGGGTGAAGATGGGAGGAGGTGGAGAGGATGGAAAACACTATTAAAGGCAAAGTTGTATGAGAAAATCAAAGCAGTTGTTAGATAAAACCTGGAGGCTAAATGGATGGTTGTCAGAAAAAATAATAGCAGCCAAGGTCTTATGATTTATTAAGTTCACATGCAGAGAATGATGTGATAAGGAATTTTATCACATTTAGTTCTTCAGCATAATTTTTTTTTAAAACAAAAACTGGCCTTATTGATTGTTAGAAACTATTATAAAATGTCTCTTTCATGCATCAGATTGTTTACTGATTGGAGTTTTTAAAGCTGCTGCTGTGGGTGTTAATGATCTGTTCCATGTAGTCCCACAGGCCTGAATACTGGAGTTCAGATTGTTGTATTGTTGTTGATTCTCTTATGACTCATCATAATGAGCTTTCATTTGTCCTCGGGCTGCAAAGTTGGAAAACAAAATTGTGAAAAAGGATAGCTGAGTTGAAATCATACTCATTTTCTTTTGTAAATGTTGAGGTTGGGATTTTCTACACAATCTTACACTGTTTTTCTTTATTTTTTTAAATTGAAATCTGCCCTTTGTTATATGCCTTGAGCTCTGTGTTGTCCTAACCCAGGGTTGTTTTTAGGAAATCTAGTTGATCACATACTCATAAGTGTGTTCTACAGTTACAAACATGTTTTCACTTACCCTAACCCTGGGATATTCATGAAACACATGTATGAGGACAAAATGTTAACATTGATTGTGAGTTTTCACTTCATTCTGTAGATAAATATGACAGTGGTGCTTCCCTTTTTGTGTGTTTGTCATGGTGTGGTTGTTCCTTTACTGCTTGGGAAAGAGAACAGTGTAAAGTCCACTGGGGCTTCACATTGTAAACCGGCCTTTACTAGAAGACTTGAATGGGCGTGGCTGCAGCCTGCGATTTTGCCTGTGTTACCTTCTATGAAGCATCAATCTGGGACCTGATGCGTCAACATGAGTTAAATTTACTCACGTGGAAAAAACCACAAGAATTTGGTTTCATTTTTATAAAGGATTTAAAGGAAGTTAACATCCAGAAAAATCATGTGAGACATGGCTTTATCAAAATAAAATTGTAAGAAATAATTTTTTTTTCGATGTTCCTTCTCTCACCTCAGATATGTAATATTAAACATCAACTCATCCCCAAAACAATGCTGACTTACAGCTGCTATCTCCTGCTATGATTGCAAAATGTTTGTAGTGATGAAAAAAAAGTCTAAACAGCAATGGTTTGATACCTTCTGGTGGCAGTTTGTTGATATGTTGTTTCGTTTTGGAGTTCTTACCTGTAGACAAGAAAGTCATTATAGAAATATCATTCCACAGCCCCGCATGCTAATAAAACCTGTTCTAAAGTTCAGTGGAATGAAACCAATGATCGGTGAACTGTCATAAAACTAGGATGCCTTAGTCTATAAGATGAATCTTAGTTTATGAATCTGTTTCAAAGATTTCTACATAATCTATAAAAAATACACTTGATCATTACTCACAAGTCATAGTTATTGAAATAACATGTTTTTTTTCTGTTCATGTCAGGATTGTTTTCTGCCGATTACATGTGACAGGTTTTTAGAGCTGTTATCGCTTTAGTGAAAATTGCAATATCATTAAATATAGGTGGAAAAGACATTCATAATGTAGGCCTGTCACAGTTATTACATTACTGTCTGATCACCATTATTTGAGTAGAGAGCAATCATTTTGTAGAGTGGATTGAACCGTTATAAAAACAGCTGAACGGAACAAACAGAAATGACTGATTTTTATTGTGAGTTTTGTACATTCTAAAATGCAAACTACTGAATTTTGTTGAACATTTATCTTCATTAATATTGTGGATTGTGATGCGAAGCAAAGACCCACAGCATGGCTTCTGGCACATTTGGGTTTAAGCTGAATCAAAAGGGATAACATGATTACTCAAAGAAGCCAGTTTGATTAAATTGCAGAAAAAATATCAAATACTTAATCAAGACTGTTAATCATTAACCAAAACATCATGATTGACGCCCTAGTAAAAAACTGCGGTATTTTATTTAATATACGTGCTAATTATGTTAACAATTACACTTTTGATTGCAACATTTTAATTTCTCAGTATGGCGCATTAGGCCATTCAGAACATCTATGCCCAATAATTTGTCTTGTTGGTGTTCATTTGATGTCTGAGTCTCCATAGTGGCAGGGTCATGTTTACAACATAATGAATAACTGATGTTTTTTTCAGTCAAGTATGTGTCCATGTAACATTAACAATGTAACAAACAAATGTAACTCACTGACAGCGAGTCAGTCTATTGCATCAGTCTAACTTGAGAGAAAGAATGACTGGGAGTAGGTTGGCAAAGCATGATTAATTGGGCATGTTTTTCATTTCTGTGGGCAATTCTTGGAGAGCAAGGGAAATTAGTTTAATGCTGAACGAATAATGTTTCCCCTATATATGTAAGTTAACAGATGTTTATGTAAACTTAATCTTTATGGCAAGAAGTAATCAAGATACTTTACTTGACTTTGCAAACAATTTTATGACGCTTGATAAGATGTTTGTCGATGCTTAGTTCAGAATAGAGAACAGATCTGACTCACTCAGCAAGCTTTTCATTCACAGGTCTACATTAACAACTAGATGCAGTTTTACTTGGAAAAAATACTGGCATTGGGTGTTCATTCTAAAACTTCTCTTTAGACCATCTAATGATGACACAGACCAGAACAAAACTGTTCCATATATATATGTATGTGTATAGATATTTATTTTTTACTTTTCTACTTGCACCTTTTGATACATAGTCTTTTGATTTCAGAAGAAAAGGCTTGAGACTTAAATGAACTGAACAGCTCCCCTAGAAAAGCTGCTTGTAACTGACTCAGTCCTTTTATACGGTAATAACGGTTAAGCTATAATTAATTATATTTTAGACCGTAAACTCAACAGTTTACAAAGATATAAAGCCATAACTCGTTGGTGTGAATATGCTGACAATCTGAAAAAAACGAACAAACAAACCCACAAAAAAATGCTGATCTTTAATTGCTTCAATTCCACTTGAGTGGGAGTAATATCTTGCTTGCATGACAGCTCATCAAACCAGACACTATTAGAAAATAGAACAAGTATCAAGCATGACACGGGTTATTAAAACACAGAATGATATACAAGAGGGCACGCACGCAGACACAGCAGCGCACACACACAGTACAGAAGCAATCAAGCACAGAACAGCAAAGTTCATACATGCGTCTAGATACTGTCTCCATCCCACTCTAACACTTAAATAGCAAAAGAGGAGTGAAAGGTTCAGCAGTGGCGACAGTAATTTGCAGCAGTATTTAATGCAGAGAGAGTTCAGACAGTAGTTCAATGCCATGCTGAGTGGTATAGTATTTCGGAAATGCGGTTACACGCTCTTTGTTCTGCTGCTTATGAGGTGTAAAAAGTTCACGATGTTCGTGTTGTACACACCTGATTAGGAATGGGAGGAAATTTACGATGACCCTCTCGTTTATCCCTTCATACAGTGCTCAAAACACTAAACATAAATTCAAAGAAGGGCACCGTGAATCTCGCAAATGATTATTTGAAAAGATTGTCATATGAATTGTTCCAACAAATTTAGACTGGTTTTGCAGATCACAAGATATTCAGTAAATAGTGTAAGGTTGTTAAAGAGTTTTATACCCCATAGAGCAGCTGGAAATGAATTAATAGTGAAATATTTGTTAGATACAACATTCAAAAAGCTCAAGAAATGAGTTAGTATACTGTAAAAGTCACTTATTGGACACTCAAAGCTTTGCCAGCGTTTCAGTGTCACCAAAACAGGAGGAAGTTCCACTTTAAGATGGGGGGTTGAGGGCATGGGGGAGGTTTCTGGAAAGGATCTGCCCACCTTGGTAGTCACTGTGAGGAGGGGCTTCCCTTCTGATGTCGCCTTACTTGGTATCTCCTTCAGGACCATGGCAACAGTCTTATCTGCAGCCCTAGAGTCTTTCCCCTACAACAGTGAGATCAACAATGACTTGTGTCAGGACAGTTGGACAACTCATAGCTCTTTGCCCCCATCCAGGGGATCTTACAGACAATAGACTTTATCTTACGATGTGTGTGGGGCTGTCTAACAGCAAAAACATCAACTGACGACATTTCCACAAGACTATGGCGATGAAAAGAGGATCACACTACAATGTAGACGACTGACAGAGATGAGTATGGTTGTCCCACTGAAGCAATACAGTACTGCCACAATATGATGGCAGAATAACATACAGAGTTTATTATACAGTTTGAAATAAAAATATTTGCAAGACATCAAATAAAAGCTTTACACTTTGGTTTTAACGAACCATCAATTTTAATCTCTGGAAGAGCTGCTACAAGTAGAGAAAAAATTGATTCTTACAGCTTCTTAAATGGGAACAACTTACTTTGTTTTCATCATATTTGTTTGTTGTGTAACTGTTTTGTCTGAAAAAAGAGATTTTTAATCAGCTTATTCTATGGTTACGAGGGGTTCATTTTTGGCAGATGGCATACTGTACTTCCTCGATGGAACAACCTTTTTCATAGTTTAACTGTTGAATATCAGTGTATTAATACTGTGTAATAGTTAAATTTGTCACTTTAAATGTGCAATGTTAAATCAAATGTACACACATTGTCCTTTACACGAAAGCTAATTCACTACTGATTTACTGTCAGTTATTGTTGAAAATGTTTGTTTGACAGCTAAACAAAAGTTATTTAGCATGCTTGTCTTTTCAAAGCCGGCTGATCTGTATCAATGCTATAGGAAAAAGAGAAAATTATGAAAGAACAAAGGAGTGTGTATTGCTGCATGTTTTTTCTTCTCTAATCCTCACTGGGACAGAGCATTTTCATAAATGACATATGACATCAGAATTTCTTCCCTGAGGTCCAGCTGAGCTGGACACAATATAATATGATCAGTCGATACTCTGATTCTGGATTGAGCTTTTACATGTTTTAAAAGGGGGAACAGTCAATTTCATTCAAACATGTTAGAATACACGAAAAGATTCCCCCCTTAACTCCTAAATAATTGACTGTTTTGTGATCACTGCCTAAGTTTTGAAGGATGGCCCTTCATGTATCATCTGCAGCCTCTAAAAGGTAGATAATGTGTTGAGTTTGTCTGATAATTTGAGGTGCTACGTTACGTGACAGTAAAATACACAAGAGGTCAAATTGATTTTATCGGCCTATTGCCATCCTATTTGTCTCGATTTTATTGCAAAAGTTGGACTGCACACACACTATTTTCTCTCCCACTGACATGTACTCATTTCACAGTATGCCCTCAGCTAGAAGAGAAATTATACTGTACGCTGTTAATCACTTTAAGACACACACAGAATCACCTCTTCACAAGAGACAGCACAATTCATCTCAAAAACAATTCCACCTAGAGATAAATATGTTGACCACAGAGACAAAAACAGCTGTTCAACACGCTCAGGGACTCAGGGAGGCTGCCTGTTCAGAACATGAAGCACGCTAGAAGCCTTTTAGCCAAATCCTATTAGGTCTTAGCACATTTCAACTTGCCAGAATAATGAATTAGGCTCTTCTTCCACTGATTTTCTCAATTGATTATGTCACAAAATGCACGCACCCAACTCTGAGAACACTTTCCCCGAAGGTCTAATTCTCTTAATGAAGCACCTGCTCCCACTCTCGACTAGCTTAGACTCAGATAGTATAAATGGACAACACAGCTTGCTTTGATGATGCAAGGTACAAACCAGTCTGCAGACCATCCGGATTATTCAGATTGGAATTTTCTCTTTGACCATACACAGAAAACTGTTTTTGGCATATAACAGATAAGATTCTTGGCTCACACGCTGTACTGCCAGGGAGGAATTTTCTCTAACCCAAATCAATCTTTTTCCAGGCATAAAGAACCACCTTATGCCTCAAAATAATGACAATAACAAAGTGGTATTAGGATAACACTTTTCTTAACAATGTTACATTAAAATTATTTTATTTGTTTCTCTTTATATTCTTTAATGTATTTTTAATGCTTCTTAAACGCCCTGCTGCAGTGCTTTTATTTTATGTGAAGCACCTTGAATTGTTTTGTACATGAAATGTGCTATACAAATAAATTTGATTTGATTTGATACAAATTGCTTCACAAGAAGGGATAAGGTGAGTTACAGTAAAATGGATGTTTACCAAAACACTACATTAAATTTATTGGACATTGCCAAAGGCTTTCTTAATCAGTGAAGTTTTAAGGAGGGCGGCTTTAAAGGAAACTACAGATTTGGTGTGCCTGACGTAAATGGGAAGATTTTCACAAGACAGGACTTTATTGGAAATGGCCCAATTTCTTTGTCACAAATTGTCACCTGCGGGGAGTGCAGTATCTGCAGGTCTCAAAGGTTGTTGGTACTATACCAGGTCAAAATTTTTTAGATGTTTGGCCATTTCAGACTTTGAGATTAAAAGGAAAGGTGAAAGGATAAGGAATGACTTGACTCCCTGGCAACCCTGACTACGTCATTGAGTCAGTCAGAGATTACATGAAAAAACACTTAATACAAACTCTGTCCACAGAAACAGCAGACTCTCAAACATCCCTGGAAACTGTGGAGAATCTTGAAAAGTGAGGCAAAGTTGTACTCAGAGGCACCAGTGCTACTTCAAAAGTAGTGGGTGAATATTCCAGAGGATTAAACCTTGTTTTTCTATTTTTATATATATGTGTGTTCGCATCACTCTGCACAGTGGTCAGCTGTCATGAGACTACAAAAACCCTTGTTTTGTTCCAACTTTGTCCTCTTTGTGCTGAAAAAACTACTTTCTACTTTCCTCTGGGTGAGCACATGAAGGCAAAGAACAATCAACAACATCTAACACAATAAATGAATAATTTCAAGATTTGTCTGAGAACATGAGATTACAGTTGTTGTGGTATAACTGACTAAAGCTTTCAGTCATCCAGTTGCTACTCTGTAAAGAGAAAATGAAATATCATTAGAAATTGAATCTAAAAAATAATCATCCCCAGTTAACTGCATCATTGTGCAGTTTTATCAAATCATTAGATGTGCTGTTAATGTCTCATCGGTATACCTTCACACTGTTCTTATGCTCAGTAGATGGACATCATACAACCAAAACTTTTTAAAGCTTTTCCAAAGTGATTCGGGAGTTGTGCCAGACTCTTCTCTGCATCGTACAGTGGAGACGCAAACTGACTCAAGCCTCTCATCACCGAATATAAACAGGTATCTGATATCCACTTAAACCTTAACCTGTTTTCTGTGTGAGGAACAGTAAATCTGATGAAACCTATGATACCTCTACTGCCACTGAGCTTTATATGATTTACGAAGCTCAGGTGGCATTTTAAGGCTGCATTACACAAAGCTGTGACTATTCATTTGTTGTGCAGATTCCTACTTTCAGTGTCTATCTCTGCATTTGAATTAAAAAGGAAACAGAGTTAATAATTACAAGGTGTCAAACTGTCCAACATCACAAACAACAGAGTGACACTTACTGATGACAAGTTAATTGATTTGCTATATTGTTCTGCTGGAGTATTCACAATACAATACCAAATATCAAGCGTCATTACACAAGGACATTTTGGAAAAGACAGATTAAGGACTGTAAGTGATTGCAGGGAAGGTGTATTCGGGGCACACTATTTTCTCTTTTAGCAGCTTTGTGCATGGGTGCATTGTGACTTGATAGGATTTGACTACATGGTACTATTTTGGCTTTCTGACCTCTTAGTAGCTCATCACAACAGGATGCTAGACATGAGGCATTTTCTCTCAGATGTGAACAAGTCAAGAGCCCAACAAGATGGCAAAAATTGTCACTGAAATAAAGACTGTTGGTAGGCAATTACAAAAAGTGTAATTCAAAGGTTTCTGTCACATGTGGAAGAGAATAATTCCTGGAATAGATATTTGCTTATCTCATCTAACAGGAATTATATTCAGGTATGAAGCTGGAGGAAAAGGATATTTTATAAGAATTGCCAGCCCTTTGTGTACTACTATGTGTCTACTCTCCGTGTTTGCTCCATGTTACAGTGTCAGCTGGTTGTGATAATGCAGTGTAGTTCTTGATGCGTCTCTCTGCACTCCTGGCAGACCTCGAGCCTCTCACCTCTTGCTTGTATCTTGGCTTCAGAGAGAAGCCACAAACAATAGCTGGGCCCCTGTCTGCAAATGGAAAATTGATCACAGCGAGGGATGAGCTTATACTCTATGGACTTAAGAGGAAAATACTGACTGCAGTGAGCTGATGGTGGCAGATGATAATAATTAGGGTACCACTGCAGCATCCTTACTGTGATGGAAAAAGACTGTTTACATGAATAAGCCAGGTCCTCCATCCCAAAATGTCTCCCTTAAATGGAATCGCTCTGATACACCAAACAAACCTCTAAGGAATGGCTTGAGGATCACAATGTGAAGCGCAAGGGATTTTGACAAACTCCCCAGATCTCCATTTGATTGAGATTATAGACAGGTTTCAACATTGTGATATGCTGTTTTTGGCTGTTATTCTACTTTTAGACAGTGATAAACATAAATTCAACTGAAACTGATGTTTTCCTGCAGTGTTTAGTGCTACAGTTAATATACTTTTTTATTCAAATGTGTGTATATTTTTATGTCAAAATGAGTTCCAGAGTTAATAACAGACAATTCCGACTCATTTAATAAAAAATGACTCACTCATGCACACACTGAGATCCTGAGCACACATGATAATAAAGTTAATAACTGACTTCCAGTGATTCTTATGTTCTGGGTAGGATAGGCTTATCCCTATGAATATTACCCTGGTTTTTCATTTTCACTGCTGCCATTTTAATTCATGAAGGTTTTCCATCAGTGTAAGATTTCTTTGCCACTTTTTATGGGCTGTCATAGACTTTATGGGGTTTGAGTCTTGTAATGAATGGGCAACATTGGCAGCAAACACTATATGTCTCTGGAAAATACAACCTAATGTTTTTCAAAAACAATGGTAACTATTTATTTTTCATAGAGATGCACATACATCACCATCAAAATCTCTCTGCTTGTACAATAGTGTGCAAATCTTTGTGACAACTTCACACCAAAGACAAGAGATTTCTTTGTCCATTGCAGCTAACACAAATCATGCTCTGAATGAAACAAAAGATGACTGCCCTGAACGCTAAGGCCTGTCCGTATAGGACTTGCTTATTAGCCACTCATGTTTTCTGATGGTTTTATAAAGACTTGAAAGATTGATTGAAGAAAAACACTGAGTCCTTGCCAGCTAAATAAACAAAACTGGTTTTGTAAATGAACAGTTATTTTGTGCTGCAGGCAAAGTTATCCTATTTAATTACGATTACTGAAATGTGCACATAATTATAAGCCTGAAACGCAGTACGGAAGATTTATTCCTTGGCTATAGGTTTGAAAATTCAAACCTTCACACATCTGTGTGGTGAACATGTAACAGAAGCACTCAAAGTAGCTCTGCACCAGATAAAATAGCAGCCCTGGTATTTGTTACTCATAATAAATCATCTTGTCTTTATGCTTTTGCTTTGGTAGATTTGAACCACGCATGATATAACCTGTCAATGTTTAAACTTAAGACAAGCTGACAGATGATTCTTGCCATGTTTTTCAGCCTTGGTAGTGTCTCATTGTTTCCAGCTTTTATGCTGAGCTGCACTATCTTACCCCCTTTTTATTTTTACCTTTTGCACATATGTTATATCAGTTTTTGCCTCAAAGCAAGATTAAAACCTATAAATTTAAGACAATAAAAGTATATGTAATTGATTTGGTTGAGTGTTTTTGGATGGCAGCATTTAGCCAATGATCTGTGTAGAAGTGTTAGTAGTGCCGCCCATAGCCTAGTACTGTGACAAGTTTGTATGCATTTAAGCTAAAATGTCACATATACTGTTTGTGAGACTGGCCTAAAAAACACAAGAAATAATAAAAGGGAGTCTCACACTATTACATTTTCTGCTTTTAGTAACAACAAAATTGAAATCAAATTGTGAAAGCTTAAGTGATCGGTATATAGTGGATTCCACATGCTCCATGCAGCTAACCGATAACCACACTTCTCAGCTTTGTGTACATTTTTCTGATTCTCTATCATCAACACAGAGCACTTCACTTCATACTAAATTAGTTATTTGATTAGCATTGAAACTCTTGACTTAATTCCTTCATCTCTTTCATAAAAAGGCAGTGACAAGAAATAATTTGAAAATCCTGATAGTGGTTAACCTTATGGTTATCAACTTCTAATGATCCATGTGTCATGTCAAGACACTGGAATTCTTTTGAGTGAAAGTTGCTGTTGTCAAAGCAATGTCACTAACTAGCTGTACTAAGGAGGTGGATTAATTGGGAGAGTATTTTTTTTGCGTGTGTTTTGCTGTGTTGTGAAGTACCATTATTTATGGAGTTTTCTTTGCTTTCTTGATTTATTTATTTTTTTCCAATGTATGGTGCTAATTTAGCCTGCTATTTATTTCTCTACCACAGCCTCCATAGTAATGCCAGATAGTCTCCCTTTGTTTGTTTTTGTGTGGTTTCTTGATCTGCTAAACATATTTGAATGGAAATATTGCTCCCTTCCTGTTCCTGGCACTTACACTACCAATTTAACCTTTTAAATCATCTAATTTTATTGTAAATGTATATTTTTGGAGTAGACTATGGTGATTCCAGTTTATTCTGGGTTGTCTAGGTTTAATATCACATGGTCACACTGAGAAACGTATGTATCAGGGTAAGCAAAGTGAAAAAGGCTAATTCAATTTTGATAGTAGGAAGCAATGAAACCGAGACAAATGTTACTCTCTCCTATTAGGGCAGATAGGAGGAGAGCAAATTTACAAAAAAAAAAAAATAGCCTGCAGCCAGTAGTTCAGTCATGTTTACCTGGACTTCCTGAAATCCATGCTGTCAAAGGCCATCATATAAAATTGTTTTTATTGAATAAATCTGCTCCCAAGAGGATTTTTCCTCACAAATGTAATGCTGTGACAGCCAATCGAAGAAATCCAGGGTAAACAAATGTTCAAAAACAAATGGTCAACAGTAAAATCTTGCTAAAATGTGGATTCTTGTACTGCAAACAGCAAAGCAGAATCTCCTGTTGAAATACTTTGGTCTTCTGTAAACTCCACATCTTCAAAAATCCTTTTGAAATTTGATTTAAAAAAAAAGAGTATATACTATACTTCTTTCTTCTTTCCTGGCTCTATGGGACCATTGATGGGTACATGTATCACTGTGCATATGTGCTAATGTTTGTGCTTGGTTTCCCCATGGGTACTTGGGGAACCATGTCCTGTGCACTTGATCAAAAAATACATAAACTTGCATATGGGGTACAGTTTTGTATGACTTGTGATGAATTCAACATTGTTAAACCCTCAGTTTATAAATCAACAGTTGATTAACTTCAGTTTCATCAACACTGAAGCCCTGCGATTTCGGTCCACGATTAGATTTACACACCGGAAAGTCATCATTCAACAGACTCCCTGTAAACCTAATTTCAGAAAAGAGCAGCTGGGTGTATTTCATTATGGAGAGGATGTGCCATGGCAGAGCTTTCACAAAAATGAAGTGACACTCTGGGAAAGGCAGAGGACAGTAATACCCCATAATGGCGATAGATGGTGAAAAACTATCCCCCAGGCTTCCTAGGACAGCTGAGCAAACATGTCAAAAATAAGATCCAGTACATGGGTGTCAGACTGCTTGCATGCAAGAGCATGGTATCCCAAATCTACACAAATGAACCTGCTGCAAGTTAAGATCAATAAGAACACAGACAAAAACAGTTTAAAACTATGCCGTGCAAACTAATGTTGATTTTTAGTTTCAGTTTCATTCAGACTGAAAACTTATTCCATTGATTTTTATTTTTATTTTTTTTCAGTTCTGTCCAGTTTTCTGCTGCTCATAAATTATGTCAGACTGGTTTTACTGGGGCACAAAAGTGTAGATCTGCATAAAAATGTATTAGTTGTACAGCAGCTAAGTGGAGTTCTGACCTTTCTCAAAGTAGTTAAGTGTGAACTGTTACAAGTAAAGTGCAACTACCCATACTGTGGGGGAGTGCAATGTGCTGTACAGCTGCTGCACAGACACACCTGGGGAGCTGCCACTACTACTCAGATAGGATGTGTTATCAAGTGTTAGATAATTACCTGTTTAAAAAGAAATGGAAGATTAAGGTTATGCTTTAAACTCAGTCTAAAAACTAAGGAAATATTGAAAAATTAAGATACACTATTTTTTTATTTTTATTTATTTATTTATTTTTTAATAGTACACTAAAGCTCTGTTACCTTTTTTTTGTCCTATGTGAAAATGTCCTTATTGGATGTCTGTTGTAATATTTTCAGTTAAGATCATTTCTTGGAGCCGATGAAGAATTAACTTAGCTACCTCTATTGTCATAGGCTTTTCATTACTGAATATTTAATCTTTATTTAAAAGGACTTGCCCATCTCAGTGACTATGCCGCTGTGGGTAATGGCTAATATTCCTGGGTTTCCAGAGTGCCTGTTGATATCCGGGCTGTTCATTCTGCATATTCACACGTGTCTGTTTAAAGAGATTAAGTACTGGCTCACTTGAGCCTCATCTTCGAATTTGTGTAAACAAAACTGAATCGAATCAATGTAATTAACTGTGATATGTTCTCTTTTTACACATATCACAAGCCAACGACCAAATTTGAGACCACTTTGTTCCCCAACATTTTTGCCTGAAACAGAATTTTGCAGTTTGCCATGAAATTCAATAGCACATACTGATAAAAAACAAAGCTTACAGTTTTTTTTTTTGTTTTTTTTTTACCCCAAAAACTATGACTGAATGTTGAGCCGCTGCACTAATAATGATAAATGAATGCAAAGAATCACTTAATGACCACGAGACCCTCTTCCATTAGTTCAGAGGAGGGTCTCATGACCTCAATGTCTATAATAACCTCTCCATCAATCACATCTCAGTAGTAATCACATTATGATCATTTTCCATAAATTACATAATATGCATTGATCAACTCTGTAATCCATTACTGTACATTTGAAGTTCTCAGTTGGCAAGCCAGTCAAATAAGATGAATATATTCACAAAGTAACCAGACCGTGTCCTTGCATGCAGTAGACATGTAAAAGGCCATTAGCTGGCCTCTCAAACATACACGGACAGGCACACTCTAAGGCTCTAGAAGAGACTTTGAGCTTCTGTTTCAGACACTGTGACTAAATTAGCAGAGCCCTAGATTTTCAAGCTGACATAAGAGATAAAAGGAGTTAAACAGCCCTGATTTTTTTTCAGCAGTTGATGACAGAATTCTAAATATTTAACCTTTTAAACAGGCCTGCCAAACCAATTCTGGTTGGCAAAGATAATTGATCCATGGAACTGGGGCACAGTTTTATATTGACACATTATGTAGACACTCTTTAATGAACAAACTGAAATTTGTAAAGCTCAATATTTGCATTCTGGATAGGATTTGTATGCATTTCTATTTGTTGCAGTAGCTATGCTGCTACACTGGTGATTGCAGCAGCTTTTCTAACTCGATTAATTTGCTTGCTCTGGTGAGTTCCAGCACACACTTCATGCTCGCATCCATCCACAAATGATTGCCGTCTGTTTTTTTTCTCCATGGTTCTCTGCTACAAATACAAATATGAAATGCCGCTTGGCACTTCTCATTCTGGTTTTAATGGCGTTTGTTGTTGGTTGTTGTGCTAGTGACTGAAAAGATACTTAGAAAACTGCTTTAAGAGGCCAAAGTTTCCAGACTACAATGCACCTGAAGAGATGTGTAGATCACTATACATTTCAACCCCCCTCCCAGCCTATTTTAGATCTGGTGTGCAAAACCTTTCAAACTTTCCGGAGAGTCAAAATAGATTTGATCTGGCAGTCTGAAGAATGCCGAAATAAGCAACTGTCTTCATCAGCCAAAGACGAGCATATGATACCAGAGCAGAATTTAAGCTGTCTGGATTTAAGAACAAACATCTTGACAAGATTTAAAAAAATTAAATTAAATCCAACAGAAAATGTTTTACTCTAACTGTTCTTTGGGTTTACAGAACAGATGAGAAAGACTTTCAGAGCACATATGTTGTGAAAAGCACTGAAAAGGAGCTTTCATTCTGTCTGGCAAAATCTTTGGTCACTAGTGCATCCCAAACTTCATATGATCTACAAACTAAATTTTATAGGATTTATTTTTCATTAAAGTACCTGGACCTCGTATTTTTCCTTTTTTAGATTTTGAACTCGTTAAAAAAATTTCAAACAATTCCGCAATTTTAGATGTGGTGGCACCAGTTTTTCTAATGTTAGATGCTGGTTGAGTATTTTTCCATCGAGGAAATGTAACTCACAGCAGACACCAAAATCATCATTAATTTCTATATTTGGGGTGTTGTCAAAAGCCCCTAAATGAGGGATTAAGTGACTCAAAAGATTAATTTGGCTTGAGCTCTAAGTCTGCTTATATATGTTGTGTATTTGGAGACAAACCAAAGATGACAATATTGAAGCTTCCTCTATAATCAAGGTTTAAAATTTCAAAGACACTATCGAGTTTGTCTTTACTCTGGGATAGTGGTCCGGACGACACTGTGGCCCTGTGGCATGAACTGACGCTGGGGTTTAGATAATTGGGAAAGCAACCAGCTGCTGACAGACCACAACATGATACTCACTGCAAACCGTCAAACCAGGATAAAAAGAAATGTGTGGATACTGTAGGCCCATGTTGAAAGATGAACATGAAAAGCAGGCTTCCTCTCATGAAACATTAATACTGGATCACAGAGCATGTAAAAAGCATGTCAGTTTTGAGTCAGGCTGTACAAGGACTCGTCTCAAGGGGTTACTGGTAATCTACACCAGAGGATGCATGAACGACTCATGAATATGTATGCACACTGGACACTGTATCCACATTGTAACTGAAAACACTTGTGGACTGGTGAGAGAAACATCTCAAGAAGTGTTGACATCAGTGTAAAAGTGGCCTTTGGTGTTCGTTACAGAGGACTTAGGGCCCTTCCCAGTTGGAGTACTCGCATGTGAATCTTTTTTGGCAGATGAGCATTTAATTAACAAGAATCAAATGTGGCAAACAATTATTTTGTAGAGGTTGCTGGTGTGCTTGATTGAGTGGTGGATGATGTACTGAAACTGTTCAATATAACTGTACATCTTAACATTCATGTAACATTTTTTGTGTAACTTGGGCCACTGATGTGCATAGAGCACATGCAAGGAATTAACATCCTGGCTGAAAGTACAGTACACTGAAGTTAAGTATTGAAAGTTGTCAGTTTAAGTCTCCTTTACGCAACAAACCCTCAGGAACTATTTTCATCTATATTTATAGTTTTTAATAATAATTTGAATGTGACAGAAGGAACATTTGCACTGTGTGGCATTTACTTTTGACTATTTACAACAACTGAATATGATTAATCTTATTCATAATGATGAGCTTATACTAATGCACACTTGCACACTTTATAAGTTGATCTGTGCTGTGTTTACCTTCCTTCTAATATGCTCCTCTCTCCTTTCTTCCCCCTAAAGCTGTACTCTGTCTCTGGAGACGACTCCACTATCAGGTAACAGGGCTCAAAATAATGGGGCTTTGTTTAGACCTCCACGATTCTTGGCAGAGGATTGATTTCTTTTTTCTTTTTTTCCACTGGTTCTTTTGATTACTCCTTGTGTCTCCTGACTGAGGGGTGAGATTCCACCTGTGCAAAGATCATTTTTGCTTTGGAAAAAACACCATGATGGTTCTTTATGGTCATGCCAGCCACAAGGGCAAGAGCAGGCTTTCATGGCCAGATAGTTAGCAGACAAGCAAAACATCATTACAAAGCCTATGGGGGGGCTTTTAATCATTGAAGCTATAGGTGACTTAAAATGTTACATTAGAATCAAATAGGAATAACTCTTTAAAGCTTCCCTACTGTTCCTAATTGCATAACTTAATTTGCTGCTGCCAATTGGGATTTTGAATAGTTACAAATTACACATCCAAGACAGAACCGTATTAAGACCACTGCTCTTTCTCTTCTGATAACCTGTTGAATTTTGATCTGAGAGAATAGCAGCTTTACTGTTGAGCGTGGCATGAAAGTAGAATTTTGTTAAACAGCTGCCAGACAAGGCAGCCGTTCATTGGTAAATAATTTTCAGACATCCTGCAACAAAGAGAAATTTACTTTTCATTGACTTAAACGCTGGATTGACCTCAGATTGACCCAGCCCTTGAGGAACCCTCACTTCCTGCTACCATGATTCAAACTTCTGTACAACATGAGAAACGATGACATTTACGAACCAAACCTTGTCTATCCTCTAATCTGCATAGTGTTGCCATCTGGGCGCCTCGCTTAAATGTTTTCCAACCTGACCTTATCCCAACACCGTACTGATGCAGCCTCGTGCACTCCATCATCAGCATGTGCATAGCTGTGGACCAGGCCAAGGACATCCTTGTGGGCTCATTTATAACACATATAAAAGGGTAGAAGTTAAAGTGGGCTCAGGCTAAACATGCTATTTAAAGCAAATGAGACATTTGACAAATTTGAAACTCAACATACCCAGGGTGATTTACAGTACTCTTTTATTGCAAACTCAAACCCAGTGAAGATTATACCTGCTAGACGGCAACACCGTGCAGTATAGGGTTAACTTAGGTACCTCTATTATCATAGGCTTTTCATTACTGTATATTTAATCTTTATTTAAAAGGACTTGCCCATCTCAGTGACTATGCCGCTGTGGGTAATGGCTAATATTCCTGGGTTTCCAGAGTGCCTGTTGATATCCGGGCTATTCATTCTGCATATTCATAAGTGTCTGTTTAAAGAGATTAAGTGCTGGCTCACTTGAGCCTCATCTTCCAATTTGTGTAAACAAAACTGAATCGAATCAATGTAATTAACTGTGATATGTTCTCTTTTTACACATATCACAAGCCAACGACCAAATTTGAGACCACTTTGTTCCCCAACATTTTTGCCTGAAATAGAATTTTGCAGTTTGCCATGAAATTCAATAGCACATACTGATAAAAAACAAAGCTTACAGTTGTTTGTTTTGGTTTTTTTTTACCCCAAAAACTATGACTGAATGCTGAGCCGCTGCACTAATAATGATAAATGAATGCAAAGAATCACTTAATGACCACGAGACCACGAGTTTCATACCTCTAGCATGGTAATGAATTAAGCTATTTTTGTGGCTGATGATGGTTAAACTCCTTACTAAAACATGTACTGTAATATAAATTCAGCTTCTGTACCATGAGCTAAGTAGATGGTTCATGATAAACTCGGATGATTAAACCAGGCTGCTTATCAAAAAACAACTATTATAAGAAGAAAAATGTCAGAAGAGTGGAAAAATGCAAACTGATGGAGGGATTTAAGTTATTCAGGCTCTTTTGTAAGTCCTGCCACTTTTAAACAAGGCAGAAGTAAAAAATGAGTAATTCTAACTCATGACCTCTCATACACACGCAATAAGAGATATAACTACAGCAATATCTATTCATTCATTTTTAATACCCACTTAATCCAGTTCAGGGTCGCAGGGGAGCTTGAGACAGGGCAAGAAGGGGGGGTACACCTAGTTCATCACCAGTCCACACAGAGACAGACAACCATGCACACTCACAGTCACGCCTAGGGTCAACAACCGCTCAACGAGGGGCAGCCATGGCTCAGTGGTTTGAGTCAGTCGTCCAATAACTGGAAGGTTGGCAGTTGAATTCCCACTCTCACCAATCAAAAAAAATGAATGTATGCATGACAATAAATCTGATCTTAATCTTAGGATATACCTTATGACCTATTCAACCTAACATGGACTGTGGGCGGAAGATCAACATACAAACTCCCCACAGAAAGGCCCCAGTGAAGATTCAAACCGGGTGACAGTTCTAACTACCACACCACCATGCAGCCTCTACAGCAACAAATATGCATATATATTAAAAAAAACCCTGACAGAGGTAGACTAAGAAATAAGATTTTAAAAATAAACATTTAATTTTTGTAGCATTTTTTTTTTTAATAGTCCCTGGATAAGAGCAATAACAAACAACAATATTTTATTAGGTGAAGCTTTTATTCTCTTCTTATGACAAAGAGGCCCAAATGACCTGCCAGCAAGCCTAGATGGAACTTAAAATTATTTTAACGTTAAATTTTAATTTTAGCTGAGCAACAAATAACTGTGAGTCAGCTCTCTCCTCCATCTCTATATACAGCAGCGTCAAACCAGCACTCAGAAAAATACGAGCCATCTGTGAGCCTCTGAAGAAAGTGGCAAACTTGTGAAATACCAGCGGCTCAGCAATTCCTCATGAATGTTCCCCTCAGTGCACTCTGTTGGCTAGGACTAATGACCTGCAGCGTCGGCTTGTTTTATTTTAAACAAACCTGCTCACAAAGCAGGGTTTTTTCTTTATTTTCATGAATTGCTTCATATGGTGTGAAGCACTTATTTATACAGCAGAAATGAATGGTTTTCAGAGGTCAGTATGTTTGCATCAAGGAAAGCTATGCTGAAAGAGCATTTCTATTTGACGACAGATGCTGATTGTAAAAATGAATCAGTCTTACAATAAACTACTCCTGTGACCGGGGTTACTGTCTATCTTGTAATGTCATGCTCATCTGGCTTTGTATATGGAGCTGAGATTACATCTATTATAAATCCAAACTCAGACTTAAAATACTCATCTATCTTATTTGCCACTGAGGAATCTGATGCATAGAAATGACCAGTGAACATGAGAGACTGGTGAGTAAATTCATTATCCAGACATTATAGTCCTCCCATGTAAGTATACCTAAATAAGAACACATTTGTAAAGAGAGAACATTACACAGTCCCCTTAACTCATCTTGTCCATTTTAAACAAAGTTGCTTAACACTACTTGACACAAACTCACCAAATGTCATCAGAAACTGAATAAAAATCAGCTGAATCCTGAATCCCCAGGAAAAGTCATTTCAAACCCCACTCAGTTCATACCAATGAGATGTGCTAAGACAAAAAAAAGTTAAATAAAGAAATAAATACCCCTACTAGTATAATGACTTCTACTACTAATATCAGTAATAATAATGAAACTGATAATCAGCTTTCACATTTGTGTGGTATGGGACCTTATTATCTCCTCTATAAGGCTGGATATAGACACACAGTATGTTTTGGGTACTTTGCACTTTGAGGGTCTAAATGTTAAAAAAAAAAGGGGGAAGTAAATATTATTCCTGCAAAATTCTTCTGCTCTTAAAATGTAGTTTTAGCTACAAATTAGCATATCAAAAACTAAGAAAAATCTGTTTAAAAAATTCTTTCCTTGTATTTCCCCAGCTTGTGTAACACATCTAGTGAAATTGCTGGGGTGGCCACAATGTTAAGGGTGAACACCACTGAAGGACGAAGGAAGTTTTATAGGCAACGGAGCGGTAACAATCCTCCTCAGTTTGAACTCCCTTTGCTAACTCCTCATATCCTGGCAGAACAAAAGCCTTTTCCAGGCCCCAGTGGCCAATTTCCTCTCTTCTTATTTACCTGTTCATTAAGGAAAACTGTGGAGAACGAGGACAACGAGCACCTCATGCAGAGCCACCCCAAGCCATTACTTACACTATAGCTGTGTTGCTATGTGCAGCTTGGGTTGCAGCTGCTAATGATGAGGGATGGCAGTAAAAGGAGGAGGATCCCCTCTGTGCATTGAGAAGGAGGGTACAATAACCTGATTACTAATGGCTGCCAGGAAAAGCAGGCATTACATTCTTTTTGCAGACGAGACACTTGCTTCATGCCTGCAACTGTCCTAAATCCATACAGCTGCTCTGTCTTTCTCTCCGTATATGTGTTTATCATTGAGCTTTTGTAAGCTGTTGAAGCCTACGTATGGGAATCAGGCAGTTGCATTTCTGTCCTCTTTATGCATTACTATGCCGGTCCATCAAAATGTGTTTTGATTTAATTATGTATTTACACTGGAGGTCCAGATGAACAAAGAAGTTGCTGAGTAGTTTGCCCCTTGGAGCTGCTGCTGAGATGTGGACTGCGAGAGGAAAATATATCATATTCTGCAACTTCTAAGCCGAGAGCTAATCATACAAGAACCTTTTAATAAATAGACTTAAGCCATCAAATTGTCTTTTATCATTTGGATACCTGCAATTCAATCCAGGCCCATTCATTTGTCTGTTCAGCCTTAAGTGTCTGTGGTACTGAGATAGACCCAGAGCTATTTATGGAGAGAGCGAGAGATAAAAGAGACTGAGACTGACGACCAGATACACACAAGACGAGGAGTATGCAGCCATGCTAGTAGCTCTTTTAGCTTACACAGTAGTGCTCTGAGCTAGATGCTGAAGTCGGCAAAATAAGATACTCATGATGGCAATACTAACACGCAGTCTCTGCTATTTCTAATGCAAACATTTCCCTTTGCTTTTCAAGCCCTCAGTGTAGTTGTAGAGTGAGACACCTCTTTTTACAGTGTCGGCAAGCTGTCTGCCTTTGGCATCTATGATAAAGAACCCAAAATACTTCCACTCATATTCATTGTTTTGACCGACTTCAACCACATTCGGATTCTGGGCTGCAGGTGCTTTGGCCATTTTAGAGTCGGTTGAGTTGGAAGGACAGGGTTTCTTTTCCACAGGCCAGAAAACAACCAGAGTTGCTTCATTACATTACTGTATACATCTCTTCCAATACTTTTTTTTGTTCTGTTTGACGCCTGCACTTCTAACCTCCTTATAATGTGGCAACCTTAACAACCCATCCAATTAAGGCAGCTACTACTACTACATGTCATGTCTTTACCCTTCCTTGGAAAATAAATGAAAAGGATACATGACTTGCGGCACACTACTAAAGGTGATGTACACCAGATGGTATTGGGAGTGGGTACACTCTATGCTGACAATATAATAAATGGGTATACTTCATACCCAATGTATTACCAACACTACACTACTCTGCCAGTTAATGCACAACCTTGTTTCCATATAGTCCTGCACTTAGGTCAATGTGACAAGTGTCTAACTACTTTCCACCATAGATACTGGTTTAAAATATTATTACTCTGTCATTGCAAGTTGTCATGTTGTGCAAATAATCTTATGTAATGTCACTGAGATTTTTCTCAACACTAGGTTTTTCACTCAAAATTTTCAACATGAATTCCAATTTGTATCAACAAAAGTCTTAGCTTTTTTAGGTGATTTTGCTGTGACGAACAATTATCATGTCATCCTTGTTAACTACAGTGCCCTTGTTGCGGCGCCTTTGCCAAACACACACAGTCACACACACATACATAGCAAGTAGGTTGCACAGACACAGGCCAATTAGGTCCTTGTTACCTTAAGTGACTTTTGAAAACAGCAGCTGCTGAAAAAGAGAATTGTAAAGAAGAGGATGAGGAGGAGGGGGATGATTATTAGGTGCGAGCATGAGCACCAAAACAACTTCCCAGTCTGCTGATCAAGACCTATTTCAAATCATCTCTCCCTTTTAAGCATTCACTGACATACCAGTCAGGTCTCATAAAAGAAAAGCTAATTGATTTTCATATCACTGAGCAATTTCATATGTGTGCACATGTGTGAAGAAGAAGTGAATAAATAAATCCATAAATCCACCTTCAAAGCTCTTTATTAGAGCAGCAAAATATTTTGCTTTTTGGCTTCTTTCCATTTTGTCTGAATACCATGCATGAAGGAAGAAATATGGAAAACTGATCAATATAAAGCAGGTTTTTTGTAATTGTGTCAACTGCGGGTCAAGTGTAGGTCTCCTGAAATTATGTTACACTCGTCGCCCCCCCGCCCTGACTATGGTGTCACACTGCCTCATGAAGTCCTGACACACAACCCAACCTCTGCTATCACCCGGCCTGGCTCTGGCTCACTGGAATGGTTTCAAGTCTGGCTGTGCAAACAAGACAGGCTGCAAGTAATGGCTTATTGTTTGAGGATTCGCACTCATGCTGTGGGAGGATATTAATGCTCTTTTGATGGAAGCTTTTACATCCAGTCTCATGAAATGATGTGAGTTCCTGAGGCTGTTGTCATGAAGCAATCACTTATAGTAAATCGTGAAGGATTGATTTTATATTGATGCTATTTCATCTACCAGTTTGAATGTGGTACGAATAATTTGTTTTGTTCCATTTTTTTTATCGGTGAAATGTGTTGGAGAATGTATGTAATTAATGAAAAATGACCAAGAAAAAATGGCAGCGGAAAAAAAGAAAAAAAATTTCCTTCAAGCTGTGATATGAATTTGCAACTTACAAGTGATTCTAGTTACTTAAACTGAACAGTTTGGTGGATTGGGCATTAGAAAAAACAAACAAACTATCTGGACCAGTACCCAATTGTGCTGATACTGTATCAGCAAAACCTCTACTAGGAAGTCCATTGGACTTCCACTATATTCAGACTGAGCCAAGTGATTTAGTGAATATTTTAAAAAAAGCTATTAAAAGCTCGACAAAGGATTACACCTCAGACAGCCAGCAGGCAGCTATTAAATCTCTTTTTTTTTCTTGCATGTACGTAATTCTCTTTATACACAAGCTGTCCCTTTTGAAAGACACAAAGATGACGTCAGACAGGATTTCTTTAAAAAGGGGCTTTTTGGATTTTGTAATGAAATTAGTTATGTGAGCCGATGCTGTCTGTTGAAGCAAACTGTTGTGCTAATATAGTGACACTCTTTTATCAATATAATAAAACTGAGAGGAAGATTCTGAATATAAATTTCCTTGGTGAACTTGACAGGAAAGGGTTGTCCTAATTCAAAGAGGAAACCACTGATGTTTATCAATTTAGAAACATACTGGAGTTGTGATTTTTCCAGTGCCAAGAAAAAAACACAGCTTCACGAGAAATGCAAACCAAATGCAATAGCAAATCCAGGGGGATCATTAGACAGTCATTGTGCACTTAGCAACTCATCTGTGGATGCTGATGCTTTAAAAGCATTTACTGTACTAGTTCACCAGGTCCAGTTAATGCAAGTTGTCCAACTAAGAGAAGAGTGTGACCTCACATCCTCTTGAAAGTGGAAATATTCAGGTCTTTGACAGTGAAGTGCTTCTTGTCACATGTACTTAATTCATGACACAATAGAATGAATGACTTTGCAGACTTTCTCATAATGACAGAATATATGCATTTCATGAAAAGTTATTTCATTTTATGACTGGGTGCAGTCTACCATATCAAGGCTATGCTGTGATCATCACTTTCTAATGGTACAAATCTATCAAAACATAGTATGACCCTAAAAGAGGAGCAGGTCTTAAATGGGAGCTGCCAGCTTTTATAGATGGTTCTCCATTGTGAGAATGCTTTATAATGGGCAAGAATAGCTGTTTTTCTACATATGTCTGAGTGTGTATCGATGTATAAGAGTGAGGAAGTGACCAGATCGGTGCATCGAAGTGTGTGTGTGTGATAAGGACAGCAACAGTCAGCTTATTATCTGTCAACCACAATCACAAGAAATGTGTTAAGAAGATAGATGCCCTCTCCCTCCATCATTGATCTCAGCGGAGGCCAGATACTATCCAATGCAACACTGCATGGCACTGCTGCAATACACAGTTTTAAGTCTGTCTTTCAGGAAATTTAATCAAAATGTAGAGGTGACATCATGTCATGATCTCAGTATCCCACTTTTAAGATTAAACATTTCTAGGCTATTAGGTTAAAATCAGCAGTAATCCTTTTTTAAATCCTGATTATAAATCAAACTATGATCAAGGGTCACTGTGGCCTGACACAGATTATTACAAGTAAAGTAGACACTGAAAACAGAGCCAGTGTTGCATCTTCTATCTTTGGCCAAACTCATCCCAGCCTGAGCTCTTTATCACAACAAGACTGATGTCCCGATACAACTGCCAACACTAAACCAAACAAAAAACAAGATTTTCCGCTGTTCATGCAGAACAGCTGTACAAGGTAAGATACTGAGTAATTCTACCCGCATTGGCTCTATTGTCTCTGTTTGTTGTCATCCTAAAGGCTTTTAAAGCAGATTTAGTCACATTGTGGTTCTTTTTGTCGTATCCTTGGGGAGCTTTATTACACTTTTATTACTACTCCTTTTAAAAATAAGCAGCTACCAGCCACATCAGCAAGCCAGCATAGCTCTAGTTTCAATCATCGTCAAACAATGAATCAGTGCAAAGCAGCCCATTAGCATCACATGTAATTAGGCTAATCTGTTATAATCTTACCCTTTGGCAAATATGCATACAGTCCCACTTCAACAGATGCTATTCAAGCTATGCAAGATTATTACAGGATGTATTTGTATAGTAAAATCAAGAATAGACTGACATGTCTCATTGCTTCTCCTCATAAACTAGGGATGGCATTGTCTTTCCTCCTTGACTAAAACAGAGGAAGAATATGACTGGGAAAACTGAGCTAATTTGAGCTGGAGAATGTATTTCAACTAAATAGGTTGACCTCTATTATCTGTAATCATTAGAGAATGGTATCAGTGAGAGACTTTTTTTTTCTGGGTAGAAACAAGTAGTCACTAAGCAAAGGAATTCCTCTGCACAGCATCCAGAATGTTCGAGCAGGGACTTGCCTCATGCTCAACCAGCGACTGGGGATCTCAGATTTCTACTTTGGATTTCTATCTCAAAAAACTGTGCACCAAATAAGCTTCCTCTTTGATTTTTTTTTTTTTTTTTGACACTTGATAATAATAACAGGTGTGAAATATCTTATGACCTACCAATCACTGGTTAAGAGCTTCCTTCATCATTGCAGAAATTATATTCAGTATGATGATTTTCTCATGTTAGACCTCTCAGCCAGATGAGAGTGGCTATTTCTGATGAAGGGCTATTGTTGTAGCTTTCCTCATGTAAATGTCAGATTTCCAGCACATATTGCCACAATGAGAAGTTCATCATCAAAAGGCAATCTCTTTGCTGGTCATCAAGAACAGGCTGCTGGTAGTGTGTGCGTATCTGGGGTGTGGTGGGGTAGGAAAAGTGCTCCTCACACTAGATTAGATATGGGCAGCGGGGCTGATTACACAAGAGGCTGTGAGGCATGCATAATCACGTCATACAGCTTAGGTTTTTTTTTTTTTTTCTTTTTTAACTTTCCCTTTACGATTCTGGACAGTTTCAATCTCTGCTGTATCTTGATGCTGAAATGACCACGCAACAAATCAATGCAAAGAGAAATAAACTGAAATAATTATCATGCAGTGAAATGCAATTTGACCTTTAATATCTGATTTTTTTATTTTATTTTTGTAGTCATTGTAGCTAAAATTCATTTCACTTCTTAATTTTTCAAAATGTCTTACTTGTCACATTCATCACTGTTTGTCACGCACAGACGTTTGTTTTAAGTTCTGCGGCATTGGTGCTATGACGCATCAGCTGCAGAAAATTTGAGATCAGGTGCAAAAACTCTTACTTAATAGAAAAATTCACTTCATCTCTTTTAACTCCAATAATGCCAAAAATGATCACACAGTTAAATGACTGGTCTATCAACATACAGTTACTTATTCTATTTGTTGATTTTTTTTTTCTGGCCTCTTGTTATTTGGATACTAATGTGGGCCCATGCTTCTAGCTTCTTGAATTGTAACAATACATAAATTTACTCCAGTGTTCAGTATGTGATGTTTGGTTTGTTTAGAAATTGAGACAAAAATATATAACCTGAATATGTTTCTGTGAACCAATTGTTGAATACTAGATGTTGAATGTTACAAACTTGCAGGACAGTGTTCCAGTTTTGTTACACACGCATGATGTGTTAACTCACACAGAATTGGCACCTTCTTTGCTTCTCTACTGTTTAACCCTTTGGTTCAAACTGAAATATCTCAAACAGCATAGAATGCTTTGCCATAAAATATTCATAGACATTAATGCAGTGCAAGGGATGAGTTGCTTGCATGGCTGGACATTTTTGTGAATGAAATTCTCAAAATATATACTGGATTGACCATTTATGATAAAACACAAATAAAAACAAACAAAAACAAAACTTTAAAAAACAAAAACTAAAAACCCCAGTAAGTTAGATTTGATTTACTGGGGGAATTTTCGGGTCAACATTATCTCTTCGTCTCTTTTTCGTCATTTCTCCGAACACAATAGTGAAGGCCTTTTACTGACCTTTCCTGCTGTATTCTGTCTGGGTACCCTGAGGTGTATGACTGACAGATAGGCTTTAATTGACATGAAAGCATTCTTGAAATTGGGCGAGGTGACGTGAGAGATATGTGAAGAAAGTTTTAAAGTTAAAAGGTCACGGGCAGCTTGATGTCTCTTTATGAGTTTAAATCAAAGAATGGTGGGATCAAGGATGTGGAACAACTTTCTTTCCTCTACAATACCACCGCAGGATAATGGGGTCATTGTTTATACCTTTAAATTCGATTGCAGATTAAATATTTTGAAAGTTCCCGAATGTGAAGGAATAAGAGGATAAATACCACTTTGGAGTGATTGGACAGTCAATTTAGGAGAGTCCTTTTGAATTCCTTGAGTGGAACGATGTTTTACTACCTCACTGAATGCAACTGATTGTTTTCTGTGACCTTTCACTTTATTCTCTATGGTTCAGCAACAAGAAGAACAGCAGTGCGAAGCCTGAGAAAATACTCCTCTGGCTACTGGTATGCTTTAAGTACTACAGAAATGCAACTCCTATCTCAAGAGCTTGCTTATCTATAAACTATAAACAGGATAAGCATTATGTGTAAGCTCTCAGCTCAAAAGGAAATTTGTTGAGTCAGTCTTATACTGCTTCTTAAATTCAATTAAGAATATTTTTAAAAGGTTTTCACAAATGGTCCAGTTACATTACATGTTAATTTCCATAGAGAGGGGAGTGGACCAACAGACCAGAAATAGAAGTGGATCGTGATGCATTATCTGTACTGTGAGTTTATTTCCATTCAGTCATCAATCCAGATGACTCCAGTTAGTGATGATGGTTATGTGCATGGATGAACCCCATGACTTTCTTATACGGTACAGCATTAATCAGCTGGAATGTTACAGAAGCATATTTGATGCCATTAAACCCTACATAACTGAATTTTGTAATAGCAAAAATTTGGGCTATTTATTAATCTGATTTTATGTAAATATGTTGAAATATATGTTTTGTATTAGCAACTGCACATTTCTTAAAACAATTATTTGGTTGTTAGTCATACAGCCTGGAATTTGCAGAGGATTTATGTTGTGAATTTGTTTTGTTTAACATCATGACCTCTGTTGGAATATCATTGCACAGACTTTCATGTGAGTGTGCGTTAGTGCAGAGAAGAACAAGCAGTTTATATTCACATAGCTGCGTTTTCTGGAATAATACCTAATGATATAAATGTGTCTGATCCTGAACGATGAGAAAACAACAACAAATTTGTATGTAGTCAAACTCAAAAGTGAAGTTTTTATGAGATTCAAGGAGGAGTTGATTTATCAGAATAGACCTGATAAAGTATTTTTTGACCTGAACTGAAAATTGCATCTAAAATATTTAACTTTAGAGGTAAGGAGGTTTGTGCTAATATGACCTGCATTGTAATAAGAAATAAGCTGTCAGGGTTGAGTTTTACTGCAGTTTTGGACCTAAATTAAGGACTTTCAGAGGAAGGAGGTGAAGACAGGCAGAGATAGTCTTGGTAGCTTTATTAAAAACAACAAAAGGCACTGATAACAGCCCTTTGAAGTTAGGACCGGAAAATGTTCCACACTTTTTCAAAGGTTCTCACTCCAGTGGTCTAAAACTCACACTGGTCGTCACTCAAATAGCTGGAAAAATACATACACACACACTTCATAGTGAACCAGTGGAAGGTGTTGTCTACAGTAGGCCTAATCCTGAGATTGCTGAGCAGAGCAGAAGTCTGACTTTGTGCCAGATTATATGAGGTATCTCCCAGATGGCTATGTGAATAGTAGACGGGAAATACCTCAGTCAGTTGTGATACAACCTTGTTCTTTTCTTAATGCATTTTATCAGACGTTTAATTGATCTGTTAGTCATGAAGAACCTTGGCATCAGGGCTGGATTTGTACTGTTATAAACTGAACCAGCAAAAGTTCAGACTTAACTGCGTTTTTTTCTTCTCAGGTGTATTTGCTCTTGTATGAATGTCTCTTCATGTTCACGTCTTATAATAATTCAGTATACACACAAACGAAATGAAACCTCAACCTATATCTTCACCTTGGTTTGCAGGAACTTTTCCTTTTCCATAGGCACAGATGTATACTTCTGTTTTGATGATCCATGTTGTCAATCTAGTACAACAGGATTTAATTTGAATGCGATCTCTTTATTATGTTCTGTAAATTCATACACCTTTGTGAAACGGTCCCACAGTCCAACCTGAAATTCATGTACTTTGAACACAAATCTAATTAAATTACAATCATGAATTGGTTTTCAGCCCACGATGAAATGAGAAATTTTGGGACAGATTACCTTCATTGAATTTAATTTGTTCCTAACAAGAGCTGACATGTTGACATTAGTTCGCGATCAGAGCAAATTGCTTCCAATGAATGAAAAAAACATACCTCTCTTATGCTTCAAGAAAGTTACCAACTTGCATTTTTAAGATGTCGTGCTCATTTTCAAACTCATCTAAACAAAATGCTCCCTAAGGGAATAAAGTCGACTATGAAGACGGGAGAGAGAACTGTCGCAGCCACAATTGGCTTTCATTTACTGAATATGCCATCTCAGTATCTACAAGTAAAACGGCTGTCATGTTGGAAACAGTGCCACAGGGACTGTGCAGTTTAATCTGTCCAATAACCTTATACATGAGCATGCATTAAGAGCATGCACAAACAAACTATATTTAAACACACCAAGAAAGCGTCAGCTGTCAAAGATATCAACACAGTCTGGTATCTACATTAACTGAACTACACATTCTCATAGCCAACAAGCAGCACAGGCGCCTTCCTTTGTATACAGACACTGTCACAGATTTACAGAGGATCCTACACTCTCATTGCTTTTGTCAGTGATGGATTAAACTGAGATGGGAGAGAACTGGAAGCTACAATGGAACAATGCTCCTCTTGCCACAGATGAGCAGTCTAGAAATGAGTAGGTACCCTTCACCCTGGGACACAAAGAAATGCTCCCTTGTTTTGCTTTTTGTCTGAACTGCTCTCTTTCTTTATGCAATAATGCCACTTTGTATTGAAACACTAGGTGTTCGCTCCCACTCAAAGTACGATCCATTACCTTCTCTCCTTCTCTCCCCCTCAGTCAATCATGCTTCACAAAGGTTTAAAACTCCCTGAAACGAAATTTAACGATTCAATCAGAATCCTTCAAATTATGTCAAAGGGTATTCTCCTGAAAGAGACTGTTATCTTTTAACTTAAAAATAAAGTTCCTTGTGCCTAAGGCCAGGATATAATTATTTCTTTCTTAAAAGGAATAACTACTGCTCAGACTGGGTCAGACTTGAGTCGAGGTTGTTAGACATATCCTGTAGGTTCGGGTGATCAGTTTTCATGCCTGCAGTGCTTTCTATAATTGGGGCTACGTTTTGGAAACAAAAAATGAAATGCTACATAAATGCATAACAAGTCGAACCCTCCTGGCTTCAGTAGCTGATAGAAAATAACTGGCAAATGGCAAAAACATTCTCTTAATTTTTTTTATTCAAGTGGTAAGCACATAGTTTGCTGAGTATGTAAATGTATTGAGTAGACTTCTGACATTCTCTGTTTAGCTCACTAGATGTACTGATCCAAGGAATTTTGTACTAAACTGCATTCAAATGTACGAGCCTGACAGCTATCAGTTAAATGTTGAAGAGTATAACTTCTGTTGTCATGGTCCCACCCTTAACACTCTCTAAAGCAGGAATGTCAAACTCCGGTCCTCGAGGGCCACTGCCCTGCAGGTTTTAGACGTTTCCCTGCTCCAACACACCTGATTCAGATTGATGCCTCATTAGCTGGTTTGTGCGGAACTTAACAATCTTTTGAAGAGATCCATTTAATCTGACTCAGGTTTGACATCCCTGCTCTAAGTTGATCCCATGAAGTTGGGATCCAGAGAGTTTTTGTTGGCCACTCCCTTTTGAGAGCTGAAAACATGCCACCAAGTCAATCACAGACACAGCAAAGGTACATAGGCTAAATCCAAATTCCTCCATTTGGCCCTTTCTCTCAATTATACCTGCTGCCGTGTTTATGGGGGATTGAGGGATAGTGGTTGTCCAGCCATCAGCAGAAAGCCAGGACAGTAAGGCATTTTGAATCCCTCTTTGGCACATGGCAGTCTCATGAAGAGATATATGAATCACACATTCACACCTTGTCCTCATTATGTACACTTATGTAAAAATGCCTGTATGTCCAGCGACTTATGCCATACAAGCACACATGCACAAGCTTGCATGCAGGTTTTGCATGTGTATTTACGGTACGGTAAGCTTGTACCTGCACGTGGACAAGCATGAAGTGAGATGCATAGTGATTTGCCTATAGGACTGCCCCAGGTGAGAAGTTGGTCAAGCACAGCTAAAAAAGCCTTCCTGCCATCTGACCTCTCAGCTGGTGTACCCTTGAACACAGATGCATCCCATCTGTACACCTAACTCCTATTTAAGCTCCGCTTTGTATTCATCCCTCATATTCTCCTAAGGAATTCATTAACTACAATGAGAGGTAATTATAGAAATGCCTGGCAATCCCCCTCGAACCTGCTTACAGCAAACTAGAAGTTATAGAACACCTGACATAAAAGATTTGGGATACACTTACTCATCAACTGCACGAAAGTGCAAAAATGTAATCTCGCTGACCTCATTTACTTTCATTTTCCTTCAAAGGAGCACTTAGAAGAGTCTACTGTAAATTCACCCACCACCAAACACTAAACAAATTGCATATTCCCATTTTTACTGGGTGTCTTTGCAAAGTGTTAAAATGGCCACATTTTTAAGCTACAGTATCATTATACCCCCCAGTTTATCAAGTCTTCAGCATGTACAAATAACATTGAGGGTTCTTTTTTGCTACTATGGTCTTAGACAAGTGTTTTTAGAAAGGAATTAGTAGTCATGTGACACAAAGCTCTCAAAATTTAGAATTAGCACAGCTAGAACTAACATGCTGTAATATGCTGGGTTGTGCTTAGTTGAAAGTACAGGGTTGTGACAGAGTATTGGAATTGTCATAAATGGTGATCATGAGAGGGATGTAATTGGTTTTGTGGGTAAATGGTAATTGCTGAGATAATATGGAGACCTTGGTTTATGTGGAGGGCTCACCTGCAATTATCTGATCATTGGCTGAGAGAGGAAGAGCTGTTGTGTAAGGCTGAGGGTGAAGATAGTTGCTATGTAGGTTTGAATCAGAAAGAAGGATGTTGAGAGTCTGCAAATCAAAAGATGAGTATCTCTTGCTCAGGGGCCAAAAATGAATTCTCACATTATACATAGCAGTGAGAATGAGCCACGATGAAGATGAGAGCAGTTTTTCATTAGCTCATCAAGTAGTAACAGCCTAACAGATAGACCCCATTACTTTGATTTAATGCTTGGGTCTTTTCTTCACTATCTGTTCTCATTTCGGTGAAACTATTATATCCCTTAAAGCAGTGATTCACATCCAGGGCTGCTTGTACTATGGGGGGACTTCCACAATGGCCAGAGGAGCATGGGAAGGAGTCTATCAAGTCATTTGAAAATTACAACAAATCGCATATATAAGCTGTTGTTCCCTCTTTTGTTCAATATTAAAAAAAAGAAATTGACGAATGAACAAAATAATTTTAAATGACAACAAAAACAATTGAGTTGATTTCTTTTTTTCTCAGTGGGTCTTTTTTTTTTTTTTCTAAATCTCAGTGGGTCTTCAATAATCCTCTACAATGGCAAATGAAACAGGAAGAGAGTCACTAACAGATTTATTCTGAGAAGTATACATAGGAATAAATTCCACTATAATAGATCCATGAGTATCTGTTCCTGCTTTACCTAAAAACGTGTTGTCAGTAAACTGAGTCACAATGAGTAACTAAATGTAGCTGAAGTAAGTTTAATCATTCCAAAGCATTTCTAAAAGTTATGGATAAACAGCTATTCAGAATCAGTGAGTTTAATGTTTTCAAATGGTGGACTGAAGTAGATAAATCATTTCAAATCGAGAAATCTTAACATGAGAAATTATGATGATTTGGTCCATTTGACAGGCTGCACCGGTTTATATTAAGATCACAATAATACCACATTTTGAGTTGTGAAAAAATGATTGGCCACTGAATTCAATTTGATTGAATTGATTTATGTTAACGATTCAACTGCAAAACAGTTTACCACACTCATTTAATTTGTTTATTTAAAACTATCAGACGTCTACAAATTTGCAATTTCTCATTACCAGTGTCTGAGTGACACACCTCAGTGCTGTACATACTGTATGTTACATACAAGTCAATCAGCAAGTCCATTAATCACATGAAATGACAAACTTTACTCATCTACTCCTTTACCTGGGTTTTAGTTTGGCTATAATGTGCTGGTATAGTTGTATTTTTAAATTGAGTTCTCTCATACCGTGGCTTTGAGTTCTTCAGTAGCTGGTGAAGTGTGTGATTTTTTACAATCAAATTAAGCTGTAAACCATGAAAGATGCCACATATTAGATCATTCTATTCCTCTCTCAGAGTTGGAGGGCTTGACAGTGCCTCTTCAGTTCTTCTCAATTCTCAATACCAGTAATGATACAGCAATAATAGACTATAATAATAATGAAACGTAACTCTTCAACTTTATTGTTCTGCTAAAGCTGGAAAATAATTAATTATTTATACTAGATTGTAATTTGCAGCCAATTTATCTAATAATCCTTATGTTGATATTCGCTCAAATATTTTTGGAGAAGCACGGAGCCTTGGCAGGAGAAATCTTCTCAGCAGCAGTCTCCAGTTTTGTCTTAGTAAACAGCTTGGAAATGTAACTTATTTGTGACATATATGGAGTTAGATAATGTTTTCCTTAATATTTGTGCTTTCACTGTTATCTGTCCATGCAATCCAGTGATTGTTGAACTATTTTATTGAGCTTAAAATTACAATTTCTACCCAACTATTCAGTCCTGAGAGATGAGAGGAAAAGTATTTTCTCTATCCCATGTAAGGAATGGTGGAAACAGAGTAAAATATCAAATTAAGTGTTTAAAACAGCCTTAAATGAACGAGATGGGAATTTCGTTTCGGAGAGACTGGCTCTAAATCATCACCGATTCCCTTAAAGGTGAAAATTCTGCTCACATCTGGCACAATGAAGGATATATTTGTTTATCAACACCTCTCATCCATGCAAGCTCATCCCTCCCTGGAGAACCAGCCACATGGTCTCTGCACTGAGGCCTGGAGATGCCTGGTTTACTGAGTAAATTAATTCCCAGTTGGAGCAGACTGTTATGAATGGGTTGGGCTGGAGATGGATGAGCTACCCATTCTTCTGCACCTAGTGACAGAGATGCTGGAGCTTGTCCTACTTTTGTTGGTGGAAAAATGTGGCTTTGTACAGTAGCTCAGGGGACACTCTGTGTGAGGCTGAGAGGGCAGTCGTGTTAACGTTTGTGGAGCAGAAATGCACCCAGAGGAAATCTACTAAAAGAGATGATGATGTAGAGCTATGAAACTGAATTTGGGTTCTTCACATTGATTAAAGCGCAACTAAGATGCTGGCTTTTTGTTTGACAAAGTTTGTGCAGACATTTGCGATGTGTCATTACTTCAGGTCAGTCCCTTGACATTTAGTCTGAAATTCATAATGCTGTTCAAGCTTCATGAACTGCTGCTCTGCTATAGGTAAACAACTCTCTTCCAGTCCTGTCCCTTCTGTTGAAAGTATAGGGTTTCATACAATATGCCTTTGCCTGATTTTCCCAGCTTTCTATACCCCGCTTTGATGTCGTTGTTCCCTTTACCTAAAAAACTATGTCGTACAACATTTCAGTACTTCATTCCTTTCTAATGAATAATTGATCAAATTACCTTTGACGTTGCTCTTAAGTATTCTGCTTGGTATTCACAAATACACACACATAAACACGCAAGCATCACGTAATTTATTTACAGTGGTGCATCCATGAACTGAATTAAAGGCCTACAGAAAGGTGATTTTTTGCACAAAACTGAAATAGCAGATCGATTCCTTATATACCATGGAATTTTTTTTATGATTTTAAAATAATTTTAGGCCCCTGGATAGTCCTGATTAGGCCCAATAAACTATCACCACATTTGACTCGAATTTGGCAAACTGGAACGACAGGTGCGTGACGTCACGAGTGCCAGCTGCTGGAACAATCACCAGTAGTTCTAGTAGCGAAGCCAGCAGTTTGCCAGACCTGGACAGCTTCTTCACGGCAAATTTCGATGTGTGCCGCGGGACGTCGCTTGGAAATATAAAACGTTGGGTTCAGTGCAGTTTTTATTGCGAGTAGATGTACGAAGTGTGTGTGTTGTCCTCAGCACCAGCAGCTCACACCACCGGGGGCAGAGGAAGCAGAGAGACCTGCGGTCGGACAGGAATCCACCTGGCGGAGAGCGAACACACTCTCCGCCAGGTGGAGAGTGGAAATCAGCCGGCAGAGCGATCATGTCCACGTCGGGGCTCTTGATGATTGCTCTGCCGGCTGATTTCAGGGCAACCATCCCGCGGTGTGTCCGCTCTCCGCCAGGTGGATTCCCCCTGAGTGTCCGCACCGCAGGGAGCTGAACACGGCGGGATGGCTCCGGCTGATTTCACCAGAGAGGAGGCAGGCGGACAGGGAGGCACAGACACAAGTTCCGACCGCAGGTCTCTCTGCTTCCTCTGTCCCCGCAACATTTGAAACTTTTCAGGTGAGAAAGTAGTCGTTTAGATCCCCAACGTGTTGAAAACCTGACAAAATACCGGCTGTTTACCATTTTGTTCCGACGAATTCGGCGCTGCTAAAGCTAGCCGCAGTGAGCAACGCACTTCCGGTTATTTTGACAAAATAAAATACCCATTGCCTTTTATCATAGGGAAAGCCATTACGTGCTGTTGTTTTGAAAACAGGAAGTGAACCTACCCTCGTTGTAGCTAGCTTGAAACTGCGGTTTTGACAGGAAATGCCGGGTTGCCACCGTCCTGCAGTGCTTCTGTCTCGGCTTGTATGGTGTCGCGGGGCAACTGATTTGTCACTCACAAAACAAGTTGAATTGTCGCTAGATTCAGCCAGATTGAGCCCGAAAGTCGCTAAATTATTTTTTTTTGTCGCCAGAGATGGCCAAAAGTCGCTAAATCTAGCTAAATTGGCAACACTGAGGCAGCCAGGAAAAACCATGGCACTTGTGACGTCACACGGAAGCCCCGCCCCCAGTCTGGAATTCCAGGAAGGTTTCCTAGCGGCAAATTCAAAATCGCAAATTTCATGCGTTTATGAAATGTTTTGGTGTAGAGTCCAATGATCATTATTGTTCCTCTGTGTATGTATTATCATTATGTATTGGGTGTAGTGTCAGCTTTCTGTAGGCCTTTAAGCATAATAAATTCCTAAATCTGTTTAATTTTCAAGCAAAAACTTTAATGTGTATGGTGTATACAAATATGTCATTCAATGAAAACTGTCAGACATGTAGTCTTTGTTTTCAACGTTTTGTGATTAAAGACTTGCACAGATACTGTACAGTTTGAAGCTATACATTTCCAAACATTGTGGAGATGAGTGTGAATTATTTTGCTCCAGCCTAGTTTAATCTTAAAATGAGACATGCTTTTTAAAATTTTGTGCAACGTATGTTTTCTAAGAGATTAGTTTATTCTCAAAGTCTAAGTATAATTTAATGTTCTAATAATCATATTCTGTGTGCACATATTTAATCAATCAAAGTCAAATCAAATCAGCTACTACTCTAACCCTAACCCCCTCCCTTTCAAGCTCGGGTCCTCTACCAGAGGCCTGGGAACTTGTCAGTTCTATGCAGTACATTAGCCATTCCTTGGACTGCACTTTTCTGAACTCAGATCTGTGATGTTAATGGGATCGGTTGGAGCCACTGTCCAAGGTGAGAGTGGGTTCTTTTGCTGCTGCTCAGTTTAATGTTAGAATGAGACAAGCTTTTTTTTTTTTCTTTTACAAAGGCTCAGAATTATTGATATGTTCTGATCACAGACTGAGCATACATGTGATCAATAAATGACTCGTGCAAACCATTTTCTTATACCAAATACAACTACAACAGCTTATTGTAATTGATTTAAAAACAAATAAATAAATAAAGTGACAATAATACATTGTTGTTAAAATTAGAGAGGCATCATGACATCAAAATTTTCCTAAATATTTAGTTTTTTCCATGTACCTGTATAAAACAGTCCCCGACCTCTCTGACTGTCCGCTCCATGAAGAGATCAATGATGTAACATCTTGTCATTTCAGTCCGATCACAGCTTTTGATATTGTCACTGCTAAACCAGGATATTAAACAGGGATTAAATTCCTAAACAGCAGAGTGAATGAAGTTACACAATACATTTCACACTTATTCAGACACTCCTGCTGATAGTCCAAACTCCAATCAGAGATGCCGTCTCTGCTGTGCTTTGATTCTCAATCCAAAATCTTGTAGGATTGGAGTTACAGTACAATGCATACCTTAATTTGAAATAACCTTTTCACCCCTCTTCTCCACTATAAACTAGTTCCATCATATCTCCCTCTTCCTATTATTGCAGAAACCCCATTAAGCGAGTGCTGTGAAGGTCAGCACATTTGTGCTGTGAAGGTTCGACTTTGACTTCCCGTCAGCCACACATCGAGTCTATAATTACAGACTGATACTGCGCATTTAAACCTAGTTAAAACTCACAAATGCTTCCAAATATTTTTAAAAATATTCGAAATAGTGACAATGAAACTTATTAAAATCATGCAGGATAATGGGTCTGAATCCTAAACAGACACTTTTTCTTCCTGAAGAAGAAACCGGTTAAGAAACTGATAACGCAGTGGGGATGTGATGATGTTAACAGTCTACATCCACTTAAAGGAAAATAGATGGGGGAAATTATGTGTCAAATATGTTGAGACTTGCTAATTTCTCACAGTTTACTGAAACTGGGCTTCCAAATTCAGTGACACAGCTATGTTTCTTGTGGACTCACACGTTCAACAAGGAAAGCAATGGTGTCTGTGGAGCTTTCATTCCAGCCGGATACCACCTGATTTAACTCATTATCCTGGCTCCTGAAATAGTCAGGCCTATTAAATTGCTCTTAATCAAAACCATGCTTCATTAAAACAAGGAGACTTTAAAAGAAAGCTTCCAGGACTCCTTTGTCACGGCTGAGGATGACTACCACGGCTGTCAGAGAAGACTTTCTGTCAGCATTAGAAAGGAAGGAGGCTTTACCTGAATCCGAGGTCTAACAAATGATGATCTTATTGACTTTGATTGATGAACTTGTGTACTACAGTGTTAGGAGCATGTTTGAATAGACTCCTGGAGGTGTTGTGAGGCACGCTCATCCCTGTATGTCAGCTGATTAATTTAATCGACTGCTCAGTTGTTGTTTTTTTACTGATTCTCTTATCATCATTATTATTATTATTATTATTATTATTATTATTATTATTATTATTATTATAACAGCCCTTCAAGAAGATTAATTTACAAGAAAATTCTTAATTTTTTGTCCAGTTGATGGGTATATGTTTATATCATTGGGGCATGTTATTTTAACTTTAAACACATCTGATTACATGCATTTACTGTATTTTGTTGTGTCAGCACAGCCTTTTGGGAAAGCACTGAACACATTGGCATTCAAAACTAAAAACACAAAAGGATGTACCAGGATGTTTCAAATGTGTACCACCTAAACAGACCACAAAACATGGCAAGTAGACACTGTGTCACTGGCTGTGGGATAACAGTGTTCACCCAACAAAACAAACTGTCTGAAATCTAATGAAATAGTAATGCAAATCACAAAGATCTTAAGAGACTTGAACTACTTATGATCAATGCTTGCATCCATCCAAGATCTTGGAATAGAATATGCTAATCAAATTATGTAATCATGTTGTGCTTAACAGAGCAAATATCTTAAGGCTGAAGCGCATCGCTTTCATTAGACCAGGTTGTCTTTTAAATACACAGAACAAGCACTCCTGTGATTAGAGTCACTGTAAATATGAATACCAAAGCAGAATAAAAACACTACAGATATTCTACATTGTCAAATAACATAGAACTTTGTCATCTGAAGGAATATAAATTGAGTCAATCTCAAGGTATTTCTTAACTGCAGTATATCAAAGTAAATATATGTGGCAGAGTTACTGAAACAATATGTCTTGTAGCGCTCTGTTTGATAAAGATGAGCAGCAGTGCTGAATCAGCTCACCTCACAGCATCTCCAGTTGCACCCTCGCAGAAAGAGAAATGAGGCTGACATCCACACCTCTGAACAGCTTCTCTTTAACTGCATCAATCTTCCCCGCACAAAATATATGCATTAGTTACATGCATAACTCAAACTGGTTACAAAAAGAGGACGTTGACACGTTCAAGAGAGAAAGAATGACTTAAAAAACAGAGGACCTGAGCCCAGCATTGTGTTTCTGCCAGGCAGCACTGATCATGCCAAGCTCTGCCATTACCCATTCAGAGTCCAATCCACACCAACCTTGAGGATAATGTTTGGCGTCGTTCACAAGACCCTGCTAATGCCACGATATCTGTTCCAAAACTGCATCATTATGTGCATATAAGACTTCTGCATAGCATATGAGTGAGTGCATGGAACAACCTTACTTGTCCATTGATTAAACTCTACATCAACAGCTTATCAAAGGAATGAAAGAGTTATAAAATAAGAAAAAATAAGATGGAAACCAAATACCCTTATCTTGTTCCCCCAGATAGTTGGCTCCTGAGCTGCAGGGTTCATAAGCTGACAAATCTTGTTGACTGACAATAAATAAAGGCCAACTTACAAGTGTAGGAACTTTGGGAAAGGAAATCTGATAACTCAGAGCACATGACCAATGCTTTAAATCAAGAAGTCTATGTATGAGCATCATTTAAAATTCCTATCTATAAAGACCCACAGCTGTCAATTATTTATGCCCTGAGCTTCCATTCAGAGGTCACATCAACAATGGGAGATAGAAAAAAAGAAAATTTCTGTGGATGCAATCGGCACTCATGTAATGATTTACCATGTATCTGCCATAAAATAAGATAGAAACAGCATTTCAGAATTCTTGGAAAAACCTGCAGGTTCTAAAAGCATGTACCTGCAGGATATGTTTGTACAATTAAATCGAGATAATAATGAAATATAGTGTGAGCCTTTTTTCATGCATTTATACAGGCGCTTCATTACTACCAGGGTGCTCTATAAGTGAAGCATATTTATCTGTGCTTATCATAAAACAAAAATCCCCTCCCTTTCCCCACATATGTATGCAATCACATAACTTTCAGGTTCTATATCTGACAAAGATCCAATGGGATATCAGAAATTCAAGTAGCTCAGATATCATACGCACGCACACCAGCAAACTCATGTGACATTAGTGAAGAAAGGGTCGTCAGCAGCAAAATGAAGGCATCAGTTCTAATTACTGACAGATAGAGCATCTGCTCTGCTTAATTACCCCAATATAATGGCTGAGAAGGAGCATTATCTTGTTTGTGATATGATCTTAACATTGTACAGAGTGATACAACTTGCATGCATGTGATGAGAAACATTCAGTGTGTAATAATTCAAACATGGATGAAACATGGAAAATATATATTAAAGGGAATATAATGTACGTGGCTTTTCAGTAACTGTTAACAAAGACCCTTGAGGTACTCTAGACAAGAACTTTTGGCCTCCTCTTCATGCATTTTCAATGAATACTGCGGCTTGAGTAATATATCATGAAATATTCAATTTTAGCCTTCAATGCTCCAGAGGACTGACTCAGGAACAGTCTTATATTACACAATCATATATCTGAGAACTGGAGTGTCTGTATCAACCAACAGTATAAATTTCAATTCATGCATCTAGAATAGAAAAGAGGCTTTCATTAACCACTCGGGGATTATTGTTTGGCAAGATTGGCGCCTGACAGCGTGTGATTATACCAGATCAAACATGCAGTTTTAGAAGCTCTGCTGCAACCTCCTGAACCCACTGAAGAAACATAGCCAAGGCATGGCAGGATTTTTCATTATCGGCTATTTTGTCATGTTTTGTGCTTTCTCCTCACATATTTAATGCCTCAACTAAAATTGAGTCCGTTCTTTTGCTGCAACTTGCAGTATGAACACTGACGTCAGATTGCATGACGTCAAGCCGGCGTTTCTTATGCAAAAGTATGAAAAAAGTAATGATGTGCAGCACCGCCAAGTTTGCCCTGGTGTTGACTTAACCTTTGTCTTGAACCTGCACGTGCAGTAGGCACGCAGTAGTTGCTCTCAGTATCTCTCCTCCCAGTGAATATTGAAAGTAATGTAGCTAGCTGACTAAGTAGAGGACGTGCGTTCACAGCTCCTTCAAGCTGAAACTATGTGCCTGCATTTGCTGTGTATTTAGCCAAAGGAGAAAATCCAAAAGCAGTTGAACAGAGGTCTGAAATCTCCTCTTGCCTCTTGATTACTTGATGCCCCCAGGGTAAAAAATGCCCTTGACTTAAACTAGGTTGCAAGAAGTGCGTCCTGTTCGCACCAGTTCGTTTGTTTCACCACAACCACGTATCATGTTTCATGTTAAATGAACAATAAACAGAGCTCGACTTTACCTGTAAATGCCCCTGGTACATATTGAGCACACAGTCGGTCGCGGATCTCTCCGTCGGCGGATCTTTACACTTTTTCCAGACTTGCAGCAGGTAAGAGCAGAGTGTCAGACTGGAAGTGTAGACATGAAAAGCCGCAGCAGAGTTGTCGGACAGGAGGTCCGAAGGCGCAGACAGAGAGGAGCTGTCCTCTCCTCAGGTGCTGAAGCTGACACTTTGCGCTCATCCAGGATTTCAGTGAGCCGTGACAGTCAAGCGCGCCGGCAGTGCGACGTGGGTCGGACTTTTCTTTTCAAAACCTTGCAAATTCTTCACTGAATGATGGAGCTGGATTTTAACCAGCACCGTTTTGTGAATGATAGGCGAAGCCTTGCAGTCCTTCCAGGAGATAGCAAAAAAAAATCTTCGTGACTTAAATTTTAATCGTAAACGCACTCCAGTTCTTCAGCGTCTCTCCCTCTCCCCTCCTCTCTCGGCTAAATGTTTTGTCGCTCATTGTCTTCTTTTAGTGCACTCCTCTCTCCTGTTTGTCAACTACCCTTTCTAACCCAGCCCTCTGGTGCCTCCTCCAGTGCTGACGTAAACGCTCCACAAGGAGGCACACAAGCACATTTCCCTCACTCTCAAGCATGTTCGGAAAATTGCACTCGAAATTCCCCAAAGTGCAGGTTATTTAGCTATTTCCAGCTTAGTTTGTGAAAGCTTGTAGTACCTTAAAAGTTACTGTGTTTATATGAAATTCAATTGACTTGGTTATGCTGAAAACATTTCTGTTTATTCTGATTGACCCCAGCAAAACCCTGTAAAGGCACGTTATGTCTGAGAGTGTGTTATTTGCATCAGCTGTTGTTCCCAGGTCTTCCTCATTAGTGGAAGAAGTAATTATATAACTAAAAACATGCAAGATGTACACTAGTTTCTAAGGTAGCTAATTATGGATAAGAACGAGAAGACACGTTGCCCTAGAGTGTATTTCTTGCACAGAATAACGAGTTTTACTGTAATTATGTAAATGATTTTGCATATGGGTTAAGTCTTTACAGTTTTACTGACTTAGGATGTGGAAACCAATTGTATGTGCAAAATGTGAATGTCTCGTAGAAAAGCACATAGTATGAAATATAGAACAGTTTTTATGTGAAGTACAACCCTTGTGCACTAAAATATCAAAATATTAAAAATTTTAATGGCCTCTCAATACTGACATTGATTCTAATACTTCCTCTTAAGACAATTGTCATTTTTAATATTTGCATAGCCTCTACTGACCACTGACCAACAGAGCCAATAGGCTGTGTCTGTGTATTCTACAGCATTGCTCCACATGAGAAACATCCCTAGAACAGTGTTTTGTTTTTTTTTGTTTGTTTTTTTGTCCAAGATATGCAAAGAGGCAAGGAATCTCAAGTTGCTCTTTAGATCCAGATCAAAGTTGTGAAATTTGGAAAAGAGTCCCTTCTTTATATAATGTGTAATACCTTACCAATCAATAAATGTCTATATACAGTATTGATAATAATAATTATTATCTAGGGAATTGTGTACTGACTGCAATGCCTGTCTTTTAAATATAATTACCTTTAACGTTAAATTTTAGTGTCTTCCAGGAAGAAAAAGCAGAACAATTTATTTACCATGAAACTTCACCTATTTTGACAAACAAGATGTGATCAAGTACACCATGTTGTATCAGCCAGCATATTGGAAATAATCTCAGTGGTTGATTGTTGTGTTCACTCTGTTGTGATCCAGTCACCCTTTCTTTATATTGCCACTTTTAACTGAAGAAAATCCCCCACTTCAACTCATTGACCATATGCTTTGGACACTGACCCTGACTTGAGCTTCCAGAGACTCATTTGAGTTTGATGAGCAGAAGAGAATCACAATGAGAATTCATTACCAATGAAGTAGACTGAACCTCCATCTGGACATCTGATATACACCACGGAGTTTATACCATTAAGAGGAGTAGATGAGTTAAAGCTGCAGGCAACTCATCAAAACTTTATTAGAAAATCTCAAAATCCAGAAATCACATCATGAGACAAAAGTGAAATGCATGCAATGCTCTCTAGATATCCATATTAAGAGGTAAATAAAAAATCAAGGAGCGCAGTCTGATTATCACCACTGATCACACCTGGTAGGAGGTATTTTACAAAACACATCAGTGTGTGCAGCCTTAACTTAATTTATTCTTTATGTTCTGTGGTTCAACACCTTAGAGAATATGAAATATTTATATATATGTGTTCTGCAGTAATTAACGTAGACTGACTGCCAATATTAATGATGCTCCTATGTGGCAATAATCAAAAACTCAAACGTGTAGTGTGTGCAGTACCACAACAGAGACACAGCATTCCTGCCCATGTGTGGCGTTTTGATATACTCCATGTCCCACAGATAAAAACAAATCTAAACCAGCGGCAAGAGAATCAGCATGATTATCACATGAATTTTAAAGGCTGTATTTCAACATTCCCTCTTATACACACACACACCCATGTGTGTTATATGTTTTACATTTGATTAAATGATATCCACAGTATTTTAGATGCATTTCTCAAGTCTCAGCGCTCACTTTTAAACCTCATAAGTATAGAGAGTTAAAAACATCATCCTGCATTGACTCTGGATAGGAACCGATGTATCTGTGGGTACCCTCAGATTTTTTTTCACTGATCATAACAGGGGAGCGTGGAAACAATCCACATATCTGAAGATATCGTATGTCAAGAATCTAGTCAACACACTCAAGCATCATTTACCTATTTTTGTGAAATACCAGACCTGAACACATTTATGTAGTGCCATCAGCAGCTGGAGTTTTTTTTTACTAGTGTAAAAACTTTTTTTTAAAACAGCAAGCTTTTTTTAAACAGTCCAATTTGTGGATTCATCAAACATGTTTTCGACTCATTCTATAATTCAGTCATTGCATGTCAGTATTTGATGCTGTGCAGATAGTAATAGCGATAATTTGAAAAAAAAAAGAGAAGCTTTTCAGGACATTGAGTTATATCAGAATGTAATTATGTCTGGCTTTATAGCTGATAAAGTAGTGCTAAAATACTTTAGATGAATTGAAAAATTAAAAAAAGATTCATTACCTTTCCAGCCATGAGCATGCCTTGATTAAATATATACCTGACAAATGTGGTGATTAAAGATTTAAATCTACATTTGCCCCAATGTATCATCTATTTGCTGACAAGTGTATCAGTGATGTTGCAGTTGGTTTAACTGTCTCCAAATACGACAGCTGAACACGAACATAAAAAGCACATTGGGAATTGTCAAGATCTCTGATCATTACAGTCCCAGAAAAACTACATGTAGCTACTACACTGTTCAAATCATTAAACCCTACACAGTGTAACATATAACAGAGACTCACATGTCAGAGTTTTTTTCTTGTTTAAATTCAATGATACATTTCTTTCACTCAAGCACAGTGAAACAAATGTGCACACACTCCCTCAGAATGTAGCTGTCATTTCCCCGGTGATGTCCAGGCAGCCAGTTGTTACACAGCAACAGGTCACAGTGACAGTCAACACAATTCTGCACCTCTATTCAAACAGAAATTGGAGTCTTAAGTCCTCGGCTATTTGTCAGCCTGTCTGTTGTCTGTTTGATTTTGCTGTGGAATAGAGAGCAATGATGTCATCATCAAGCTTTGTTTACCTGACAGTGGCCTGACCTTCAGTTGGTATCACACGGCAATATGAAAGTGTATGTTTTCAAAAATAAGCTTATGGCAGAGGTGGATAGATGGATGTGTAGACAGATGGACAGATAAATAGAGACAATAAGACAGAGCACAAAAAATGCAAAATAGATACAGTAAATTTCAACCAAAAAGAAAAAGTGTTTCATTTTTAGTATCTCAAAATAATAAAATACCAAATCCTTATTTTGATATTCCAGTGGCTCTTTTCCATTAAGCTTCAACTTGACTCTACCATCATTGGTTTGGTCTTCAGTTGTAAGTCTGGCATCAGATCATTTTTACTTCTCTATTGGAGATCACTGACTCAATATTTCTGCAAAGACTCTATAATAAAGTTCCTCAAACCAGATCCAGACAGTTGGAAGTTAATCACTTCTAAGATGGGCCATATGCTGCCTCTGGATACATTTTTCATGCAAAGCTACAATGATTTCTTTACATTAATCCAGCTAAAAACAGCCAAACGCAATATGCCATGTTTTTTTGTGTCTTTTTGGTTTATAACTTGCTTTTTAATATCCTTGTTTCATGTTTTATTTTGTAGTTTGTCCCTTTGTGTTTTTTGTTGTGCTTATTTTTGTCACATCTGGTCTCCATTGATGATTGTCTCAGCATATTTTCTCTTGGTTTTCCTTTGCTCTTTGGAAGTTCATTGATGTCTCCTGCCCCTGTTTCAGTCTGTCACCCCTTTTGCTAGTAAGTTATTTTACTTTATGTCTTTGGTTTACGTCTTGCCTTGGCAGCACCTTCTGTTTATTTGAATAAAGCCTTCGTCATTACTGCCTGTCCTCGCCGCCTCCCTTGGGAGGTCCTGCATTTGGGTCCTCAACCTCCTATTCCTCCACGATCTGTGACACCTCCTCAGTGGATGTAATGAACTCTTACAGAGCTGATACTTGTACTTCTATTTGGCCTCACTATGTTTTCATGGGACAGTTATCCTTTTCTTTATTTACTATTTGTCTCCAGAAAGCTTGGTATCCTAAAACTTAAAATCTTCTTGTTCTATGAGGTCACCTCAAACAAAACACGGTTCATTTTGATTTAGCAAATGGTGCAGCTCTGCTGTTTGGAGGACAAGTCATTAGCAGTGAACCGCAGAGCTGCAGAAGAGAATGACAAAAAGCTAATAGAGCAAACAAATTATGTCAAATGATCCGGAGTGGCAGACATTTTTTTCCAGTCACACTCCAACAAGCATGTTTTCCTTTGAGCTTCTGCTGTGCCTTAGAACATGAATAAGGAATACATCATCTTTTTGTGAAATGTAGTGTATAATAAGATTACCATTATAACTGGATATGTCAATGTTAATAGACTGATTTCTATTTACTGTAATGCTTGTTTACATGATTTCCATATGTGCGTTTCTGTTGGGTCACCGTTATCTTCAGGTCACAGAGTTTGTCATAATTTTTCCAGTCTCTGCCATGCTGAAGTTGAGCTAAATACACATCACATCAACGTGATAACACACATGCTAATGTTTAGCAGATGTGTTTTTTACAGCTGTGTTTGTTTAGCTTGCGCGATGACATTTATAAAGAAAGTACAGCTGAGGCTGATGAGGTTGTTGGACCTTTTTTTGATATTTTTAATGATGAATTTAGATATTAGATAAGATGATCAGAGAATTTTACTATATGATAAGTAAAGCATCAAAGAGTTGGCAGTTCATGAATGTTTAAGCCAAATATTACAAAAATGCTTCCTGTTGTGGTTTCAGTAAAAAAGAAAAATTTCGTCTTCATGGCTGCACAACAGGAAAACTGAGGGGAGGATTAAAGTCAGTCTCTCTGTTATTTTGAAAACTACAACTACCTGCACAAATTTTAATTGCAATCTAACTAAATGTTGCTGAGAATTGTGGACTTGCCAACAGATCGACTTTCACTCCAAGCATGGCCAAGAACACATTTAGATGCTTTGAGTTGAAACTTAATCTAATATGCAAGAGGCACCAGCTGGATCTCATCAATTATGTGCATGAAAAGTTCAGGCTGACCAAGCACAACTTCAGATGTGTACTAAACACAAAGAGGTGACGTTGTTTCCAGTCATCTTGACATCCAGCAGTAAGCAGATCTCTGAGTTCACTTTGCATTAATGACAGTCATTGTCTTTCAGTTGTTGCACTATGCTGTTTCTTTATCAGTGTCTCCAGTTAACCGACTCCGACTGGAGTTTGATTAAACACCTGGTTAACTATGATGTATTGGACAACTAAACAGTCTGCCGTGGTCTTGTTACACTCTGATAAATTATATCCTAATTCATGTCAACACCCTGGTTACATAAAGACAGGACAAGGATCAGAGGTTACATGGCAGCTGTATGAATATGGTAGCATAGGCTAAGGTGAATTTAACCACAGCAGGTTACCGGTTTAGTTAACTCCCGTGACCTCCCATTCCCCTATTCACAGATGAAAAGGAACATTTGCATTATGTAAGTGCTGTTTTTGTTGAGTGATGTTTTGCAGTTTTGCTGAAGACTGCTTTTCATTTTTGGGGATTTTGCTGCCTAAGCCAAGGTTTAACACAACACAGAGGTTTCATTACGGTTACATGTGGTTAATAAGACGACGTTAGAATTTTGCTTTGTGGAATCAAAAAGGCTGCCACAGATGTAAAGCTGGAAGCAATAAATGATTCCTTTTGCGTGTGTGCTTTTGTTCATTTTATGCATGTGAAAATCTTTACCATTCTGAATATGCTACATAAAGAATTCAGGATATTTTGATGTGTTCGAAGTTGGTTTATGGACTCTTCACTGTAAAGCTTATACTGTTGGTGCCATTTTGTTAGACTTGCTCAGGCAGCTCTGGTTTCTTGCGAGCATCATCAGCTCCGTAATGCTGACCAGATAACACTGTGGACTCTAACCCATTTGCCTTGCAGTCCTCTATAATGTTGGGCTATCACAGCGTCTGAATCTTTAATGCCCAGTTGACATGTCCACAAAGGAAGTAGCCTCTTTAAATATGTACCGTTTCTTGTTGTTGTTTCGGCTTCATTACTACAGTTATCTGTGCATAGGATTCATAATTCATGTCTCTCAAATATTCCCTCAGATCAGTCAAGGCATACACAGAAATCCCATTAATTTCCAATGTAGACACCTACTCTTATTGTCAGCTGAACTGATTAACCAATATAGGAATATTTATATGCAGAAGTATTTGTTTTTAATGGTAGAAGCAGGATTTTTCCTGATGAGCACAAAAGTGGATCAAGGGGTTCGCAGGGCTTTGATGTGACTACCCTCTAATTATTAGTGTGCTTAGAATGCAAATACAACTGTCTGCTTTTACACGTAGTTGTAAGGTGGTCAATAAAAGCAGGTTGCATTCACATGCCCGCTGAGCTGAGAGTGTTTTCAAACAGTGTTGACCCCTCAGTGCTTTTCTTTTAATTTGCACACTTCACTTGGTCGAGGTCAATTACTGCAGCTATTGTGATTACTTGCATTTTATCAAAAAGCCTCTGTAGCTACAATCTGAGAGAAACTCTAGAGAGAAGAAAATCTGAGCTTTATATCCGGACTTGGTCTGGGTGTGTTACTGTACAGTCTCTTTGCAGAATCCATAGACATGCACTGTTCTTTTATGGCCTGTACAAGATATAACCACCTCTCATCAAGTGGGAGTAGGCTGAGCCCCCTTGTGGCCACAAATGGGATTATCTGTTTGCAACAAAGCTACATGTATATGAACAATAGAGCCGTCCAACACAGCACCAGTTAGTGACAGTACAAAACTATTTGAGAGTCAAAACAAAACACCACGATGGCGACAAGAACAGCAGAAGCAAAAGACCCCTGACAGCTAGTCTGCCTGTTGCAATTATACAAACGGACCACGTATTAAGTGTACATATATCTTTACGTACATTTAATAATAAAGCTGAGGCATTGGGACAGCTGTCACTAATCAGGTGTGCACACAAAATAATTATTTCTGAACATCATTCATAGCTCCAACTCTGTGATTCCATCTTTGAGAAGGATTTGACTGTAATGAAAAATTCATGAGGGAAGAGTGAATGGGTGACACTGTAGACATATCATAGAATTTAAGATGCAAGGCTTGCACACACTTTTCACTCTCCACTGTGTACACTAGGGTTAATTAAGTGACACCTACCCTTCCAGTAATGGTAATGATAAAGCTATTTTTAACCATTAGACTGGTAGACTCTGAAGTTGAATTTTCATCACATATTCAGTCTTAGTTAAATTGGACCTTTTAAGGGTGAACTAATTTCCCCCAGAATATAGAAGAAGACAGAGACAGCATCCACACATCTACATGTAATTGTAGACATCTGAAAACCGGTGGTCTGGAACTTTTCTAAAACCTGCGTAAAGCACCTAGAAGGCAAATCATGCAACTCATGATTGCATTTGCTATCTTTAGAATGGAAGTCCATGACTCCTGCCAGCACAGTGGTGTAAACTAAATTAATTATGCAACATCGAGACCTCATTTGTTACACCAAGAGTGAGTAACAATCAAAGCATGTAATTCATAGCGCAATCATCTTACCATGCCAAACAAAAGGATTCTTCCAAGATTATCGTGACAGAATCCATCTTGCCAGTCAACAATGGTGACTTGTAAAAGCTTAGATTAGTTGAAAAAAGTAATTATTTAGAATGTGTGATGATTCTTATATCCAAACTGAAAAGTATTTTATTTTGATGGAAAGAACAAGAAAGAAGACTTGTTGGGATGATATTTCGTGTAATTTTCCCAAAACCATTCTTTCTTTTTTTTTCTCCTATTGACCCCACTCCAGCCAGATGGTCATAGCTGGTTCTTCCAATCACCTGTCAAGTATTTCTTAAAAGTGTCTGTGCTTTTCCACTGTCCGAAAATAAATTCCCATATGCTTCTGTGTAATGTCATGCCAAGAATATTTCATTTTTCATTATTTAATTAATTTAACACTCCTCTGACCTCTAGTTGCTTCTCCTCATCATCTTGTCACTACACTGATGTAATAGGCATATATCATGATGTCACACCACTCTTGCCCATAACCAGAGGTAGAAAAAAGTTATATGCTCTTTAAGTTTTAAAATAATGGCCTCAGTCAAAGCTTAGATTTTGTACAGCTGTGGAGATGATCTGACAGAATTTTGAACATACTCCATCAGTCATTTTCTTCTTTTTCTGAATCAATGAAAATCCATCCATCCATCCATTTTCTATACCGCTAAATCCGTCGGTCGGGTCGCGGGGGGGCTGGAGCCAATTTATAACACTATCCCAGCGGGCAATGGGCGAGAGGCAGGGTACACTCTGGACAGGCCGCCAGCCCATCACAGGGCCACACAGAGACAAACGAGACAAACAACCATACATGCTCACATTCACTCCTAAGGACAATTTTTAGAGTCACCAATTAACCTAACATGCATGTTTTTGAACAGTGGGAGGAAGCCAGAGCACCTGGAGAGAACCCACGCATACACGGGGAGAACATGCAAACTCAAACAGAAAGGCCCCAGCCGGGAGTTGAACCTGGAACCTTCTTGCTGTGAGGCGACGGTGCTAACCACCACACCACCGTGCAGCCCCATCAATGAAAATACTGCTTAAAAATTTATGATTTAGTAATAAATGTGTAAAACGCTCCCCACCCCTGAGCATGCATATAACAGTTTTGCATTGACAATGACATTTTGTTTTATGTGTTGAATCCATTTTCAGACCAGATGTGCAAAACTAAGACAGGAATTCAACAGATACAAGGGTATGGTTTAGCATGAGCTACGTTTTGGTAAGCCAATTCTGACAGAGTAATGGTTGCCAGATTAAGCCAAGTTTTGGATATGGGGGATTTTTGGTTTTGGTTCGGTTTGGTCTCAGAAGTGTCACATTTAACAGCAATCGGACTGATAATTGACTTTGTGTGGTGACTTGACTTTGGACAGACCTGGTAAAGTTTGTACCAGTGCACTGGGGATAATTCTGGAGCCTCATTCATACCATACCTATACAGCTGAGTTACTCCTACTGGTCTCTTGGATTTTAGCCATTAAGGGACCAAATCATTCAACCTCACACATGATGTGAACACGTGGGATAGGAACTGTATGCAGTCCTGTAAGGGAGTGAAAACATGGCATGTTTGCAGAGAATGTTTAAGAAACTAATCTGTTTTTTTTTTTTTTTTACTATCAATCACACGCATTAACACAATGAACAGATGTGATGATAAGTTTAAAAAGTTTATGGCATCACTATGTAGCAGACATTCCCAAAAACAGTGGCAGAAAAGCAAAGACATTACAAATGCATCTGTTTCTTTAATTCAGTTACTTTTTAAAAGGTGTTGGTTGCATCTATAAGATCAATGGAAGCTAAATTAATTTAGGTAGAATAGCTTTTGTTCCGAAGGTGATGCAACTGCAAAACAAAACAGGAAAATTCAAATGAGAATGACCTCCAATTAAAACATGCTGTTCAGTAAAACAGAGAGATCTTGTGACCCAAAAAACAAGTGACTAATTTTACCAAATGCACATGATATAACAATTGAAATCTGCATCACATAGCCCTCTTTTGGAGGAGTGCATGGATGAATGGACATAATGAACAGTAGTCATATGAAACAAATTACATTGTGGGAGTCTTTGTCCAATATCTTCCACCTTTTCTGCCATTCAACTAGATGTTTAAAAGGCTGTCTTTGCAATTCACTTGGTTAAACAGGCTGGAAAACATGCAAACCAGTAACATAACAGTGAGCAGGTGGTCTTCCCTCTATCTGATCTGGCCCTCCCTTTCCTTTCTGTCTCACTTACATTCTCACTGTGATAATTGGAAACCTCACACCTGCAGAAGATAGAGATTGACATATGATGAAAAGAGTTTCAGAATGGGACAGATGGAGGGATCCAGAGTGTGCTGTTTCAAGGCTGTTACTTTTTTTTGCAGGAGATTGATAACTACTTAAGTCTCACACAGATCCTAAGTAGATGTTTTGTTGGCAAAAAGACTTATAAATTATGTAATTTTTGCAGAAAAGTGAAGTTTCTGCCTTGATGCACGTTTTGCAGGTGAAGGAGCAGGACTTTACTGACACTCCCGGAACAACAAATCTGTCTGAGAGTGCTGTGATGAGCGAAAAGAGTCGGGATTGTGAATGTTACGTTTTTTTTGTTTTTTTTCCCCAATGTATAGTACACAGTAAGCACCTTTGTTATACAGTGTTATACCCTTTCAATCTCAACTTTTGTGCATTCAGAATGCTTACTGTTAAACTCATTCTTGATCTCCATTGTGTAAAATTGCAAAATTGTGTTTGTTTTACTAAATCACTCTAAATGCTTGTTGTAAGGCACATATATAGATTTTTTTTTTTTAATTCTAGTTCTTGCTAGTCTCTGAAGTTGTTAACCTGCAACCTGCACCTAAAGCACCAGATGTACTATTTTTCTGGGCTTCTTGTGTAGTCGACAGATATCTGGGTAGGTGGATAACACAACAGATGATGAATATTTGAACTAAGACCACTTATCTCGGTGTGAGTCAGAGATGCTGCAGTTTAAACAGAGCCAGTCAGACCTTTTTATCCTCTCCCACCTCCTCCAGCCTTTCAGGGGTGACACAAAGGCATTTTCAAGTCAGCCTAAAGACAAACATTGTCTATACCCTGTTAAATGAAGCTGCCTTGTGGGTCATAGGCAATGACCCGGAAATAATTTCCCCTCTGCCATTATAGGAATTTTCTATCCCTTGAATGTACAATGGGGTAACAAGGAGTGACTAAGCTTCTGGAGGAGCTCAGAAGAAAGACACATACAGTACATGTCAGTCCTCAATTCTGTATCTTCACAATTTTTTTTACCTTTAGACTGACACAATGCAATAAGTTTTAGCTCCTCTGTCCTTGCATCCTTTCTGTCACATCTTTGTTAGGAGAAGTTGTAAGGGAAGCAATGTGATGATACATTTATTGTTCAGCTCTCCAACGTGTCCTGGTTCTGTCCTGTGGTCTTCTACCAGCAACATAAGAGGCCCTTCACCTAGGAAGCAACTGGGAGGCTCTTCCTCTGAGTGACTGAATCCCCCCCAATCTCAAAGGTCACAGTGCTAACAGGAAACTACTTATACTTACATAAGTGGTGTTGTTCTTTATCATGATCAACATTGATCCAAACAATCCCTGGTGGTTTTGAGAGTTAATTCTAGCTAAGATTCTGCATGGTCATATGCAGATATCTGTTTATTAGGGATTACCACATCCATAGCATCACTTGTGTACTGTTCAACAACAATCAAGACCTAAGGTGCAAGCTGTGTGAATATGCCCCTAGACCATCCTGCTGGAAATCATCAGCGAAAGTGGTTGAGAGCAGTAAGCTCCCAAGATCTTTTGGGACAACAAGATCAAAGTGGTCGTTGAAAAGGAGCAGAGAAGGGCTGTTGCAATAGCATCACAATGGCGATCCCCGCTGACTGTAACCTCAGGAAGAAAGAGCATAGCAACACTGAGCGGTATGGGGTTGACTCCAAACCTTGAAGAAGGGCTCCAGTAGATCCCAGGTACAGCATCTGAAGTCTCTGTATTACAGAGTGGAGAAACTAAATACTTGCGCCATCTTATGATGTTTCTTGAAGTCACAACAGTGAGCCACACTTTAACATCATTTAACTCAAGGCAACATTCTGAAAAGCATTTTAAAGATATTACTGGATGTCAGTATTTTTTTTTAATCCATTGCAACACGGTTTAACACATCAATTCAATCCTAGATATCTTGATGAATACAATACGAGTTGAATATGTAAGTCATATGCAAACCGAAAACATATTCCAGTCACTAATGTGGAAAAGCCAAAAAAAAAAGCCAGTGAGTGTATTTGGAGGGACGTCTTGATAGTCATATCTGGCCCAATCAGCGACCAGTCACCAACCTTTCAGTACTCCAGGATGTGGCTGAAGCTGAAAATTTGCTGCTGCTCTAATTAGAGAAAATACACTCAAAGTCAATAAATTGAAGTGAAGCGAAGTGCTTTCCATTAAGAATCTCAATGGATGGATTACAAAACATTGATGGATTATGTGTTTCCATTGTTGCGCTTTTCATATACAATAGGTTCTCAAAATTAACTAAAAATAACCTGTTTAGGTTCATATCAGTGAATATGAAATGTTTATATTTGCAAAATATTTTTTTTATTTGTCCTAAATTGAATATTCATCATTCATCATTTAGATATTGTTTCATTGAGATATTTCAGCTTACCCATTTCCATGTGGCCACTCTTCAACTCTTTGGCAGCTGTGTGGTATCATACAGAGTCACCACAATCCAGCGCTGACTCCTCACACCCCAACAGCTGGCTGCTCTTTGTGCTACAAATGACACCGAGGATTTGAACATGCAAGTAAGTGAATGTTAATCATTTGACCATCTGGTATCTGACAGTAAATTGCTCGGTCAGAAATGAATGTGCTTTTCAAATGTTTTGAAATAACACATTAGCAGTGAGCTGTGTACTGGAGGATTATACAATGTTGGCGTGCACTGAGGTTTTTGGATTGCAGTGTTAGCTTGTTGATCTGTTGGTCCCTTTGATGCAGACTGAACTATATTTAATGACAGAAAAGACTTCTATGGAATTCAGTTCAGACAGTCTTCGTTGATGAATCCTGTTTATTTTGGTGATGTTGTGACATTTCATGGCTATGGCTATCTTCTGAGTGACACTTTCTGTTCTATGGGATACTACTGGATGGAATTAAACATTTTATATACACAGTTAGCTATATTAACTTGTAATAACTCTACGAACTTTTGCTGTAGCATTAACTTCCATTCAAAATGTAAAGTCAAATATTTGGGTGGGTAACCTGCAAAAATTCTGATGTTTACTGTTTCTGAGAAGTAAAACATAACCATATTACACAAAACAGCTGACACAGGAAGAGAATCTGGAGGGTTTTTTAACTGTTGAAAATCAGTATGTTAGTTTTTTTTAGCACACAATAAAATTTCATCATGTTGATCATCACACATGGAGGTCAGCCTGCATGGTAACCACAACAGAGAGGGAGCGGGCAAAAGGCAAAGTTCAAAACATAGTCCACAAATGTTTTAACACCCAGTTTGCAACATTAAAAGGAGACCTGTGTTAAATTAGGGGGTAAAAATGCACCACCCACAGGGGAACCCGTGGGGATAGAGAGGGGGCTTAACAAACCACACTGAAAAAAACACACAGAAAAACAGTAAAAAAAAAAAAAGAAAAGAGTGGCATAAACCACAAAGGGAAAAAAAAAAATCACACTTTTTTCATCCTATGAAAAATTATGGAGGTGTAAAATGTTTTTTCTTATTTATAAAATGTTTAAAATCACATCCAGATTCTACAAAGTCAACTTGTTCAATCAGAACTGCTCTATTCAGTCTCTGTTTCAGATATGCAAAAAACTGTATTTGTCTATCTTATAGATGTTCATTATGAAAAACCAGAGAATCCAGGCATCTCTAACTTATTGAGTGAGGAGGCCCTTCATTATCCACACAAATATTCTATTTCTTTTTTTCATTTCCTAAGAGAGATGACTGGTCGGTAGGTGGTACTTTGACATGTATTGATCGCTTATGTTTACATAACATATCCTTATATAACCTGCTCTGGTTATAGTTAAGTTTTGGGCATAAATGTCCCAGTAAGAACTGAACTATCTTTGTGACACTAAAAACACAGTTCAACCTAAAGTTACCGGACAAAAAAACTACAAATCTTTCTCCTTTCATCAAGCTTTTTAAGTCAAAACCTTCATTTTACACATTTACCTGCCCGTATGACTTTAGCTGCAAAATATTAGTTAAGTTCATTAGTAATATATAGCTCACCATAGAGCTGGAAAACATAAACAATCGTGTCATTGCAGTATCTTGGTAGAGGCCTAACTTGGATGTGATTTCAGATACACAGTATGATTGGTGAGCACAATCACTGCCAAGGTTGGTTGATTCCACCATGCTTATCTGATAAATTAAATGAGATGAACAAATAATGGAGCAAAAACCCAGCAATGCAGTAAATAACCCACCCCCTACATATTACTCTGATTCTCTCTGCTGGTTTGTCTTTGACTCTCTGAGCCCACTGTCACCATTTTGATGCCTGAGCAGAAGGAAAAGCAGAAGGTAAGCAGAAACAGATATTCGTTGTGCTTGCTGCTTTTAGAAAACAAATGACGTGCCAGTCATGCGAGAAAGTGACAGATTTTTGTTCCCTCCCATATTTTTGCCTGTCACGTTTACTTCACCTTCTCTACTTTTCCTTCATAGACTTGAGCACAAGCATAGAAGCCCCTGGCTACAAACAAATATTTAACTAGAAATACAGCCAAATACAGTAGTGTCACTGACAGCGTACATTCAGGTGACTAATTCTTCACAAAATGCACAAATTGCAGAGCAGTGTTTAACTGGATCACATTTTTATTTCAAAACATACCCTGAAAGAAGTTAAGTCCTACTTGTCGCACACATTTATTGTCTGCCAAACAGATGACAAAGTATTGTGGGATCTTTACACTACGAAAATCTGAAACAATATCTTTTTCCACCATTGCACAGTTAGTAAATTAGACTGCTTCCTTGAGCAAACACACACACATTGCATGCTAATTAGCAATGTCTGTCTAATAACGCCTGATTCATTAGTGACCAATTACTGATGAACTTAAGTAACCTCTGTACTTGACATCTGGGGGATGTCTGGTATAAGATGATTGCCCTTTGCCTTACACAATGAAGGGAAGTATTGGGACTTTGCACGGTTGTCTCACAGTTAAATAGCTTACTCGTCTGTGCAGCTTTAATTTGAGCTTTGAATTGATCACTGCAAACAAAACATCGTGTAATGAAGCATTCGTGTGAAGTGGACATTGCTCCATTGAGCCTTCATTGGTTTATAGCCCTGGAATTTTCTCCATTTTCTCATGTACTGCTTGCATGTTTCTGTTTTGCATTTGTTTGTGTTGTGAGGTGTCATCTACACAGCTGTTATCAGATTGATTAATGAGTTTTGAAGGTGTTTTTTAAAATGTAACACATTAAGCTTTCTGGGCCACTGTACAAGTTGATTTTCCCCTTCATGACGACTTTGATAATGTTTAACATTTAATTGTTTCCTGTGTCAATTCTCATCCAGGTAATTACAGACTAAAGTGCTTAAATTGAGGGCAACAGGACGTCTTTGTTCCTGATGGGCTTTTTCCGTTCTAACTGACTGATGACGGTGAGTTAAAGCTGAAAACAGTCACAGATGGCTAAATACGCCTGGGTTTCAGCAGATAAAAATATACTAATATGAATACTAAGAATCATCCTGACTCTGCAACAATGGATTCCACAAGAAAGCCGAAAAACAGCCATAGCAGTAGATAGTTTGCTGATGGATCTGTTATACATAACCAGTGCTGGATGTCATAATCTGTAGGGAAACCATGACCATCTCAAATAAAGACAGACAGAGCAAGTGAAAACTATCATTTTTGTGTTTCTGAAAGATCTTAAGTCCTCTGTAGGTTTTCCTCTCTCTCTAAATTGATTCTGATGAAGGGCCTGTCTGGGATGATGTTTCACAGCAAAGTCCCTGATAAACTCGTGTCTGTTGGGATTATAAACACAACTTTCTCTCACAGCAGGGGGCTAAGCCTCTTAGTGAATAAAAGCAAATACCCTTCTTTCTACAAGAACTATAAAAATATTTGATGACAAATGTGGACCATCTATTCAACTGTGTTACAGTATTTCAAGTGGGAGTCAAACTACAGACGTTTCAGCGTGTGATACAGCTTGTCTTTGATTGTAGAGCAAAAATACAAGTCTTTCAAAAGAGCAACACTGTCAGGTTTCCTCTCTACCACTGTACTCTTTTATGTGATCTTTCTTGCAGACATGGTGTGTTCACTGTGTTTAAAGGGTCAAGAAGCATCATTCAGCAAAGTCCGTTGTCAGCAGTGTCTAGCGGCCCAGTTACAAAGCAAAAAAAAACTTTAAATGCCCCATTCTTGTGATCGTCTTCTCTGTATTTGTTAAGCCAAGGAAAATATTCATCCCAGTAAATAATAAACAAATGTTCTGTTCTATTCTAGTTTTCAAAGTCCATTGTGCTGAAAAAGCTTCTTTCTCCCTGAGAGTGAATGAGACATGTGAAGAAACTATGAACACTTATGAACCAGCTTTTTGAATAAGCTGTCCCAAATAGTCCAAGCTAAATCCTTGAATATAAAGATATGTGTGAATTTTGAATCAGGGTTCCTTTTGCCTAACATGAGCAAATACTGCAGAGCTTAAGTTACAGGTCGATGACGCACACTGAGATGAATGATTGAGGGATAGAAAGGGTGAAGGCTGAATTTTAATGGTCTCTCTTTTGGTCATAGTTTTCAGCATCATTATAGATAAACTTTCAAATACTTTTCATCCAACAGTTCAAGCGTCCTCTGTCACGTGTTCTGTCACTCTGCTGCCAGTGCTGTGCAGCCCATCAATCAGTGAGCTGACAGCAGCCTGCAGGTTTTACTAATCATCTCAAGTAATTAATCTCACTGGGGACTTGTTGAGACAAAAATTCTTAGAAGCGAGGAGGAAATTAGTGAATGAGGGTAGAGATGAGTCGTGGCAGTGTAAGGGTGGAATCATAAATTATTCTTTTTCTAAGTTTTATTAAATAAAAAAACAATAAATGGTGCAGGTACCAATGGAGTTATAAGCTAATTTGAAGCTGGTGAAGACTTATTTTTATAAATAAACTGATACAATTTGTGACAGGCGCTTTAATGAAAAGTAAGACTTGTTTAGAAATAAGGCAACTCAGCTATTATGTCTCATCTGGACCACGTCAAATGTTTTATCAGTGTTGTCATCAATGTCAATGGCAAGAATGTTCATTCACAAATATAAATTCGAATGGAGCAAGACAGAACCTAGATGTGTCCCTGCAATGGAGATGTACAAGTCTTAAAGTGATACTCCGGAGTAGATTCACCCTAGGGTCATTTGAACCGTGATATCCAGCCAAGTAGCCCGCCCGCAGTTTTTTCGATATTGGCTGAACATCAGCTGAGTTACTGAGTTATCCCGAATAGCTTAGTACAAGGGTTAATGGATCCTGGTCCCTATCTCCAAAATTACCACACTAAAATCACATGCCATGACACCAAACTTCTACAGGAGTACAAATATGGTCTGTACTCACCAAACGATGCATTTGGAAGTTTGAAAATAGTCCAGGAGTTTATTATTATCAACACAAGCCTGATAGCTTCTCTGCAGCTAAAGCTGCGTCGACGTCACTTCAGGGAGCTGGGAGCTTCAAAGTAAGATGAGGGTTGATCTACTACTGTAGACAACAAAGTATATGCTATATTCTACATGTTTTTTTTATGAATTTTTATGTTGTAGAGTTGTGAATTTATTTTAATAATGGAGAAACTGAGCAGCCTTGCTTTGTTGTCTACAGTAGTAGATCAACCCTCATCTTATTTTGAAGCTCCCAGATCAAGGAAGTGACGTCCACGCAGCTTTAGCAGCAGAGAAGCTATCAGGCTTGTGTTGACAATAATAAACTCCTGGACTATTTTCAAACTTCCAAATGCATCGTTTGGTGAGTACAGACCATATTTGTACTACTGTAGAAGTTTGGTGTCATGGCATGTGATTTTAGTGTGGTAATTTTGGAGATACGGACCAGGATCCATTAACCCTTGTACGAAGCTATTCGGGATAACTCAGTAACTCAGCTGATGTTCAGCCAATATCGAAAAAACTGCGGGTGGGCTACTTGGCTGGATATCACGGTTCAAATGACCCCAGGTTGAATCTACTCCGGAGTATCACTTTAAAGGTCCCATGGCATGAAAATTTCACTTTCAGAGGTTTTTGAGCCTTAAAATGAGTTTCTCTAGCCTCCTTTAGTCACCCCAGTGAGTAGAAATTGCGAAATGTATTCACTGAGCAGTACAGCATTTCCTCCGTGTTTTGAACAGAGCGCCTCCAAGTGTCTCGTTGACTCAAGGCTCCTGGTATGACGTCATGCCAGGATAGAGCTCATCAAAATTTCCCACCCCCTCTCTCCGCCATGCCCTCTGTCTCCACCCACTGCTGGTAAACTACCTGTATCTTACCCGCCCAACTCATGTGGAGTAGACCGAGACTCGCCACGACTGAAGACAGTCACAGAAGATACAGCAATGGCTTCCAAACGACTTTACCATGCGAAATGTACTGTGCCAGGATGTGAAGATGAAGAGAAGAATATGTTTCCGCTGCCACCCTCTGTCCCTTTGAAAACGGAATGGCTAATTTCATTTAGAGGGACGGGTGCCCATGCATGTTCCAAAGAGCGTCAGTGTTTGCGCGACACATTTCAGAGGAATGCTTTCACAACTTGGGACAGTACAGGACAGGTTTTGCCCTACACCTGAAGTTGAAGCCTGGATCAGTGCCAAGCCTTGCCGGTCCATCAGCTACCCACACCGATCAAGTAAGTCATAATTATTTGCTAGCCGCTAGCACTTTATGGGTGACAGCAGCTAACTAGCCAACATTAGCTGTGGAGGTATTTATCCATGAAACCTACACTGCGCTACAAAACCAATACTCTGTTAAACTGGTTAGATTTGGAAAATTGGTTGTAAAACAAGACATTTGTCTTTTGACCAAGTATCTTACGTGTAGGGGACTACATACAGCATGAATACTAAGGTAAGCAAGTCTAGTTCTGTTCTGCGGCTAGATACGTCTGTTACACGGAAAATGACGCCCGACGATAACAATTCATATTTTGTAAGCCTTTCTTTAGATTGGTGACTTTATATTTTGTAAGCATTTGTTACGGTTTGGTGACTTTTTTTTTTTGACGTCGAGTCGTTTCTGCGTCTTTCGTGTGTGATATGCGATCGGGTGTTGTGGCTGGGTGAAGGATGTTTAGCAAACGTTTGCTGACTTCCCTCGAACATACACCATTATGTATCTGTCAATTCGAACACAATTCTGACTTCAAATCTGTCGTGACACGTCAGTTTATCACGAGTGTAATGCTCGGCTTTCGAACCATGAGATGTGTGCTCTCTGTCTGCATCAGGTTCACTCTTCACTGGCCAGCACATCAAGTGCTCACGTCCAGACATCCCGGACCAGGGATGCTGCCTGCCAGACTGACCCCATTGTCAATAGGACTGCAGCCACACCGAAGAATGTTGTCTTTCTCTATATTGGAATGCTTTGCAGGTGAGATGTTTTACCTTGTAGTTGTTGAAAGTTTTTGTTGTCTGAAATGTCATTATTGAGCCGGGTTTCTCCAGCACTATAAGGCACAAAACACCTAGACCAGGTCCCCCGAAAAGATTGTCTTGTGAATGTAATTTATATTTGATTTACCAAAAAATTTATACTTTTAGGGGGTTTTCAGATCATAGTTCCTATGAAACTTCACAATATATGAAAAGCTTTTTCCAAAATGTTTTATACCTACTTTCAAAAATATTGTTTTATTTGTTACTACCATTAAAAGCAGCATTTAAATGTTTCAAATGCTATCTCAGCTGATATCACTTTCCTGATGCTTGAAATCAGATTTAAAAAAAAGTAATGAGAACAGCTTCTATAGCATTTTGGAAAAGAGCTTTTCATATGCTCTCCCATGATGATGCATGTGTCTCTACCAGCTAACCCCCACCACCATGACAAATGAAAATTCTGTGAGAAACACCGTTTACACATTGTTTCTTGTTCTTTCAGACTGTACTTGGCGGCGATCCACTTTAATGAAAATGCAAACCGACCACAGGCCCAGACAGCAGACGGTGTACCTCTCTTCAAAATCTCCTTTCCCAAATCCAAGAAGGGAGAGTGCACAGTCAAACGTCAAAAGACTAAGCCAACCTTTGGTAAGACCTCAAAAGTTCAAGAATTCAAGTCCAACTACTTTTGCCTTTATCAAATTTACTGAGGTTAATTCCAACAAATAGGAATACAAAAAATGTGAGAAATAGAAATCTAAACAAACATAAATATATATATATAGAACAAATATAAATATATAAATAAACATTGAAATGTACAAATGACTAACTGAAATATACAAATGTTGTGCGTGTACAGTGTGTATGAATGTTCTGTGTGAAAGGGTATGTGGATGTCCTGATGGACCTAATTTTTCACACGTGAGGCAGTCTAAACCCGGTGCAGTGTCCTTCATCATCGGGGTACTCGGCACGGATACGCAGGACCACACAGGCAGGAATGACCACTCTGATCCAGCGGCCCAAAAAGCCCCAGCACCACGCCACGAGCTGCCTGTAGGCCAAATGCCTGAAGCGCCTGGAAGAACAGATAGAAAAAATGACACTTGAAGAGAATGTTGTTGTTCTTCTGTTATTGCTATGTTGTACATATTTACATATTCCTATGGATTATTCTTGATTGTGTTTTAATGTCTTGTAAATAAATCTACAAACACTCTTCATACTGTCTGCATAGTTGAATTATCAGGCTCTGTTGGGTGGGTGTACTGTAAACTCTTATGTATGTGGCTATGAGTGATTATTTTACAACGCTTACCAATGGGTTCTTCTCAGGCGTAAACTGCCAAACAGGTAGATCCAAATGTTTACAGTGTTACCTGAGGGATCTCCATGCAGCATCTATTCTCCCTTTCTGTGGGCATTATCTCGCAAATTCCCCATTGACACCTATTATTTTAAAAAAAAGGCAGTGTAATGATATTCTGTTTTCAGGTAATGCCGGCAAATATAACAATGAAACATCTTTAGTGAGAAGTAAATGAGTTAACATGTGAGCATGGAGAATAATTACATGCTGGTCAGAATACTATCATGTTTTTTGCATGCCATAGGCTACTGTATAACTACATGGGCAACGCACAGCTGGCTGTTCCCAGTGAAGACGGGCTACTAAAAAAGGTGTACACAGAAATATGTGGCATAAGTTTCATTCCGTGTAGTTACACTTTGGATCCAGCACCTGGTCAGGATATGATGAGGTATGTTTTTTTTTTTTTTTTTTTTTGTATATTATAGCATGTAAACCTTTTTGTCTAGAAAACTTGGTAATAAATCGCTCCCCTTATGTCAACACTGGGTGGAGAATCATTTGCATGTTGGCAATGTGTACTATGGGAAATACTTTGGCAGTGTTACTGTTGTACAATGCAAGGCGACATTGAGAGAGTTACTTGGTGTAGAGACTGGAGATGCCAGCAGCCATACTCACTAATGTTAGCACTGCAAATACGTGCCCACATTGCAAAATAAGTTGGGAACTTATACGTTTTGTAAGCCAAAATAATATTTTAGGTAGTCCTGATGTAGTGACTACAATTTCTGCTCTAATTAGGCTACCGTAGGCTAAGCGACTGCTACTATCTGCGCACCTCAGTGGTTCGGACCGACCCAACTATAAACGTTTCCAGACATAACATTTCAAACTCACCATTCTGAGACGTTTTGCTGAAGGCGCTGCTGATCTGCAGTTTGTTGCTGAACTGCCTGCGCCTCGCTTCAGGGTCCGATTCCGGGTCGAAGGCGAACGGTACGATGGTTTGCTCACCTGCCATTTCTATTTTTTTTTCCTACTAGCAGGCAGCTAACATGCGCGGAGCCAAAACAGAGAATCAGACACGCCCCCATTCAGCCATGACACACCCCTCGCGCTCCTCCTTGCTTCTCATTAGGAAAACAGGGCACTGGAGAAAGCGCTGAAATGCGGCTTTCTTCTAAGTGGCCAAATCTGCGTTTTTCGGGTGAATTTTGAGAAGCCTGGGGGTATAACATCCTGAAGCCTTCGAAAGCCCATTTAAAGCGCCACTACTATACCATGCCATGGGAACTTTAACACTCTGGGGTCTAATGCCCACCGGTGGGCATTTTTGACACATCTCCAAAAACACATCTGTAACTCTGTGAGTTTTTGTCATTCAAACATATAAATGACACCATTAAAAACCTTGAAACTTCTAGTTTTCAAATATATATATTTTAAAATAAATTATATAGCTGGCCCTTTTTAAAGAGAGTGAACAGAAATCTTTGGATTTTCTGTACTCTCAGACTGCAGCAGCTTCCTCGGCCACACCTATCGCTATTCACATGTAAAGTACCAGGTGATTGAGTGGCTATTCACAGGTGAGAACACGCCCCATTCAGCCAGCATGTGGGGGAAGGCAGCAATGTCCTGCCAGTGACAGACAATTATCACATGGAGAGTGACAGGGGGGTGGGGGGAATCAGGGGTGTTACACACCCATCTAATTAGTATTCAACTCTCAGAGACACTGACTGGAGTTACAAAAACTTTTTTACAGTTTGTGTGAAAACAAAAAAACATTTCTGACTGCACTTTTTACTTTTATGCAGCCAACACTTTTGTTTACAAGGTTCAACCTTCAAAAGTCTTGGCTAGATATATTTATAGTGTGTTTTCTTGCACTGTTTGAAGACCTCTAAAACTTGTTTTTTTGTACAGTTGTGTTTCCCCTCAATTTAAATAAAACTTGTTTGTATTACATTCACTTCACTCTCATATTGTTTTTTGTTAGGCTTTTCAGAATACAACCATATGTGTCACTTTTGCATAGATGTTTACAGTTAGTTGAAATACTTGAAAATGTCAAGGTGGTGACAACTGCCTCAAAGTCTCCGAAAAGGCCTTAGACCCCAGAGGGTTAAAAGTCATCAGCAACTAACATAAACTGCTGTATCAACACAGATGTGCAGGACATTAGAGAGTAGAGTCTGCTGCTTGTCTAACGAGGACTGCAATGTGCTATTACAGATGATTCTTCCATTTTTTTTTTTTTAATGTTCAGCGGAATGGAGTTTTATAAGGGAAGAGATGACACGTTTATTTAAATCTGCAGATGGTGATGGATAGTTACACTCTCATAATGTTGTAATTCAGTTTTTCCACTGATGAAAATGTGTTTTAAATGTTGTTGGTTTCTTAATTTCAAACAAAATCCCTAAGCCTCTCGCTCTGCTCTCGGGTCTTGCTGTGATCATTGCTTTGGTGTAAGTGTGCGAGGAGCAGTTTGCATAATTTCAACTGTTTAACTGCAAACATAAGCTGAAACTATGTATTGTTCAAAATGCCTTGCCTCGAAAAATTCTGTTATTTTGATTGAGGAGGCGGTTTTGTGTGACCCCCCACTGGTAAAGAAACATATTAAATGTGGCAGAGCAGTGAAGCCAAGGTGTGAAGTTGTTGTGTGATGTTTGAGAGCTCTGAGAAAAAAGGCTTTTCTAACCTGCCAGTCCCAGTCTCCAGTGATTGGTCTCTGAATCAAGCTCCCCTCTTGACACAAACAACAGCAAACATCCATCCATCCATTTTCAATGTCTGCTTATCCTGTGTGGGGTCTTCGAGGGCTGCAGCATATCCCAGCTCACAGTGAGGGAGTTTCAACCTTGATGGGTCAGCAGTGAATGAACAAACATTCATTGTTGAAGGTCTGTTTAAGATCACTCAATATCATTGCTTGTATAGTTTTTGTTGATGCTGATAAATGTATTCTCCATATTAGGAATAAGTCAGTACCAGTGAAGCTGCTATCTTGTATCACAGCACATTTTTGTTCATATAATTCACTGAAACTGATTCATTCATGTTTAAACATGCAAACCTTCACGACTGACTAAAATAAAATAAAAAATCTGGATGTAAGACAAAAGAAAATGTATAAAGAGGACAGAAACAAAATAATATAAAGGCAGATTCCAAATATGTTTAAGTTCCAAGATCATATCTTTTACTTGTAAATGTTTAGTTAATGGCGGTAAAATGTCATCATGAACGTTTGGATATTTGCAGACAGTCAGTGGTTGCTGCCACTGCCTGACAACAGTCATGCCATGAGGTTGACAGGAGAGAGGGTGGTGTCAGCTTTAGTGAACTCGCAGTCATTTACCACTGCTGCCTGAACAAATGATGGCTACGGGTTTTTCAGCTTCCTGCTGGGTCTCACTGTGCTCTTTGTCGGGAAGCCCTGAAGGCACATGCAAAACCATGTAGGCTGAGCTGTATTAGTCACTCTTGCCTCCAGTTTCAGAAAACACAGAGAATAATATCTTATCTAAATTCTGTATTATGGCATTATTATAGTGATTGAGAAGCTTGAATACACTTATAGGTCCTTCTCTGCCAGGGCTCCAGCTGTCTTTTCACTGTCTTTACTTTGTCTCTAAGACGGCTACAGCCTGACAGATTCCTGTCAGCATCAACCTGTCACGTTGTACATCAGTTGAATTGACCTCGACCTCTTGACCTTTGACTTACATTTTATTCAATGACATTCTCTGACATTGTTAGTTAGAATGCGTTTCCATGCAGGGTATTTTTGGGATTAAAGACGTTCAAATGAGTATATTTAGCTTGTTTACACTTAAAATTCCATCTGCCTCACCACATTTAAATGGATATTCTTTCTAGTATTTCCCTTTCATCAAAGTTTGTTTAAATTTGGACCAGAAATTATTCATGTATTTAACGATATAGTATTACCAGTTGCCCATAAGTAACAATTCTCTCGATGTGAGTGAGCATCTGCATCTTGCAGTCAGCATCTGCAAGTATGACATATCTATCAGTTGTGTAATGTTGATAGAGCTCAGTATCATTTAATAGATTTTAACAATAGCAAAATGCAAAATTAAATGAGCCATTAACTGTGAGGTTTTTAAAACAAGAGAGTAATATCTATGCCATCCTTATCATTGTTACTAATCGAAAGTATATATTCTTTTTTGTGCATTTTCTCTACACTGGAAGGTTTAATTCCCCCCCCCCCCCCCCCCCCCCCAGACTGTATAAAATAAGTCTGTGTAGCCACTGTAATATTAGTGAGTGTCCAAAAACCACATGTTCAAGCAACCTGATGGTGTCTGGTTCTTGATTATGTTGCTAGCATTACATTAATGAACTAACACTAACTATTTTTTAACTAAACATTAGTTAGATTGATCTTTTTCTCAGGATTTTATCAAAATGCACCCTTACATTGATACATGGGTTAACGTTCCCACAGCCTGTGATTAAATCACTTCTGTACTTATTCTTGCTATATATGAAGTACATCCTCACTTACAACTACAGCTTATCTCAGTGCACTGTGCATCTATGATGATGTGATAATCAGACAGCCTAAGAGGCTGTCTGATTATCACCATCAGCACTGTCATCAGTGCTGATGGTGAAGCTAACAAGTATCCAGTGGCAGATTTTTGGTTATATAGACATGTTGCTATCCAGTAAGTGTCACTGCCAAATGTAAGTCATGTACATAAAACCTCCTCAGTTGTAATTCACATCAACCTCATATGAGCTATTGGAGGGCTACAGGTACCTTGGTTTACAGTGTAAAAGACTGAATTACAAATTAACACTGACATGGTTGATAGAGCTGCTCTGATAATACTGATAATACAATGTACTTCAGATTTCCTGTTCCCATTGTTTCTCCACTTATCTTGTACTGAAATCAGGACTGAAGTTGATTTATTTGCTGCATATGCCAAAACAAAGTGATAGTCCACATGCTTCAGCATCAACATCAGCCTATTTGTGATTATTATTCGGTCTTTGTTTTATGTTTTGTGCTTGCCCTTTTAATCTTTTTGCTTCACTCCTAATCCCTGTGCACACCTATACTGTATCCTAATGCAGCAGAATTCCCAATAAACCTCCTCCCAGTTAGGCATGTTTTCTGTTTCTGCTGGCAGAATATTAAACAAGTAAAAATTGTGAGAGCAAAGCAGCCCATTAAGGGTTACATAATGACATTCTGTCACTTTTAAAGCATTTCCAGGCTGCGGTTCTGCTCTGACAAAATCGGTCATTTAAAACCGCAGCAGCTTCTGATAAAAACCACTTTCCATCTCAGTTGAAGACAATGGTTGTGCTATGATTTTAGCAGCTATAATTACACACACACAGCAATCACTTAGAGTGAAAGTTAGAAGCAACAGACTGTCTCTATTGTTTTTCTCAAAATATGTAGCTTTACATACAAAGAAGTCCAAGTTGACAACTGTGAATCTTTGGCTACAAATACCAGTTCTTTAGTTCTTTAACATGTTTACCCTGACATATGCTTGACTAATGAGGGATAAGTATAATCAATCATTATTTGTCTTCAGTATAGATCTGTTTGTGTGTCAGTTACATTACAGTGTAGCAATTTTCCATTTCAGAGTGTGACTTCCAGTGTGCTGTCCTCAATTTGAAGGGGTCATATTATTAAAAAAGAAGGAGACAAACTTTCTGCGTTTCAGAGCATGTTTGGGTGTATGGTGTTACTGCTAATTTAAAAAAAAACTGGCACTTTGTTTGGGGTCTCCCAAAGTTTGAAAATATCTCATTCTGTGAGCGCTTAAGATTTGTTGGAGAAAAGTACATCGTACTCCTTGCTCTATCCAGCCTCCACATCTTTATCTCCTTCCAACTACTAAGTTAATTCAGCTTTCATTTGCTGTATCTTAGAAGTGGGACACTGAAACATTTTTTTCTTTTTTCCAAGCCAGTCGGTGTATTGTCTGAGGGGGTTCTCAACCAGTCTCAGGATGGCCTAAGAACCATCCATACTGTTTTCCGTCTCAGAGCCAGCAAAAGCACCTTCTGAGCCAGGGCTAGCTATTTTTTGTTGTTTTCCTGTTCAGAGGGACAACTTATCAGACCTTTTGTGTAAAGGACATTACATCAGCACTGACATTAATATCTTGTATCTTCACAGTTTCCTTAGGAACTGACATTTACGACCAAAATTCGGTGCATAATGAGACTTTGGTTATGTACTGACCATAAACTTGATTATGTTTAAAAAGTAATTTAGATTAATTTGAAACGAGGAATAATTTGCCAGTATTATGTTTCAAGTTAACATCTGAAGTGAGACATTCTGACCATCAAAACTTGATTTACTCAAAGAAATCATCTGGAAGATGTTATTGTGCAAAGTCTTACTCCATCTGATGATGACTGCATACTGGGACCTACATCACCTGCTGTGTCATCTTGCCCAGCAGTATCACTGAGTAATCACTGAGAGGCACTGTGAGCTACACACCGCCAATCAAACGTGTAGAGGTGCAAAATACCTCAACATTTGACCAACACACAACAATTGTCAGAGCACGGCAAAAAGAAAATGCAACGTCAGAAGACACAACAACCGAACCAAAAGCACAGCAAGATAGAAATAAAAAGTTTTCAAAAACAAGTACTGCAAAGCCATCAACTTTCCTCTTCAAAGTCTTTCTTTTCATTCAATGCAATATTTTGACCATTCTTCCACGCAAATTGGATAGATTCATTCCTACACAATTCAGTCAAGATAAAGAAATGTGTTAAAACAATAACTATTACGGCAAAAGGCATTCAAGGCAAGAAATGAATATTGGAAGAAACCAGGTTTATGAGGTAATTTGTAGGGTACTATGTTATATCTAAATACATTCTCAGTTACCTGCTATGTACTTCTGACATGACAAACGGCATATTAGAGCTGCTGAAATTTAAATTTGACACGATGAATTATTCCATCTGTGCCAAAAATATGCTCACTGTTTATGTTCACAGAACATGCCACAAAACACTTACATATGTTTATGTGACTCCAAGCAGTAGCTGAGACCAAACTACATTGTTTATAATGATTGTTAACCTGAACACCCATTTGGCTGTGGACTAACACAATAACCATATTTTGCTTGCTGCTATTTACTCATTTTAAAAGCTTTGCTAGTCCATATCAAAACACCCGTATACACCTTCCCTCTTTTTGTGTTTTAGCCATAGCCATAGAACTGGGATTATATCCTTTTGTTTTTAGTTGCCATAGTTTGTAGAGACTCTAGGAACCCTGACACCGACTGTGTCTTTGCAGTTCTAAACTGCAGACTGATGCAGACAGTACTTCTTATTCTATGTACTCGATATTCACTGTGAATCCAGAAATGTAGAAAAGTTTCGAGCCACCCCTCGTTTCTTTATATATTGCCAGGAAAACATAGCTCATAAGTCAATTGTTGGTATGACCACCTTTGTTCTTAAACACAGCCTCCACAACCTCTTTCACAAGAATAATGTTGAGGTCAGTTCTCTGAGGAGGATTCATTACTCCATAAGAAGTGTTGACACTGACTTTCAGTCCACTTCTTGTCTCACTTGACATCCCTCAGCTTTTTCACCTTGTTTCCATTTCTTAAGAATTGTTTCATGTCAGCCACCCTTCCATCAACTGCATCTCCTGTGTCAGGTCTTTGTGTCAGGATTTTTTTTTAAGGACATCATTTTCAGAGACTGTTCATTTGCTGCACATTGTTTTTTAGGCCAAGTACTTCTTCTTTTGTCTTCCACTTGTCCAGTTTCCTCATTTTTTAAGGACACACTGTACCCCTAGCTGAGATATATCAAGTTTTCTGCTAATATCCCTTTGGAAATCCCCTTGTGGTTGCCAAAAATACCAGTCAAACTGTGTTATATCTGGCATTTTTTTGTGGATACAACAAATGTAATTGGAAAAAACAGTACCTTTGAAACAAGGCTGCTCGTAACAAAATGTCTAAAGATAAATTGATAAGCTAAAATTGGTTATTTGCTGAGGTGGCTTTGGAAAAAACATTGAAACCTTGTTTCTTCTGAAAATGTTTAGGTACAAGGACTGGACTGAAAATGTGTTAAAAAGCAATCAATATCTAAAGAAAAACTCTGAAAGACCTTCAGAAAGCTTGGAGAACTATTGCTCAAGATTACTTGATCAGATTACAAGAAAGTCTGCTCCTTGAAAGCAAAATATAAAGAAATTAGAGGTGGTTCAAGACTTTCACACAGAAGAGCAAAGTAATTATTCACTTCAATCACACATGGAGGAGGAAAATGGGGACACTGTGGGGGTTCACTATCTTACCCAACTACACTTAATCATATGAAGGAGCTGGGGATTGAGTTTGGTTCAGTCTGTTTGATGTTACTGTCTGACGACAACAGAGTGTGTGTGCAAGGCTCTCTGTGGATGATTGCAAATTCGCACATTTGTTGTGATTGCACAATCTTGGTGGGAGACTTGAGCTGTCCTCTAATTCATGTGTGCGGTATATGTATAAAGACAGAAGTAAGAGGGGTTCACATTGATGCAACCAACAATGTCATGGACATATTTCCATTTAGACATGCACAGTTTTAGTTTTGCTTTAGAAACATTTGGCATGTACAGCATTTTCTTATAATGAAAGGTTTTTCCCATTCTAGTCCACATGTTCAAGTCTTTATAACTATTACAAAAATATATCAAACTATATAAAATATAATTTGTTACAATATATATTCAAATTTCTATATTTTGCCTTGGTAAAAAAAAAAAGTGAACTGGGAATAGTTAACAGGGCACTATTTTCAGATCCCAATGGTCAGGAAGGAACAACCAAGGACACTAAGTCTAAGAGGTTTGGGGCAATTTAAGTTACCGAAGATGATAAGCATTGAGCATCAAAACTAAGGTCAAATTTGAATATTATTCCAAAACCTCAGAAGCCTTGGTGATATAATTTAATAGACTGCCAACTCAAGACAAGAAACCAGTAGGACTGAAAAGATTTGGGGGAACACAAAGAAGAACCTCTGACCTAGCATAATTTATATTAAGGCAAGTTTGTGGATCTAGGATTTAAAGTCAGGAAGATGAGCTGTAACATTAACAATGGTGCTGGGAAGCATATACTTGTAAGGGTCACATACGTCTGTGTGTGTGTATATATGTATATATATATTTATATTTTAAAATGTTGTTTCAAATTCAAGTGAATGGTGATAGTGATGATATGTTTTACCGAGACATTGTGCTCCAAAGCCTTTTGTGTAACATATGAGTGAAAACAAGCTTGTCATAAGTGCAATTAACTGTTAGTTTGCTTTATAAAGTTAAGGCAGCGTTGACAAAACAAAACAAAAAAGCCCCCAAAACTAGCAATTGTTGCGATTTACCACCAAGGCAGAAATAAATCAAAATGAAATTAAAAACAGCAACACTTACAGCTATCGGGATTCTTTTTTTTTTTTTTTTTTTTAAACCCCTTGTCCTGTCCAGCATTATGGCAGCAGAATTGTAATCTGAATACCGTTAATGCCAAACACATTTGCTATGTCAAGGGAAGCTTTATGAATGTAAAGCTCCCCTTGATGCCCATTAACTCCTTATTTTTATTTATTTATTTTTGTTACAATACTTAACATGATGTGATAGTGTGATAGTGTTGAACCGGACCGGGGGACAGAGAGAGAGGGAGAGGGAAGAAGGGAAAAAGAAAAAAAAGGAACAGAAACATGAAGAGACAAACATGGAAAACAGTAAAAAGTCACACAACCAGCTGCTACACCTGTAAAAACAAAACTGAAGACAACGGCTTTTGTGGGGAATCCAACCTTAGAGACACCAGGAGCACCTGTAAGCAGACAAGCAGAGAACAAACACACAAACAAACAAACAAAAAAGCACAAGTGGTAGCAATCTCATATAATACAACTGTGGATACAGATGACCTTAAACCACAGGACAACACAACAACTGATTAGCGAGCATGCTACTGGGCTAATGAATGTGTGTGTGTGTGTGTGTGTGTGTGTGTGTGTGTGTGTGTGTGCGTGTGTGCATGAACATGCAATACACATAGATGGTCCCACATAATGACCATGCTTAAATATCAGTGTATAGGGCCACAATCCCCCCCCCCAGCAATCAGAAGCAGGCCGAGAGGGCCCCCAGACCCAGGCCACCAACAGCCCCCAAGGAGCACAGAACCCGGGAAGCCCACCGTAGGGACAACCACGTATCCACCCAGAAGACAGCAGAGGAAGCCCCCGGACAGAGTCTCCACAAGCATAGGGCAGAGGCCCCCCGGTGACCAGAGGTGGCAGCCTACCCCCCGCCAGGCCAGCTATCGGGATTCAAATGTCTGGAGTCACATGCTTCCTCACCCAGTAAAAGGTAACATTCATTTGGAGAGTGTACTCCTTATGTCCATGTAATGATAACTTTGTTTGGTTATGCTACTATTATTGAATTTGACTTTGACAATTTTTTACATCATGGTGTGATGAAAACCACTCACCAAAACAGAGCTGAAAATATTGCTATAGTAGCGAGTTACTTTCATTGGAAATACGGCACAACATACACCAATGTTGTATAACTTTGTACAGTTGCATATTTGTTGGTCAAAGTAGCAATTTAATTTTCCCACGGGGTCTGTTTTCAGGACAGAATGACTTGCTGTAATTGCACATGGCCAATTAAGAGAAAAATTCTTTCCCTAAATTAACAAAAAGTTGAAGGGCTCTCCCGTGTCCTGAGCTAATGCCTCTCTATACTCTGGGGCTGTAGCGAAGGTGAAAACTCTCATTAAGTCAATGACATCATTATCTCTCGAGCGTTTTAGGCTGACATCAGACTCCGAGAGGTCACAAAAACATCTAAAGCCTCTCTCTAATATAAAGTCTCAAACTTATGTGACTATGAGAACGATGCATTTGTGAATGTGCCCTTTAATCCTGGTGAGAGAAATTTTCACTACTCTCAGAGTTGTTGATACTTGCAATAGCCATTTGCAGATGGATGAGAGTGGAGCCTGAGCAGTCACAGAGAGTCATTTTTAACCAAAATTAGACAAAGGAGAGGAGGACGAAGTTAAAAATAGCCTCTTTTTTCTACTCAAGCAGAGCTATTTCTGTCTCATTTCTTCATACCAATTCTGACAAGTCATTATTTAAAGCCATTACTCCTTGTATTGTCAGCTGGGTCGCTACCATCGCTATTCAAAGTAACATGCAAGATTCATCTTCACATCAACTCAGGTTCTTGAACATTAATCACATCTGAGTCTATTTTTCTTTTATTAGATTTGCTCCATGAACTTTTAACATATTGATTCTCACTGAGGCAGACAGCACTGTAGGATTAGATTAAAACATTATGCAGCCATGATGATGTATAAACTGTGTTTGTGCATGACATATTAGCTGTTTGTCAACATATCATCAACCTTTTCTCATAATAATATGTGGCTTTTTGTCTCTCTGAAGCTTCTCGAAGAGCTAGTTCACCTTTCCTGGTTTACTTTCCTGTCTGTCTTCATTGAGGATGTTAAGCAACATAATATTTTGATTTACAACCCCTTTGTGAAAAGAGTGGGCAGTGTGTAAAATCTACATAAAAATAGGATGCATAATTTGCAGTCTGATGTTTAATGACTGTTGTTCTGCTCCCATAAAACTCAAGGTGAGCAGAGATTTTTCACGACAGAAAAATGTCTCACTTTCAACATCTGATGGGTTTTCTATAGTGAATATTGTATTATTTTCAAAGATTTGTAAGTCATTGCATTCTGTTTTCTGACATCTAAAACAACATTGGGTTGTATTTTATTAACCAGGATGATTTCTTGAGAAACACAAGCCCTTTTGGAGGAGCATTGGGACGGCTTCACAGCGATCACGGTGACAGTTTGCTGAATCATGTGAGCAAAACTCCAAAATTGCCCAAGAAAGTGGCCCCTTATTACTCCCATACTAAGTTCTGTAGATTTAGTTTTATATGGTAGTTTTGGCTTTATGTTAATACATATTTGTTTTTTGTTTTGTGTAGCCGTGATCATGTCTGCTTAATCAAATGCTTTAGTGTAGCTAAAGAATTGTTGTTTTTCCTTTTTTTAATTTGCTAGTGAATATTTCATGTGGACGCCACAACAGAGGCCATGATAGTACTGTAGACCAGAAGTTTTCAAAGTGTGAGGTGATAAAGAAGAAATATTACAATATCTATCAAAAGAATAATTCAATTGTTTGTGATGTAGTTTAAGAGCCCATTACAAACTTTGGAAGGGGGCCCACTGTAGTAGATTGTCCTAGATTAGTCAACTAAAAAGATGGGCACAGCATCTGGGTCCGAAAAATTAAGCCCTTATGAGGATGTCTTGGAAAAATTGGAAATAGACTTGTGTGGTGTATATGTATAAGCTGTCACACACTGGTTAGAGTTTAGATTGGACAAAATGTTTCTGCCACGTATGCTCACCTCTGAATGCAATTTTTTCATCTATTGTTTCCCTCGGGGCCTTAACTATTTATCAAGACTGACTTGGGCTTATCACTCCATGGAAACATCCGCTATTAAAAACACTTAGTATGCTCTGTGTCCATGTTGCCATCATGCAGCAGTAACTGGCAGATTCCATTTTTAGCAGCACATGAGAAGGTCTCATGGTGACCTCGGCCCCATGGTGCTGCATTTTGCCTGGGGGGGTCCAGCTGGCAGGCAGAGATTGGGCTCAGCTGGCTCTGCTGTATAGTCCTTTGGAGGGGAGTTCGGTTGGGCGGTTGTGATACGAGTGACACCAGTGCCAGAGGCCAGAGCTGCCCCTCAGCGGCTTCTACATATGAGAGACGCCTCGTGTGCATGTGGGCTGCTGTTTATGGGTGAGAAGTCAGTCACCTCAAAAAACAAACCAACTAGCTAAATGAATAAAACAACGAAAGGGAGCCGAGGAAGCTGCTCAGTGGGTGGAAACAGCGAGCTGCTCCTTGCTCATTCAAACATTTATAGAATTTTGTCTTAGGACCACATTTTGGGTAATAGTGGTGTTGACAGTTAAATTGAAGCGTGTCCATAAGCAAACTAAAACTTAGAAATGAGGTTTGGTGTTTGAGAAATGTTGAATAGTGCAGCTAGGTGAGGGTTCAATGTGGGAAAATAAAATTCAAGCCCCCAGAATCTAATATTGACAGTGGCAGGGTTTGACTATTTAGAAATTGTAGCTAAGAGTAAACTGTGAGGCCCTTAGAGAATGGCTTTTGAATCCTGGAGGTAGGATTTCTGGAGGTGATAACTATTATATTTCTGGTATATCTGAAGAGTGGACATCTTGTTCCAAGAGCTGTTTGTTCCTATTGTACACAGGAGCCGCTGTGTTGATCTGTTCAACTCAACTTAGTTACTTAAGTCAGAAATCTATTGAACATTTATCATTTGTTGCTTGAAAAATTGGTTTGGACTTGATTTTGATTTCACAGGGCTAACCCAAAGAGCTGTACAAGCATGCATGTTTACATGCAACAGTCAATTAAGAATACCTGATTAATCAATCATGCATGTGTTTGGACTGTGGGAGGAAACTGGAGGGCACAGAGAAAACTCATACAAGCAAACTGAGAGTTGAGTTGAAGAGCATTTAGCCACAATGACAGCCCTTTAATAGTTATGTTCAGGCACGTCATTTCCGCCGGGGACGGTGGGGACGCGTCCCCGGCACTTTGTCTGACGAGCAGATTTGTCCCCACCACTTTAAAAAAGTAGAGAAAGATGTAACAGACTACTCTGCTTTCCTAAAAACTATAATTTTATATCATGGCATTCTCCTAACCAAAGACTGTTTGATCCGCTCTGCTTTCACTCTCCTTGTATGAATGCGCTTGCGATCAGCCCCCATTGCTGAATAGCAACTATGTTGAATCCGCTCCGCTCCCACACACTGCGCTTGCGGTCTGCAGTCTGTTACAGTGTAACGAGTGATGAAAGACGTCGCTGTTGCAGGTGAAGATTCGTCAGTGTTTATGATGCATATCAGGCGAGATTGACAATGAATGAAAACTTATTTCACAGAGGGGTTGCTGCTCGTTCACTCTTGCCCGTCGTTTCATAGCCTGGCAATGTTTGAAAACTTTGTCAGGGCAAGGGCTGTTTGTAGCCAGGCTACGTCTCCTGATGCGCTCTTGCTTGGTCGAGGTTTGTCTGAGATTTGTTGGTGTGTCAAGGGCTGTGCAATAACCGAAATAGTGTCTTGTACTAAAATGTGGATTTTAAAATACGAATAGGGCCTACTCTTAAGTTTGTCCCAACCCAGGATGTTTCCGACGGCCTAAACAAGACCGCGGAGATGGCTTTTAACTTTTAATATGGGGACAATATTGCGTCAATACGCATCATCGAATGCAATGCCTATTATTTATCATGAAACCTCAATTCGGAAGTAATGCAACAGAGGATGGTTTTAAAGTGATTTCGGTCACATCTTACGGCTAGCTATTTCAAAACAGTTTCTCTTTTCTTTAAACTTTGTGATCTTATGATTTCCCTGTTCATTACATTCATCATCTCCAGCCTCAAAACATTATATAACCTCTGCTGTGTTTTACTGTTGGTTTGATGCACCCTTTTAAATGGCCATGTTTCTTTTTCTTGTTTAAGTTTCTTTTTTTAAAATTAATTTATTATTAATTAGCATTATTTAGCATTTATGTTCTGTTGTCACCACAGGGCGAATAGAGCTGGAAACATCCAGCCCCGTTTTAAGCTTTAAAAGTATTGATCAAAGGTAGGTTTAATACCTCTGGTCTTTAAACACTGTCATCACAAGGGGGCAGAGATTTACCAGATGCATGTTTTCATTCCTATTTAAGATTATTTGAATAATGTACAGGTCGTTTTTTTTCATCATTTTTTTTTCTTTTCAGTCTACTGGGTGACAATGATATAATGTAATTAGCTTGGGCTGTAGCACAAACACGGTTGCAAACATATTGATAGTGCAGCTTTTTTCACATATGGGTTCCAATCTTATCTGCAAAAGATATATTATCTTGTTAATCTGCTGCCATTTCTCTTTGGTAATTCACACATTTCAAATAGAGGAAGCTCGGCACCACATTGATACAATACAACATTAAGCCAACATCAGGGAATCAGCAGATAAAAGTTGCAGCTACATCGGAAGCTGCATCCACGGCATTAACAAAACAAGCTTTTTAAAACAAGCTTTTCAAAACAACCTTCCAGTCAAGAAGAAGAGTTGCAAGCTCGGCATCCTGTTTCACTTCTTTATTGCCTAGAAGTCATCCCCAGTGAAGAAAAATAACTATTTTATTGCCATCTCATATGTACACTAACATAACTATTACTACTACCACTCATAATAATAATAAATAATAATAATCATTTTTTGCTGTTTGTAATTGTCCCCAACCTGCTTTGTCCACCATATTTGCTGATTTGTCAGAATGTCTGCTGACCGTCTTCTAAAGAAACATGCAGTAGCTATAATGGTCCTTGGCACCAGATATTACAATTTCATAATAAAGCTTAAAGAATTGTATCTTGATAAAGTTTTCTTGTACTAATTTTCCTAACTCTAGAGGGAGATGCAGCTTATGTGATGACAATTCAATATTCACTCGTGCTGATGATGACACTGTTAACCTGCAGCTTCTTGCTACATAACACAGTTTCTCACTCCTCTTATCCCATTTGCCAAATATCAAACACTTGATTCCTCCACTCAACTCCTTTCTGTCTTGGTCCCTCCCACCAGAGAGGAAGGCAGAGAAGGCTTTGTGATTCTTTGCGATGTACGACACAGCTGCGTCATCTAAACATTCTTTTGTTACAGATCAAATCTTTATTTTGGGTTTTCTGTTAGATGAGCCTAAAATCTATTTGAGATCAAGAAGATATTTTGTTTTGATGCAGTTTACAGTGTGGTATTAATGTGCCATGCCTCCTTTAGACATTGCAGGAATTGATAAAAACGTCTGCTAAGAATACATCAATCTGTCCTCTACTCATAGTTCTTCCGGCTCCTCTTTCCTTGATCCCATCTTGGTGCATTCCAGCAAAGGAGACATTCATCAAAATATTTGGCTGTGAAGAAAAAAAGAGTCTGCTGTTGCTTTGCTCTCTTATAAGGATTTGAAGATGTTGAGGATAGTATTATGACACTGCATCTCATCCAAGAGACCCCAAGATAAGACCAAATGGGACATTACCTCATTTTAGAAATGAGAACAAATGTAGCTATTAAACATTTTCTTGTGAGACTGGAGCGCTTTTGGTATTCAAGGGACGTGAGCACTGTGAATTTTTAGTCTGGAACAAAAGAATTCTCCATTTTTTTAAGTGGACAGCAACACGTGAAGTAGCAGAGATCTCCGAAAGTTTCCTTCTACTTTCCTACTTTCTTCATAGATTTCATTATGATGCCACCATTGAGCAAGAAAAGAATAATTTTCTTACGGCTTCATAAAACAAGAGAGCATAGTGAGAATGAGAGTTATATTGCCCAAAGATCACTCAACCATATCGCTGTCATATGCTATGCATAGATTTTGTTGGCAATTAACCCCTGGTAATCATCTGTACCTTTCCAGCTGAAAATATGCCAGCTTGCGTCAAACTGTTTTCCAGTTGAGTTATCTTAGTTTGGCTGTAATGGCTGCCTCCTTATTTTATGGCCTCTTATATTCCTCAGCACATTGCCCTCTTCACACACAATTATCTCCTCGGCTCCATTTCAGGCTCATTAACAGAACTTTCAGGCTTGTTCCATTTATCCCCGAACTCCAAAATATCAGCTCAAAGCAAACAGCATTCAGATCATTTGTCTTGATGCTCTACCTTTATGGCAATAGAAGAGATCACTTGGGCAGGATAAATGTGAGTTTGATGTTCAAATTCAACTTTAACTTTATAGTTTAATCTCTTTGGCTTCTTTTATTTTTACAGATTCTTTTATACTTATTCAAAATCACAAGGGATCAGTAAGATTAAACCCCAAAAGGTTTAAGCCTCACAGCAGTATGTGAGCACCACTGCTTCACTGTATGTTTTTCAGTTGCTTATAGTAAAGCACATGTGGCAGAGGCTATACTTCAACCTTTCCAATTTTTTTTTAGCTAGATAATCTTCAGATCAGAGCTGAAAACTCCACTTTCAGCATACAGTTTCAGTGAGTTCTCACAGTGTCATGTTCTTATTCCAAGGTCACCTGATATCATCCATCCACCCAGCATTCCAAGAGGAGCTACCCACGCCTCCATGTCATTGGCCACTTCCTCCAGTGTTTCCAGGAGCATGCTGAGGAGTTTGCCAACAGTCAACATACGTACTGTCTCCAGCATGCCTTGGCCTGCCAAAGGGTCTCCTGCTGTTTGGACATGCCCGAAACACTTCAGTTGGCTTCTCTCGATCTTGAGGAGCAGAAGCTCTGCTCTGAGCTCATCCCAAATCGCTGCTCCTGGCTGACCTTTTAAATTCAGTTCATTACAACTAATATTCAAATCCTATTGTTCCTGTGAGTACTTGGACATTTGCAGCTTTAGGTCTAAGTTAAAAAAAAACAAACAGATTTTAAAAAAAAACACTAGTATTTTTTGTTATTATGATTAAATCTCATCCCCCGTTCAAACCCAAGGCTTTGTTTAAGTTAAGGCTGAGTTATACTTCTTTTAACTGCCCTTGCGCTTGTGTTAATGGCTCGAGACGTTTATGCTTCATTTAGCTTTGCCGGCGCTAGGACAGTAGTAGCGGGTTTTTTCAATGACAAGCCTACTACGATGAAAGGAAATTCACCGCCAGGACCTCTTCGGCAAGTCTCTCTTCGAGTGGATTCATCATAGACATAATATAGTGTAACCGAGGGTCTTCTTCTTATTCTTATTCTTATTATATTGAGGTATATAAAAGAACCTACTTGTGGGCTCGAACGGCAGCAGCACTTTATTCACACACCTTGAGTTACAGGTTAACACCGGAACCATTTCCTGTCTTGTGTACAAAATAAAAGCTCTTCACATTAATACCGGATGTTACAAACATGCTCAAACATCCCTCTATCCAGGGCTCATAAAAATAGCTTACATACCTACGGCCCCTCAAAAAGAAACGTCCCCGTTTCAACAAAAAACTGTAAAGACCACATTAGCTTTATCCATACACTTAAAGTAATGCAATGAAAACAAACACAACGCAATCCCGACACAATGCAACCTGACTAGTGCAGTCACAGTAAAGCACGCCCCACCACATTATCATGCACACCAGCAAAAGCTGATACACTATAGCGTTTGGACATGCAAAACCACACACAAAGACAAAGTATCATTACAGCACATTTAACCTGGCAAAACAGAGCATTTGCTGACTTTCTTAACATTCCCTCTCTTAACTGCAACAGCATGACTAACTGAACAAATATAATCTAACTGTACGAGACATAATCCCTAAAATGAGCAGGTTGTCTCAGGAGCCTTCCTGACAGGGAAACTTTATGTTGTGCGTCCCCTGAGTCAGGGTGTTGACCCACATCCAAACCCACTGTAGCAAGTGACTCTTGTGGCTCTCCATTGAACTCAGGCAACGTAGTGGAAAGAGCAGAAGGTATCGGTAGTGTGTAAGGTTTCAGCCCTTCCAATGAGAAGCCAGTTTCAATCGATCCTCTGTAGGATCATGCAGCCAAACAAAATCCCCCACAGTGTATGGCCGATGACGAGCCACGCCATCATGGTAAAGTTTTTGTCTCTCATGAGTATCTGCAGAACCCAGCCTGGCTCCACCAAAAGCAGCATCCAATCTGCCCATGAGTGATGTCACAAAGTCATCATAGCCACAAGAAGAGTAGGAGTTGGCCCTCTGAGACAACAATATAACATCCACAGGAATACGGGCCTCACGTCCATGTGTCAGAAAATATGGGGAGTAATTGGTGCAGGCATGAACAGATGTATTTTAGGCAAAAGCCACATGCTTAACATATCCATCACACTCCCCTCCATAAGTCTGCAATAACTTGGTCTATCAGTGTTCTGTTAAAGCGTTCCACCATCCCATCTGACTTCGGATTATAGGGAGTGGTGCGTGTTTTTTTTTATTCCCAAAAGCTCACAGAGTCTTTGAACAATCTCAGCTTCAAACTGCCGACCCTGATCACTGTGAACAGTCTCTGGAACTCCATGCACAAGAACATAGTCCTCAAATAGGCAACCCGCAACTGCTGCTGGTAAGCTATCCCACAGAAGAAATGCTGCCTTGGATAGTCGTGTAGGCAGAATCCTTGCAAGTTCATATTCATAATCCAGCCTGGAGCCTCCAACCAGAGCTCTCACACCAACCTCATACTGTCTTGCCCAGCCTGAGAAACTCTGCTTTTCTTCGCCGGTGAAAGGCGGTGGGAGGTCGATCTTTACATTGCCGGCGAAAGAATGCTCTCCCATTCGTCCCTTATGATCCAGGGGATCAGCATCATGCAGCCACATTGTGCCTCACCGTCCTTTTAACTTTATTTACTGTCTATCGACAAGACGATGGCTGATGTCCTTCACACGGATCCCGCGGTAACTGTACAGCGAAAGAAAAAAAAAAACACGCCACGCGGGACTAGCAGTGGCTAGCCTTTGCTACCTAACTATCACTCTCTGATTTGTACTTCACAATCACAAACTTTGTTTTTCGGGATGGACGTCCAGTAAATGAATATCCCACCGCTGCCACCAATGTAACCGAGGGTCTTCTTCTTATTATATTGAGGTTTATAAAAGAACCACATGTAGCGTTCTCACATTCGCTGGCTCGAACGGCAGCAGCACTTTATTCACACACCTTGAGTTACAGGTTAACACCGGAACCATTTCCTGTCTTGTGTACAAAATAAAAGCTCTTCACATAAATACCGGATGTTACAAACATGCTCAAACATCCCTCTATCCAGGGCTCATAAAAATAGCTTACAATAGCTTACCCTAGATAACTAGGTTAACCTAGCTCCAACAACAGTGTGATGGAATTGGTTCTGTTTGGGGCTGGAGCCTATCCCGGCTGTCGAAAGGCAGGGAACAGATCGCCAGTCCATCACAGGGCTACACGGAGACACACGGACACGGAGACGCGCTCACATTCACTGAAATGAATTAAGTTTGAAGTTAGTCAAGCCTTATGCTAACCTTATGCTAACCTTATGCTAGTTAGAAAATTAGCAGCTACTGTCATAACAGTAACTCGGATGCAATATAACACCTACTGTGAAAACGACGTGTGCATTTAATTTATGTCGATGTAGACAGCCACATTTCGGTAACACATAACTTTGCCTCAGTTACTAAGTTATTACTGCTGTATCGCGCTAATGTTATGGTCTGTTGCGTACTTCACTGTGGCTGCACGGCTGCATGGTGTGTCAGAGCATGTGAACGGAGCGGAGCTGCAAAATATAGTTGGAGCATGGAGCCAGTTTTGATGAAATGCGCTCCAGTTCCGCTCCAATACTGCTCACACCACGAGACTCGGGCATGCAGAAATCCACCCAGAATTGAGCTGTGCCCAGTGACAGGACTATGGTGGGAAAGCGCCCACAATGGCTTTAACCATGGCCTGAACAGGCTAACGTTATGGTTCCTTAGCTAGCTAAATTTAGCTCGCCAACGCTAAGTCGTAGCAGTAATTAAAAGATATTAAGAAAGATACTTGGATGATAAAGTATGTTTTCTTGTTATTTGTTAATAAATAAGAATAAGAAAAAGGCTAAAAAAGAAGTGAGCATTTTCCAGTGAATAAAATGAAAAGAGTGATTGGAGCTGCAGCTGGTTGACTGTTAGCTCTTCCGGCAGCAGCTAACACCTCGTCAAGCACCGCCTGTCCCTCACAAGATAGACATCTGAGTTTGCACTGACTTATGGTGGACCTACATGGATGTATGTTTTCTATTTATGTGTATTGTGTTTTGAGAACGTAGTGAAGGTGGCGGGGGAATGCCACGCCAGATCAACAGAGATGTCTATCTGTGCGGTGCTCCAGACAGCTAGCTCCAATCACCTATATAATTACTGGCGACGAGAACTATTTATAGTCCTCTCACCCTCTCTCGTTCACAGTGACGGTACCGCGGTCAACACCACTATATCGATACACAGCAGGGAAAAGGGAGGTGAGTAAGGTGCACAGGTGTTATCACAACTTCATTACAAGTGCATTAAAAAGGTCTATAGCCCATTTTGGGGGTAAATTTTCTCTCCCATGAGTCCTTGTTGCATTCCCGCTATGCTGATTGGTTCTGGGCTGGTCACGTGTTTCGTGGACGCCATGTTTTAGTAGTCACAGTAGGCTAGCTAGCTAACTTTAAACAGAACAGAACTCTGATAGTAGATCAGTGGAGTATTCCACAACACAGGATTTATCATCTTATTTAAGAAACTAAACCAAGTCAAACTTGGCTAAAGGGAAAATTGTTGGTGTACTCTCTCCTGTTTTAAGGGTTAAACTATTTGTTCACAGTTGAGAAATCCTGTATAGTGCAATAACCCCCTGCTCTCAGTTTACCTAGCTAATAAATATTTACACCGTCTCTGCTGAAAAATACAGCGGAATTCGCTAAAATTGGTTAAGCTGGTTTAGCTGAGCTGATTGACCAACTTCAACAACTGACCAACATGAAGTATGTTTTTGACTAATTTTTATGGTTTTATTGGGTTTTGTGATAAGCTTCATGATTAATTTGACTTTATTTTGAGTTTGTCTAGCAACACATGGGTAACCAAGATAAACTTTTATTCCAGTTAAATCAGTTAGTTGATCATCATTTGTTTTTGGCTGTTACTATTGCAGTATTTTTCAACCCTGGTCCTGGCGGCACACTGTCCTTCATGTTTTAGTGATCCTCCTGCTCCCAACACACCTGATCTAACTAATTAATCCCGATCTCGTGTAGTTGTAGTGGGTGGTGCTAATACTAACATGTACACCTTGGCCAGCCTAGCTTAATTTAGCCTCAAACCAGCTACCAGCCAAACCAAATGCTGTTCTCATATTCTCTTAAATAAATGATCTTATTTCAGTTATGTATAAATGCACTGCATCTCTTTTGTCGTTCATTGTCTAGGAGCTGCTAAAGCAACACATCCTGGAGAGATTACGTGACCGGGGGACACATGCTTTACAGCAAACAACACTTGATGTTGATTACCTGGAGTTTGTATGTAGGCAAGAAATTGTTTTTCTTGATGCTGTGTCACAAAATGTTCATGTGTCCCAGGACGTTAAACAAAAGCTAAGAGAGCTGCACAACACAATTCAGCGCTATAGAGACAACCAGAACCTTTATCCAGTTGTTCAAGTTGAAAGAAGAAACGAGAGTGGACGGCCCCAGATAATAATACCTACTGAACACCTTGCTCATCTTCTTGACCTTGGGCTGCCTGTGACTACGATTGCAAGTCTGATGGGAGTGTCTCGTGCTACTCTGTTAAGACGAATGGCTGAAAACAACCTTTCTGTCCGAGGAATGTACAGTCCCTACACAGATGCCGAACTAGATGAACATGTGTCAAGAATAAAATGACAGCCTGTACACATGCTTGCCCATTGTAGATTAAACAGATAATATTTGGTGTGTTTGTATATAAACAGAATAAATACTAAAATATTACAGTTGGAACTGTTGGAACAGTAGCAGTCTGTTTGTCTCCTTTGTAGGAAATGGGTAAGACGACTCCAAACATAAGTTTGTCACTCTTGAGGCCTCATCTTCAGTCCATTCTTCTTTCAGTAGCTATTAGTAACAAGAGATTGTCATTATTTAATACATTACAATTCATGATTAAATGTATTGTAATCTTCACTGATTAACAGAATGTAAATATTCATATTTAATGAATTTAACATTATACGTTCATGAATTGATCTGATTCATCAATTACCTGTCAAAATCAGTAAAGGGCAGGAAACGTTACAAAAGGCTAAATCTTCATATATGCTGAATCAAGTAGTATAGATGGCCTGCTATACTAACCAGACGAATGGTCTCTCTGTGGTCTAAGTCAGAGCAGTCTTCTAGGCTGAGGTTCGACGTCGCTGTTTCTTTAGTCCCTCTTGTCAAAGCATTTACTACTGCAAGGCTGAGCCCGGACAGGGTAGGACCATTATTAATGATTGAGTGGCCTATCATCCTACCAGCCATGAGAAAAAATTCACACTCAACCAGCACTGCTGACGTGTTGGGGACAAGGTGGTCGATTTCTCCTTCAAACATTGCAGTTTCTGCTGCATTCCCTGACTAATTACAAGCATTTTACATCTACACACTTGTTTCAGTACACTGCATATCTTACTTGTTAGACCATGACATTTTATTGAATTACAATACACGAATACCTGAAAACAGAAACAGTAATAACTGAAGTTCATGGCAAAATGTTATATAAAAAAATACAAACCAAAATTAAGTTTAAATCTATGTTTTAATTTGGTGATGGTAGATGACAGGATATGTCTTGTAACTCCAGAACCAATTGCAGCATCCCCTATAAGATTATAAAATGGTATAAAAAGTTTATTGTGCAAATCACCTGGAATTATTTTCTTTGTACAGTTGTGTCTTTCAGTATTCTGGTTTGAAAAAGAAAAAAAACACACAAAAAGTGTGTTGTGATCTTCACAGTAAACACCAACAGAGGGGTTCATAGAAAGCTGTTGTATAAAATGCATTGTTCAGTTCAAGAAGTTAAATCTATAATGTTATATTTAAATTAATACCTTGAATGCGACAACGAAAAGGTGCTGCCCATCTGCTCTTTTGATGACTTTCTTTGTAAAAAGAAATCAGGGATCTATCCCGCTCTTCATCATTACGCCTGGAATCCAACATCAGTAACAGAGATGGCTGGCTTTCTCCTTGTTGCCTCAGTTGCTCAAGAAACAGGTGAACAGCTTCCTTTTGGTCTTGAACTGATTTCCAATATTAAGGAAGATAAAAACAAGTTTATTAGTCTTAAACTTTTGTCTTTTTTACAACATGTCAGTTCTTCTGTTTCAAGGCTCAGTCATTTGTTTTCGCAAAAGCTGGCCTGCAATAAAAGCATTCTTTTATACTGACAGACCTAGTAAAAAAATACAGGAGACAGAATTTAGACATAATAATAATGTTAATAATGAAAACAGATTTATGCCATGCACCCCGCAACAGGCTACAAAAAAAAACTAAAGTATACTCCTAAATACTCCAACTTTAGATAAACAGATTGGTCTACATTTTTTTAGATGTGTGAATTTTTCCCCCTAATGAAACTGTAAGAAACAGTTGGGGAAAAAAGTAAGAAATTAAGTCAATAACAAAACTTAACTAACATTTGTTGTTTGCTGACATTCTTCGGCATGTAGAGCCAGCATTTGCAGTGGCATGGTGCTTTTACAGGTAATGCAAGGAACCTGTGGCATTTTATGCAAATTCTGCTGCATCATATGGAAGAGGCTCAGTGTCCATCTCCTCTTGTAGGGGCGCCAAAAACAAAACGTTCTTGCCCACTGTTTGAAACAGACCGGAGCTGCCGACCAGAATAGCCTTCTGTGTCCATAGGAATTATTGAAAGCTTCCTTTGGCCACTTCCTCCTAGATTATAAGAGATATTGATAACACTGCCAAGGACAGTAACTTGACAATTGAAACCAGTTTTACATCTTTTAAGAAAATATTTTTTACCTGTTGCTTTGTTGAACAAGTTTGAGGAACTCCTCCTCCAACAGTGTAACAATCTAACAACACATACAAAAATAAAGGCTCAATAAGCTAACGTGGTGTTCAAAAATATACAATCAGATCAGAATCCAAAGTGGAAATACCTTCTTCAAGAATAGCACATTAAATCTATCATAATGATGATTACATTACCTCCTCATGACAGAATTCTTCTGGAACTGAAACCACCCTTTTCCCTAAACCTGCACGGACAAGTTCTAGTTCTTTTGAAGCCTTAGGTGTCACAGAAGAAGAGGATGGCAGGACATATACTGTGAGGTCTGTATGCTTGGATGAAATGGTCCGGGAAGAGGTACAAAACCGGCCTTTACACTTTTTTGCTTCTGTTTTTGAATTAAACATATTAGAGGCAAGAGAGTACGTCATTGAACTTGATTGGTGCTGTTGGGTACAGAAAATAATCTGGAAAACCATACTGTATATTGTTTGCAAATTTGGTCTTACCTCTTTAAAGCCTGGTTGATTCTAGAAGTGGAACTGGCAATGCTCTTATTGCTGGATGGGGAACTAGTGGTGTTAGTGGTAGGCACGGTGGTATTAGCTGAGAGACATGGAGGCCTGACTGGTGTAGTTACAGAGGTGTTACGGTTGGACGAAAGCACTCTTGAAAGGGCCTGAGCCCTAGTCTCCACCATATTCTGAAATGTACATTACACTGTTAAAAAGTTTATACGTATAGATATAATACAAATATAACTGTAAAATGTTTGTACAACTGATTTAATTAGAGCCACCTACATTCAACTTCTTGGAACACCATCATCTTAAAAATTATTTTTGATATTTTATATTTAAGTTCATGTTGAACATAGACCGTCTTAACTTTAGTTACTAACATCAGACCTAACTAGCTAGCATATCTAACTAATTAATAATAATGAATTATTAATAAACAATATTATACAAATTCGTAATTGTGTGTGTGTCTTTTTTGCAATAATAATAACACATGAATGTACAGTACAAGTTTAGGACATGTAACACATCCACAGAACCAACGCTAAAACACTATTGTGTTCCTTCACACCAGGTAAGTCTTCACTGTGATGACTAGCTAGCTAAACGATGGGGTTAGCTAACAATTAGGCTCACTGAAATACTGTATTATACAATTTCCATGGTAAAATCTGTGGTTTATTGCACAACTTTACTAACCACAGATCCTTATATTTTTACTCACTGTAGACGAATTTCCATTTGAACATGACGCCTATTGACCGTCACCCGCCATGCCGCTCTCCTGGAGCGATGTCTGGTTGTTGCTGGCAGCAGGGCTGTTATCTGGAAGCTAGGAGCACCGCCATCCACAACCACAGTGAAACTTAGCAACAGCGGCCCCTAGCGGCAGCTCGTTCGCTTGCTTGGCACATTTGTGAATGGGCTGCTGCATTTTGTGTGTGGATCAGGTGCAGAAAGGCGAAAGGAAAGTCTCAAAATCCAAAAAAACATGAGAGAAAATGAACAAAAATACAGAAAAAAATACACAGAAAACAGGCTTGTGATCCACAAATGCAGATGCACCAATTTATAAATACATTCTAATGTTGTAACTTTGATTTTACAAATATATGCAACAAAATTTTAAACAAATGCGTACACTTTCACATCCAAATCATGATGTATATATAAAAATTAAAATGAGTATTAATGAATTTAACAGTATTTGTATAAAACGCAGACTGTGAGACACAAAATGAAATACATTTATTTGTAAATAATGAAACGTATTTGTAATGTATGTGGAACTGGTGGATTATCATTTACACATTTGTCGGTAGTTTTGAGACCACCGACAAATCTCTCTCCATAGTTCTGCCTCAAAAAAAATCTGGAGAACACGTTTGTGATGTTGCGGTGGGTACCAAAATCGATGTTAATGATGAGACTCATCTTTAGGTATATAAGATAAGTTTTCAAAATTATACAAAAGTGAGCTGTGTTCTCTGTTCTGACAAATACTGAAGGTGTGTTTACTGAAGACTCCGGTTGATTGTTCTCAGACCAGCCCGAAGACTAACGGACCGAGCAGAGCTGAGTTTGTTCATACCCAAGCTGACAGCTTATATGTGAAATCACAAACACGCCATTAGGTCTTCAACATTTTGGTCACCTCTCAGCTGTGGACTACCAGCATTGCAAAATTGTCCAACTGGGCACGTCCTGTCATTGTTGCAGTCAAGATATCCACGCTGAGACCAATGGGGAATGGAGAGTGTCAATCACAATATGAGCAGTAGTCACCGCAGAGAATTCATTAATCCCAGCTGTCTCTGTTGACAGACTGCCACTGTTGGTGGTGAACCTAAACTCCTTATCACTCTGCACAAGATCCTTTTCGAACAAAATCAGTCATTTTTCTCATATTTCTCCGTAATTAAAGTTGTGTCCCAAAGTTAAACAAATGCTGACATTTAGGGAAGATGTTGCTTCATGATGAAGGCTGAACAGTTAGTTATTTGTTAGAGATAGATGGCATAGGTTGGCTAGTTTGAGTTTAATGCCTGTTCAGAACTAATAGCGAGTAGCAGTTTTGGTTTTTCATACACTTAAATATGTCATCCACTTTGTCATGGAGTCGAGATAAAAATATTTTAAATCCTCTTTCTATTTCCTAATGAAATATATATTGGGGTGCATGCTCAAACATTGTTGGAATTGCTGTAGACCTCAGTGAAGGTCTATTTCATCGGGATCCTAGCGTATCACTTGTGCTGGCACATAAGAACCGGCCCCTATGATGAGGGAGCTGTCCACAGAGCAGCCCAAGAGACATTGGGATTTCATTGTCTTCTCCTCTGTATTCTTGTAGATATTTCATGGTGGAAAAGATCAAATCTTCTACACTGTAAATGTTTATGTTGGTGTATGAGTTAATTCCAGTGGTTTTTAAACTCATGTTTGAATTTGAATGCCTTTATTTCAGAAAATTAACTTAAACAATCGTGGAAGTTTTGTTTTGTTGTCTCTTTCAGACCATCAATAAAACCTAAAAGCTGCATCACCTGTAATTGACAGACGCACACTAAAATACATCACGTAAAATTCACAGATGTTAGACTGCTCACTACAAGGAGAGGCGAGATATGCTTTGTGATGCAACTTTAACAAAAGTTAAATGTACGACAGAAAATCAGAGCTGAGTGAATTATTCAGAGCCAACTCAGTGTTTGTTGTCGTCTTGTATCTCATCAGAGCCAAACCTCTGTCCTCTTGTTGGATTTTTGCTGGTCTGATTTTGCTCCTCATGATTATTTAAGAGGTGTTTTATGTGATTAACAAACTGATATAAATAAAGGATTTATGGTTACTTTCTATGCATTTTGAAATGGTTTCTTATTCATCATCCCTCCAGCATCAGAAGACATCTTATGTAACTAAATCATCTCCGTCCCATTGTTTGTTTGAACATGTAGCCTTGAAGTAAATCGGATAAAGCAAAGCTATGTTAGCCTCATTCAGTCTCTTTCACTCACTATTCCAGCTGTGCATCACGACTTCATAGTGTTTCCTTCTTTTAAAGAACAGGCTTCTGTAACTCCAGATTGAATTGTGCTTTCTATGTATGAAATAGTTTTAACTTAGATCACATTACATGTAAATATTTTTCTATTTTGTTTAAATCTCCATGACACTTTTTTTGTATTAAAGTAGGCTCCTCCTATTTAATATGGGCAAGGATATTAAGATGTGAAAGTGTTGAATGTGTTTTTAAGTCACTGTTTTATCCAATACATGAAGTGCCCTCTAGTGGAAGAGATTTGTCTCTGCTTCTTCATATTATCCAACTTCCTTTATGCACAGCAAGAGACAAGGTTTGTAGTTGAGATAACTGTTCACAGAAGGTCGGAGGTTTCCAGTGCTTCATTCGATACCATATATTACTATTACTTGTGTGTTTTCTTGATGGAATCTAAGATTCTGCTAAGATTTTCAGTTGATGGGAAATTTGTACTTCTGACACAAAATGGCATGAAAATTTTAAAAAAGACAGCGAAAGATCTCAATGAAGAATATGTCTTTATTTTATGTCTTTATAGGATACAGAGATTGGGACATGAAGAAAAAGAAAGAAAAAGCCTGTCTCTGCTGTTTCTGTCTGTATCAAAGTCAGAATGTTTCACTGCCACAAGAGAAAAGTAATTAAGAAAATGTGTTCTTATGACAGTAGAACGGAAGAGAAAATAATTCATAAACAGCTTTATTGATCCGACATATTGTAATTACATACTTGTTTAGCTATAGTTTGGTATGTGGCACACTACACATGTTCGACTATCAATTCAGTGAAGTTAAGATTAGTCATTAAAAATGGGAAAAAACTTTTTTTCATCATTTTGCCCTATCAGCTTACTTATGTTGAGCTTTCAGGGCTCTGAACAATGTACTGCAGGAGCTAATAGTTTTTAACAAAAAGGGCAAAAGGTTGAAATGGTTCATGGGGTGTAAATTTAAAAAACCCTAAATTATAGTTTATGTCATAGTTCATTTTTATGGTCATTAGGGTCTTCTCTTAAAGCTAAAAACTCAATTATAGGGTAAGGCACAGAGTTTGTACAATAAACTAGCACACATGTTATCGCAAATGGGTTAATGAGTCTGACCTACTGTTTTAATCCCATTCCACTGTCAAAGTCTAATTAATGTATTTAATCTCTCACTGTCAAGGAGGCAACCCCTCCAAACACAAATCCCAGTCCAAGACTTCTGCTCAGTTTTAGGAAAAGATGAAATTGTTTATTTTGCTGGAAAATGACATTTTGTCCCTGTGGAGGAAAAAAAGCAACAGTATCTGACAGCTCGTCATAGAATAAGGTTTCTGAGCTCATTTGGCTTTTTCTCTGAATCTAATTAAAGGATACTTTTCCCGTGTGCTAACTGTGTTGAGCCAAATCTCAGTGAAGACAGACGACTAGAAAGGTTGCTTTTAAACATTATTGTTATATTCAGCGCACAGTTTTAGTGTAACAAAATTTTAGTTTTTAGACACATTTTACAGCAAAAAGAAGATTTTACGAGCATGGTACAATGTAATATTTAGCATTTTATGTAATGCTACACAAAGCTTTTCTATCAGATTATTTTTGGAGTATCTAAATATTTGAGTGTCAAACCATCTGACTCCACAGTTTAGTCTTTTTGCATGTGTTCTGATCCAAACTATTTTTAGTTAGAATTAGCTTCACTCAGACTCTAAAACAGAGTTTTCAGCTGACATTAAAAACTAACGCAATTGTGCAGATGAAGACAATCTGCAAATGCACTTCATTTTCACTTAACTTTCAAAGTACTGCATTTCAATATGAGGTTTTTCCTCATATCTGTGAAACATTTTGTATCTTTTGCATATTGGGTGGGACTTGTCACCCTTTGAAATAGATTATGGATATTTCTCTCATGCAGTAGACAGACATTGTGACTGAGTCTGTCTTAAGGCATTCTAAACACAACAAGCAGTTTAAATGCCCAAACTTAACCAAACAACAGGGGAAAGTAGAAGCAATCAGTAAATGAGGAATAATTGAAAGTTTCATGCAAAAGTTAATTTGGCATCCTACAGTTTAAATCAGGTCAATATCTGCTCTTTCACAAACAGATTTCATCTGACAAAAATAATTGAATAAAGTCTAAGGCTGCAACCAAACAATGGTTTGATGACGCAGTTGTGTTTTAATTGACACTGATTTAAAATGATGCTCTGAAGCAAGGATGTCGGATTATGTTGAATGCCTCTCACCTCAACCTTCTCTCCCCTTGTGTCATTCCTTGCCTGCTTTGTTCGCCTCTCTGGTGGAAGGAAATAAGAGGCAAATAGAACAGTTGCATTGAGTAATTGCGTCTGTGCAGATTGAGAAATGAGATGACGAGCTGGGTGTCGAAAAGCTCGTTTTACTTATAAATTGGATGGATAAAACAAAGTTTCCACAAAAATAGAATATAGAAAACATAGACACGTTCATTCTGCTTCTGAACAAATGCAGTATATCATTTTAATGTTTACCAAATAAAACAAACAAACTAACTGCATTAATCATGTGTTGGCGTGCTTGCATATTATTATGGGAACAACCATAGCCTCCAGTGACTACACCAAGGTCTTTTCCTCTGTCCTCATTTTTTTTCAGAATAGTTTTAATACACTTGAGGGTATGTACAGTAAAAGCTGATTGTAGTGCTTTATATACACACATTTAAATTTGACGCTATCCGCTCAGCAAAATGAATAAAACAATAAAGGTTGCGGAATACTGTTATATTATAGGATTGTTTACCTGCTGATAGAGTGATCAACTAGATAACTTAAATGTACAACACACTACACAGCAATTCAGAGTTGAATGATAATAAGAGCCACAGCTCTATGTGTTTATCGTCATCTTGTGTTTCATTAGCACCGAACATCTTTCTTCTTGTTGGATTGTGGCTGGTTTGAAAATTGATTCTGAAAGAGGATTCATGTTGACATTCTATCCATTGTGTTGTAGTTTCTTTTTCGTCATCTCTCCAGTATCAGAACACCCACATCTGGTGTAAATGAGTCATCTCTCTCTCTGTCTATGTGTTTGTTTTGCCATTTAGCCTTTGGGTAAATCTGGCAAGATAAAGTTGCGTAACTTTCATTCAGTCTCTTTCATTGACGGTTCTGGATGTGCAATACAACTTCAAAGCATTGTCTTTGTCACAACCTGGTCTGTAAGACAATGATAAAATAGAGACGCACAATATTCCACAATCAATTAAAGCATTTTATTAAGCAAACCAAAATTGACAAAATATGAATTTTGAAAGGCAAAAATTGCAGCCCGTCTCAATTGACAACAAGATGACTGCTTCGTGTTTAAAAAAAATAAATGCTGTGTATAAATACTGTTCCTAATGAGGGATATATATGCAAAGATTTTCTGTTGTGTCTTTTGTGTATTATGAGTAAAAACGGAAAATAAACGAACAGCCACAGTGAACGACCACAGTGAAGAAAATAATCTTTTTCTTTTTCAACAATGAGCTACACAAACAACAAGAATAAAACCCTCGACATGTTTCCTCTACCAACAAATTCTAGAGATTGGTTATAGCAGGTTTAAGGATGCCTTGACAGATCATATAACCTCTACCAGCAATGACACTGATGAAAGTCCTCGTTTAAAGTCCTCGAGTCTCTGTCTCTTGCACAGGCCTCAGGATGACCTCTCTCCTGTAGGAGAAGTGGGTTAGTTTAATCCTGTGTTTGACCCTCTCTCTGTGTTGAAGCAGGCGGTAAAGAGAGAAAGTGAACTTAGCTAGCACCATTGTGCAGGTAATCTCTACTAGCAGCAGTGCAATGTAGATCGTCATTCGAGATTTGCACTGCTGAATTTTTATACTGGTCTGATGCAGGTAGGAGGGTCCTGACTCTGGAGCACCTGTCTCAAAGGAACAGGGGAAGCTCACTGAAAGAGTTGATGGAGGAGGTGCTGCAATTTGGGTGGTTGTTGGAGGGGTTGAGCTGAGCATGGTAGTTGTGGGCATAGCTGTTGTAGGTGTAGTGGTGGTCATTGTGGTTGTTGGTGTACTTGTTGTTGTGGTGGATAAAGTAGTTGTGAGTGCAGTTGTTGTTGTGGTCGTAGTGGTGCTTGTAATTGTTGTCATTATGGTTGTGGGTGCAATTGTCGTGATGGTGGTGGTGGTTGTGGCTGGAAGGGTAGTCACAATGGGTGTTGTGGTCATAGTGGTCATGGGTGTAGTTGTTGTTCTGGTGGTGGTGGTTGGACTGGTAGTCACAATGGGTGTTGTGGTCATAGCTGTGGTCATAGTGGTCATGGGTGTAGTTGTTGTGGTGGTGGTTGGAACGGTAGTCACAATGGGTGTTGTGGTCATAGCTGTGGTCATAGTGGTCATGGGTGTAGTTGTTGTGGTGGTGGTTGGAACGGTAGTCACAATGGGTGTTGTGGTCATAGCTGTGGTCGTGGTTGTTGTGGGTGTGGTTGTCGGTATTGTGGTAGCTATAGTGGTGGCTGTTGTCACTGTCGTGGGCAAAGTGGTTGTTGGCGTTGTAGTGGTAAGGGTGGTGATTGGTTGTGTGGTTTGGAGTGTGGTGGTGGTTGTTGTTGTTGTTGTGGGAGGTGCTATGGTAGTGGTGATGGTGGTTGTTGGTTCTGTGGTTGGGAGTGTCGTTAGAATTGAGGTTGTGGGTGGAAGGGTTGGACAAATCAACTGATCCTCGGTTAATGTTTTGATTTCCTGACCTTTCAGGTGTTCCGGATACTCACAGAGCACAGCAGATGAGAGCTTGGCAAAGTTTGCCTTCATCCATGAGTGAAGATCAGTCAGATTACAGTCACAGTTCCAGGGGTTGTTACTGAGGTCGAGTTTTTTCAATTTGGCTAAAGGCTCAAAAATATCCCCAGGAAGTGTTTGTAGGTTGTTGCGCGCAAGCTTGAGTGTGCTCAGTGACTGCAGATTTTCAAACACAAGTGAATCAAGAAGTTGTATCTTGTTGTTCTGTAGATTCAGCTCTGTGAGCTTCTCCGGGCCATCAAAGTAATCAGCAGACAAAGTCACAAAGTCATTTTTCGAGAGATCTAGTTTCTTGATTTTCTTCAGGGGACTGAATATTCTTTTAGGAAGGGTGCTTAGATTGTTTTGTTGAAGGCTTAATTCCGTCAGTTTAGGCATTTCTCCAAAAAGCACTGGGGGCAGACTTCTTAACTTGTTCTTCTGTAGGGTCAGTGTTTTAAGCTTGGGGAAGCCAACAAAGTATTCTTCAGGTAAAGTTGTCAGAAAATTGTTGTCCAAAAATAGCTTCATTAGTTTGTCTTTATGTGGAAATTGATTGGGTGACAATGTGGTTAATTTATTAAATTGCAAACCAATTTCCTCTAAGTTTGGTAAGTTCGTAAATAGATCCTCAGGAATGGTTGTCAGCTGATTTTCATAAAGCCGTAGCGTCTTCAACTTATTCAGGTTTGAGAACCACTCAGTTGATACAGATGTGAGATTGTTTTTACCTAAATTGAGCATTTCAAGGTTATTAAGACCATCAAACGCCTGGTCTTCAATTAATTCAATTTCATTTCCGTGGACCTGGAGTATTCTTAATTTTTTAAGGTCTTCAAACAAGTTGTTTTCAAGTCTATGGAGCTTGTTAAACTTTATAATAACTACCTCCAGATTGCTGGTGTCCTTAAAGATTCCCACTGGGAGTGACATTAACGGGTTGTTGGAGATCTCAATGCTTATGAGCTTTACCAAACCTTCAAAAGCTCCCAGTTCAACAGACAGTGTGTTAGTGTTCATGAGCTCCACCTTCTCCAGCTGTGGGTTTTCAGAAAAGGCTCCTTTAGGGACAGTTTTAATCTTACTATCCACAAAAAAAAACTCTGTCACACCAGGTCTCGGAGATTGTGGGATTTCTGTTATAGCTTCACCAAAAACATCCTGATTGTCTTTTTTTTCCGTTTGTGCCAATGAAAAGTCAACCAGTAAGGCCAGGAAAAACGCAGTGATCTCCCATCTTGACATTCTCATTCTCTAGAAAAAAGAAAACAATTTTGTAATTTGTATTTAACTGAAGAGATTAATTTCATGTTGATGTTGTTCATGTTATTTCAAACTATCCATTGTCTCTGTTGTCAAAAACAAACAAAGGAGAGAAATACAATTTCCTTACCTGATAATTTCTTCTCCAGGGACGGAGCAGTGAATAAGACAAACAAGCGTAGTCTCATCAGTTATCTTGTGAAATCAGCCAGTTGACCTGAAATGGGCTGCACGGCACAAGAGGCGTGGTGTAAGACACTTCTGTAGTTTGAGATAAGAGCAGGGGCAGCAGTTACTGCACATCTCTGCAGCATGACACCAAGATTAAAAATAAAAATAAAATTTTCTTGACTTTTGTAGCCTCTAACATTTTTTCAACAGTTCTTTTGGCAAAAACAGTGCCTTCTGCCATTCCTGCATATTTTACATTCAGCGGCTCCTTCAGAATCAGAATCAGAATCAGAATGCCTTTATTGTCATTATACATGGTACAACAAAATTTAAAGCCACCAAAAACAGTGCAAAGAGTATATAAAAAATATATAAGCAATGTAAAAAAGGGAAGGGTGTAAGATACACAGTTTTTTTTTTACGGTAATAAGATAAAATAAATCAAATAAAAACATGGTGTTAGTGGTAATAGATAAAAGATAAAATAAGGTGTTAGTAGGTTCAAGTATGTGGATATATTGCACACAACAGTGTTTGGTCATAATTTTTGAATGTTGCACAAGAATAGGGATTGTCCAAAGGGACGATCAGTGTATGTCAGAATTGAGAGTGGTTATAGCTTTAGGGAAAAAGCTGTTTTTGAAACTGCTTGTCCTTGTTCTGATATTCCTGTAGCGCCGCCCTGAGGGCAACAGGTCAAACAGTGCAGAGCCAGGGTGGGAGCTGTCGTTGGAGATTGCCATGGCTCTGCTGAGGCAGCGGGAGGTGTAAATGTCCATCAGGGAGGGGAGAGGGCAGCCGATGATCTTCTTTGCTGCCTTGACGACTCTATGTAGCCTCCCCCTGTCACCGGCGGTGGAGCTGCCTAACCATACTGTGATACAGTATGTCAGCAGGCTCTCGATTGATGAACGATAGAAGGTCAGCAGCAGGTTGGAGTTGAGGTTGTGCTTCCTGAGAACTCTCAGGAAGTGTAGCCGCTGCCGAGCCCTCTTGATGATGGCTGTGATGTTCTCTGACCAGGAATTGTTGTCAGAGATGAGGACGCTGAGGTAATTAAACGTGTAGACCTGTTCCACGCGCTCACCATTGATGTAAAGGGGGGCTGTACCAGTGCTGTGCCTCCTGAAATCGATGATGACCTCTCTGGTTTTCTTGGTGTTCAGAGAAAGGTTGTTCTCTGAGCACCAGTCAGTTTACACATGTAAAATCTATGGCAGGTCAATACAAGCTCAGCAACTGTTTTACTTTCATGAAGACACTAAGATTCAGGTTTGAACAACATCATAAAAGGTGTTAGGCACAGATTTATTATCAGGGCAAGTGCAATGGTGTTGATGTGAACTACTGGATACAATATCAAAACGTGTTTCCAATGTTTCGTCCACCGCATTTATACATAAAGGAGTAGAAGCGTTGTAAAATGTATGATAAAAGCACATCTCAGTAGTGTCTTATGTTGTGCTATACAGCAAAAGGTTGAGTGTATAAAGATTGTATTGAACTTTTATATTTAAATTTCCCTTAATTTAACGTTTACCACCAACTCCTTAAGCATGCCTGCATTATCTTATGAGAAAAGGGCTATTAAAAGAAGAAGAAACAAGACTGCTTCTCACAGCAAGGGGACACAACTATGGCTAATTTGTTTTTACCTGTCTATGCAATTGCAGGCAGTGCTGGAAAGGACCAGTCCAAATATTTTCTAACATCATTCTGTCTTCTTTCCACTAGATGGCAATAAAATGCAACTGACAGGGATGAGATCTTGTGGAATGAGATTTGAAACGAGTGAAACTACGTATTCTCTGAAACAGTGTAATTTTCATAATTTCATTTTAAGTCAGTTCAGGCATGAGCGGACCATTTAAAGACATAGAAATCACTATAAATGCATGCATTTTATGCCTGAGTATGCAGGTAATTCTTACTGGTGTCACATAAACGGAAGGAGTTTACACAAAATTGCATGCCCTGGAAAAAGCCATTGCTGTACAGAAGTACTATTACAACAAAAATACCGTTTGTCAACAATGTAGGAAAAGAACTGGCCTTTTAGAGTTGCTCTGATCAGACAGATCAGAGGATCTGTTTGGATGTTACAAAGAGCATCAAATGGTTGGTTGTTAAGATATATTAAGGATGTCAGCAATTTCCACAGCTGGATTATTGGTTGATTTAAGTGATAACTGGAAAAGGAGTGTAAGGTACATTACTGTGTTAATTCTCACCTTTTACACCGACACAGTTTTCCTTGAATTTATGTCATTCGCTCATTTTTCCTTTGCATAATATTTTTTCTCCCATGGTTTTAATTGGCTCATAATACACACACATATATATATATATATATATATATATATATATATATATATATATATATATATATATATATATATATATATATATATATATATATATATATATTATTATTATTATTATTATTATTATTTTGTTTTTGAATATTCACATGAAGCTTTAAAAGATCAGTTGCAACATGCTGTATTAATGATATTTTTCATGCTATAGGTGTATGCTATTTATTTAATGTGTAAATGTGTACCTTTTGCAGTTGCAAAATGGAGTTTGTTGGAGTAATGCAAATAATTCAAACTTTGTACTCATATTTGCAAGCTATGGTCTATGAATTCTATGCAAAATATGTAAACAGAAGGATCAAATGCTGTCAGATTCAGTTTATCATAACATAATAATAAACATGATATAAGGTTGTGAAGAACAAATGTACTTTTATTAAGTGTACAGAGACATTTTGCATAGCATTGTGTTATAGTGGATGGTACAGTATTTGTACTACGTAAACCTTTTGTCAAAACAGTAAATTGCAGTTAGTACAAAAGTCATTATCAAACTGCTGTAAGTAAAACAGAAAAAATAAAAGGCCAGCTTCAAATCACTAAAAGAGGCTCACTGCTTCACTTCATTGAGTTTCCATTCATAAAAAAGTCCAGCTTGGCTATGAGATGAGAATTTTTTTTTTTTTTTTTTTTTTTAACTTAGTGGGTGAGTCGTCGCTCCTCTTTTAATGGAATAATTGACTAGAAATACTTTCTGGTACTCTAGATCTGTTGAAAACTGAAAACTAATGAATTGATTGTTTTTTTCTAATGATATTGAGGCTCTAAAACCAACGTTGCTATTTTTGAAGTAAACGACAGTCATTGAACCATTTCCCTTGGCTCGAACTGTTCCTGGCTTTCTCATATTGTGAGTTCTCATCTACAGCACAGAGTTCTTATTCCTGCGGTCTATGTTTCCTTTGCCTCTCTTGTTCCTTCTCCAGCACACACAGCTGATGACGACACCAGTGATAATGACAGTGGATACTACTGCGATGGCAATTAAAATGATTGAGATATCTTTAGAAACCATTCCACCATCCCCTTGTCCACTGCTGGTCACCTCTTCATTCCCTGGGACGGTTGTGGTCTTGATAGCAGTTGAGGGGGTGCTCCGTTTGGGTGGAGATGTATTGGGTCTCCTCCTCTTCTCCGTCGAAGTCAAAACAGGCTCTTCAGTAGAGCTGAGAGGCATCAGGCTGTCGTCTGTCAGTAATGCAATCATCTCACCAGACAGACTGAAAGGAGTATCACACAACACTAGGGTTTGGTTGGCCTTAGATGGGTGCTGTCTCAGCCAATTCCGAAGAGGCAAAATATCCTTGTCACACCTCCAGGGGTTCTTCTGCAGAAGGACCCTATTTGCAGCAGTGAGGGAATCTAGGCTCTGCTGTGGCAGGTGATGCAGGGAATTGTTTTGCAGGTCTATCTCTCCCAGGTGGTGCAGACCCTGGAGGAAACCCAAAGGCAGTGATTTGATGAAGTTGTTTTCTAAGGAAATGTTGACTACATTGGGTAGCTCATGGAAAGTACCCTCCTGCAGAATTGTGAGCAGATTAGTGTGCAGTGATACTTCTCCTAGCTGCTCCAAACCTCTAAATGCATGAGTGGATACATAGTTGATCTGGTTGTGGCTGAGTACTAGGAGACGCAGCTGTGTCAGGTTCCTGAACGTGTCGTCATCTACACGGCTCAGCTTGTTGCCATACAACCACAACTCCTGTAGGGCCATGGACCCAAACACCCCTGGATTCAGACTTGTCAGCTGGTTTTCATACAGGGAGATCTGGGAAAGGAGTGGCAGGTTTAACAAGATCCCTTGTGGAAGAGAAGTCAACCTGTTCTTGGAGAGGAACAGCTTCTGGAGCTTCAGATTCTTGAAGAAGATGTCATGGTTGAGGTGAGTGATTTGATTCTCTTGTAAAGACAGTTCCTCCAGGTTTACAAGATCATCTAAACTACCGACAGGGAGCTCCTGTAGCATGTTTTTGTTAAGGCGTAAGATTTTCAGCACAGAAAGATCCTTGAATGTCTCTCTAGGTAGTTGACTGATATTGTTTCCAGAAAGGGAAAGGTACTCCAGCTTGGAGAGAGGATGAAAAGTTTCCACTGGCAAAGAAGTGAAAAGGTTCTTACTGAGGTCAAGCCATTTCAGCTTTTTCAACGGGGAGAACCACTGAGGCCGCATTACTGAGAGCTTGTTTGAAATCAGATGCAGAGTTTGCAGCTTCTGAAGATTTTGGAACAAGGCTTCAGGAAGATCCATTAGTTCAGTGCCAGAAATCCTTAAGGTCCCCATGTTTAGAGAGGAATCAAATGTGCCAGGGTGCACTTCCCTCAAAACAGTGTCTTTAATTAGAAAGCTGCTAAGAGCATTAGAGAAATCAGTGAGGTCCTCTGGTTTCAGAGAGGAAAAACTGCATTCCAACAAGTAGACCTCAGTAGTAAATGAGGACAGAAGCAAGGGGAAGTCAGAGAGGCCTTTGCAGTAGACTTTGGTTTCAACACAATTGCATCCATTAGGACACGCCCAAACAACAGCATTTAGGGAGCAGAGAAGTAGGAGCACGTGATGAGGCAATGGCAGGTCCATTATTGTCCTATAATAGAAGAAACAGAAGGGTTGGTTAAAAGTGTTACATCAGAAATTTAGGAAAGGAATTTGGTATGTTACTGTCAGGGAGTCCTAAATGTTGATTTTAGTCTGTGCAGGTGTAGCCCACTAATACTTCTTGTTTATCGAATTTTACAAGTCAGTTAATATCTCCAGGGAATACATTCACTTCAACAGGGGCCTCAATTCTGAGAGAAAATGTTGAATTCATATTTGAACACAGATTCAGGCCTGCTTAAGTAATCTTATAAACACTTGGTTTATAAATCTCAAAACATCTTAAACTGAACACAGAGACCTTGTGATTTCCCCTCACATGATGCTGCTACAAATGAGGTTAAATTTGTTCAAATGCTAGAAATTAGGTTAGAGTCTGGTCTCTGTGGTGGCCAATCCATGCGTGAAAAGGGTGTCTCATATTCCCTGAACCACTTTTTCAGAATTTGAGGCCGATGGATCCTGGCATTTTTATCTTGGAATATGCCCAGCTTGGACTGTTATTGCAAGGGTCTGATAATGTAACATATACAGTACGATTCCTAAAGGACAATTGTGTCTATCGTTAAAAGAAATCTCACTGTTGCTTTATAAACTGTAACTTGCTGCTGGATGACAGCAGAGCAAATGTGAAAAGGTCCTACAGAGAAAAGAGTAGCATTAAAGAAATTTAATAAAGAAAATATAGCTTTCTGTCATTAAAAAGATTACTAAAGATTACAGAGATTCATATCTGCCCATCCCTTAATTGTGACAACTCAAAAGGCTCTTTACCTTTGCTAGATGTGGACATTATAAAGTAGTTAATAGATCTGCCACAAATGTATGAAAACACAGTTAACAGTTTGAACAGGATTGGGAATAGAAAAACTGAATTGCAGCACCCTTACCAAGTGTATACAAGAATAAAGACATCTGCTGCAGATTGCAAGGAGTTCATTTTTTTTTATCAAATTAAGCTATTTAGTTGACCTGGTATTTGCAGAATGAAAGCAGGACTGGATAAATGCAAAAACAGCACTTTTAAAATTTTTAGTGAGCAATTGTCGCTTGGATTTCATTATTTGTGGTTGCTGTCTCTCTCAGTATTGAACTCCAAACATATCTGAAGGAAGAGGGAATTTGGAAATACCAGAAACTATCTCAAAACGTCGATACCAAGCTTTGTGCAAGTTTGTGCAAACACCTTATGTAAAAGCTTTCTGATGAAAGAACGTTCTGGTAAAAAGGTGTAAAAGGGAAGATAATTCCTTAAGTTTCAAATTGTGATGGCTCACTTTTGAAGGAAGCTGAACTGCTCAGTGAACATTCATTAGGGAAAATGGAGAGAACTGCTTTCCTCCATGGAAACAATAATTGGGAGTTCTCTGTGAACAACTCTGTTTTCTCATTTCTATGCCAGAAAAGGATACGCTGCACTTTAAATCCCTGACATAACAAAGCAATTATACCTCAGGAAAACTGTAATTAGTAACAGTGTAGCCTCAGCATTGTACTTTTTATGCCTGAAAGGGACAATTTTATAAATCGATTCAGTGTTGCCTGTGGGCAAGACCATTGCCCCCAGTGCTTAGCAGGCCTTTGGCACTAAAAATTGGGGAAGCAAATCTCTAAAGTACAAAGAAGATCATAATAGAGTTTGCCTCTACAAGAAATATTTCTGTGTTTTTTGTCTATATCTCAACATTACAGCTGGAAGCTCAGCCCAACATAAAGACAAGCTTCTCCATGCAAATCCACTCTGGAAACTTAAGGCTGGCATACGTGAGTAGTTTCTGAAAGGCTGGGACGTATTAGGGTGCAGAAAGAGTCTTTCAAAGGAAGTAACTTTCTAAAGAGGCTCCTCTGAGCTTCAGCTGCGGAGGTAAAACATTTTTCTTTCTTTCTTTGTTTCTCTCTTTCCCTCTTTCTTTCCTTCTTTGTTTCTTTCTTTCTGCACATCAAAGATGGGTCATAAAATGCATCCTGGTAACTCACAGCTGTTCACATTTGCAGTACATTTTATACCCTTCTGCTTTCAATTAAAGGGTTGTTCTGCTGGGTCCTTGCTTGGAGAGGTCAGCAAACATTTGAATCATTTTAAAAACATTATTACATTCATAGTATGAACGTTCCTCATTTAAGATTTTGTGGTTCAACACCCAGTAGTTTCGTTAGTACCAGTACTTCCCTTTTTTTTTATTATTTCTACGTGCATGGCTCTGCAGATGTCAGACCTAAGTCAAGGGTGGGTTTCAAATGACTCAAAAGCCAAAAACATTAAAGGAATATGTGCCGTGAGAAATGTGTTATCTGAGTATACTTCCTTATTTGCATTTGGCATGGTACAAAGCATTACAACATGGAAAAAGCACACAGGATATGAGCGACTTCAGTTGCATCACAACTCCCAAACATAAGATCAGTTCTGATTTTATCTGTTTGAGCTACGACTCATCACAAGTATGATTTTGATCATGCTCTTTTTAGAATGACAGCTAAACCATGTGTCCTCACATTACTGTGTGCTGGACAAAACATTTCCAGTTCAACAATAATTACTCCGATTTTTCCCTCACCCATTGATAGAACAATCAGAACCGGCAGGATCAGAACTAAAATATATAACCATGACAAAAAATTCAGTTCATGGTAAAACTATTAAAAATCCTGTATGCTGGAAAGAAGTTTACACATGAAAACGCTTCAATGTTCGTTTAGCTACAAACTACCATATTTTTAAAACACAAGTATAATATATGAACAAAGTATTCTACTTAATGTTCCCTTACTATTAGTGACTTATTTCCCTATCTTGTTTCTGGTTCATTTAAAACATCTTTCCACCACATCTCTCCTCACAAGTGTATTCAAATCTAATAAAAATCAGCTCTGTGCAAAGCAGGACAGCATGCCGTATAGAGGAACTTACCTCCAGCCGTGGCTGACCGTTAGTGAGCAGATACAGAGAGCTTGTGCTGTTGTTGTTCATGTGCAATGCGTCCACCCTTCCTTTTACAGCGTCACTAATCCTCTGAAAGTTTCCAGCTCTCCCTGAACTCTTATACTATTACATATTCCTGCTCTGAATCATCTCTCAATTTCTTTACATAAATCAGCGTTTTTTTTCCCCCCCGGTCTGAGTACGTGAAATTTGGAGGTTCTTTCTCTGAGATTCCAGTGACACTGTTCGGCTGTCCCCCTGCCCCCTTTGTGCCTCACGCACACTCACATTTTTGTCAAATGTGGTGGAGGGGGATCAAGCCTCACCCTACTGTGCCTGAACTGATTTTGTTGTGTGAGTATAGGCATTTGAGTGCATGTTTGAGGGTGAGCGGTATGTACGTCATCTTAGGCTTCTGGCTTTTGAGGGTTTTCTGTTCACTATACTCCATAATGAACATCTGTGCAGAAACATCTGCCAGTACTGAGTAATTTGAGAAAAAAAAACGGCTTTTCCTGTTGCATTCCCATGGAACTCTCCTTTGTATGTTCGCAGTGTTTGAGTGTATGAGGCTGACTGAATCAAAACTATTTTAGGTACAATATTTTTATAACAAAATAGTTTTGTTCACATAAATCTAATGCAGATTTCTGTCGTGCTAAAAATTTGTTTTGGTTCTTTAAAAAATTTGTTTTAAAAACGAGGTTAAGTGGTGATTGTTGAGTTGCTTTCAACGTTCAAACTCTTAAACAGGATAGCAAAGGAACAGATAACAAGGGTGGAGCTAACGTATAGTCAGATGAGGCTGCAGCGATTAAACCTACACGAGACACATAGTGTTTCTGTGACTTTCTGGGAGAAAATGAGTTAAAGACCATGGTTCTGCATCAACATGACTTAATTTAGATCATACACCAGGACCAATATTCACCAATATCTCTTTATCATTTCCAGCACATCATATGTGATCATGTTGTTCACTGTATAACGAGACAGAATGGAACAACTTTGTCCCCATCGACCTTGTGTTTTCTCAAAGTTTCCCACCTTTAGTTTTTTACTTTAGGAGTTTGTCTATTTGTCTACATGTCTTCAATCTGTGATAAATGGACACACAATACAATAGCTGGGACAACAGTTGAGAAGTTGCATTGTGCAACGCTGTTTAGAGATGTCAGTGCTGAGCATGATAAGGACTGTTTCAGTTGTCATCTCTGGCAGTTGCCGTAATGACGCGTAAATAACTTGTCACACGTGTGGGGCAGCACACCTTTAGAGTTGGGGTTACAAGCACGGTTATGTTTTTTAACATGCATATTCACTTTTGTTGCACAATAGAACTGTATTACTTTACAGGAACTACTTTACTTCCACTGGATACCAGTGTTGCACAATTTTCTTGAAATTGCCATGGGACTATGTTTTTAGGTCACGTTTTAGTCATGTCTTAGTTTAGTTCTTAGTTTTCCCATGTTTTAGTTTCCCTGCAATTAATTTCATTCACGTCACCTGCACTCATTTCCATCAGCTGCACTCATCAGTTCCCCACAGTACTTCAGTTCCCTATTTGCCTTCAGTTTTTGTGAGATCCTTGCACCATACTTATGCACCATCACGCCATGTCAAGTGTTTCAAAGTTAAGTATTTATCCATGCCATGCTAAGTTGTTTTTTTTTTTTGTTCCTAGTCTTGTTAATGTTTCATTTGATTCCACAGTTTAAGTTTCTTTGTTATCCGGCTCAGCCGCGCCTTTTGTTTGTTACTTTGTTATTGTAAAATAAATCTAGTTTGCTTTTTGAAGTCCGCATCCGTGTCCTTCCCTACACCACCCTGACAGAAATATTTTCTTCCATTTTGCAGATACCTGTTTTTGTTGTCTTTTGTTTTTCTGTCTTGAGAGGTTTGTTATATTGTTTTCTCATGAAAACATTCTATTATATTCCTGTATAGCATCGCCCTTATGAGCACTAACAACATCCAATTCGCACTTTGTTTTAAGTACTTTACATGAACTGAGGCAATCTTGGCCCTTGATGCCAAACAAGTTAGAGCAAGTTTAAATCCAATTAATTTATCTTGGTCTCATTTGACAAAATAATGTGCTCCCAAATTCATAGTTTTTTTTTTATTTTCATGTTTTTCATTAAGGTTCAATCTTAAAGTCTGGTGCCAAAGAATAAGAAAGCCTTTGTTCCTCTTTGATGGCATCCATTTAGGATGTTATGCAGCATTGTTTGCAGTGTCTGAGTTGTTACAGAAACTGAAATTAGTGCATTTCCTGAAACAAGTCTTTCCTGGAATTTTATCGGGGAGGCAACTGCAGATTAATGGGTTCTTTCTAGACCTCCTATTCACTTCCGTGACTGCATTTCCACTAATTTTTCATCGGCCACTGATCTTCCTGTATCCTCTCTCAATTGGTTAGTCTAGATTTTTCATTTCCTCCTGTGATTATTTTCTTATTGGGGCCAGGATGTACAGTGCACAGTGAAAATGAGTACACCCCTGTTGAAAAGTAACATTTTGAACAATATTTTAATACACACACAAGTTATTCCCAAAACGTGCATAGAGTAAGTTTAATACAACATCTGTTCAGCTTACAACAGAAAAAGAAAGGTCAATAATACAACTTAAATGACATATTTGTCCATTTTTGTGAAATTATGCTGGTGCAAAAGTGAGTACACCCCTATGTTAAACTCCCTGAGAATGGGCCGTGTTGGCCCGAAATGTCATGAAATGAAAAGGCATTAAAAGGGAGGTCATCGTTGTGCGTTTCATCCTTGCCTTACATTGAAATTTTACATTTTGAGTCTGCACCAGGCTAAAAGAGACGTGTGTGAGATTTGACTGAAATCCTATGGAGAGTATCATGATCTGCTTCAGTAGTCACAGTACATGTTGACAAGCATGTTTCTTTTGGTGAAATTCAGCTTCCTACTGTTGCTGGCATCCATACAGCCCCAAACCATGTCACTCCCACTACTATGCTTGACTTTAAGCATGGGGCACTTTTCTTTGTACAAATCACTTTTTACCACCACACAGGCTTGACACCATCTAAAGCAAATTTGTTCATCTTGGTGTCATCAGATCACAGGACATGGTTCCAGCAATCCATATCCTTAGTTTGTTTGTCTCTGATGAGACAATGTTAAACAAATTTGCTTTCGATGGTGTCAAGCATGTGTGGTGGTAAAAAGTGATTTGTACAAAGAAAAGTGCCCCATGCTTAAAGTCAAGCATAGTAGTGGGAGTGACATGGTTTGGGGCTGTATGGATGCCATCAACAGTAGGAAGCTGAATTTCACCAAAAGAAACATGCTTGTCAACATGTACTGTGACTACTGAAGCAGATCATGATACTCTCCATAGGATTTCAGTCAAATCTCACACACATCTCTTTTAGCCTGGTGCAGACTCAAAATGTAAAATTTCAATGTAAGGCAAGGATGAAACGCACAACGATGACCTCCCTTTTAATGCCTTTTCATTTCATGACATTTCGGGCCAACACGGCCCATTCTCAGGGAGTTTAACATAGGGGTGTACTCACTTTTGCACCAGCATAATTTCACAAAAATGGACAAATAGGTCATTTAAGTTATATTATTGACCTTTCTTTTCTGTTGTAAGCTGAACAGATGTTGTATTAAACTTACTCTATGCACGTTTTGGGAATAACTTGTGTGTGTATTAAAATATTGTTCAAAATGTTACTTTTCAACAGGGGTGTACTCATTTTCACTGTGCACTGTAGAAGACACATGAAGACACATGCAACTTGTATGGTCAAAACTGAAAAAGACCCGGTGTTCATGGGTTGTTTTGTGCTATGTAAAAGGGCTCTTGTGAAAGAACAAATTTAATTGACACTGCAAGTATTCTTAAGTTTGTTTGAGTGATTAAATTCTTTGATCCGAGCTTATTCTGGCATTAACCTTCTAGCTTGGGGCTTTCATTGTCTTTACAGTCATTTGCCTTTGTTCATAAGATGAAATGCTCTACTATACTCTCATTTGACATTCAAAGGATAAATGTACAGAAAGGGACTTATTTTTGTTGTTCATACTAAATAAATTCAGTGTATGTACTGTTATTAAATATTGGGCCTTGTTCTCTGAAACAAATCTATTTGAATAAAACCAAACTGAGACATACAAGAAACAGTTCACACTAATATCATTGGGGCTCATCATTTGGCTGAAGTGCCTAAACTGCTGTTAACAATTAATTAAAGGGCTAAAGAGGACAACAGTTTTACTCTATAGCTGTAAATTTGCATTGACCAGATTGAACAGTGTGCTTTGGACAATTCCCTCAGAACAGGAGGTTGTGGTAAGTTCATCGCAGACAAACCAAGCTCTTATCTCAAATGAATGAATCAACAGTTCAAGTCCATGTTTTTTTAAATTTTTCCACTGCTGTCAGTTATTTCTTGTGTTCATGCAGTGCAGTTTCCTCTTCCCAAGCTCACCCTCTCACAGTGTGAGCTGGCGTGTGCGCTCACCGTTGTGTGAGCTCAGTGTACTGGAAAGGCCCGTTGTCATAGCAATGAACTTGTTTGCCAATTCATCCTCTTTTGTTTGCTTTATGCTTTAAAGCCTGATCGCTTCTCATGGAATTTGCGGCATGTGTCGTCACTTGGAGAGGATTTAAAAGGTCTGAATTTTTTTAAACTTTTTTTGGCCATCAGAATAAGTTTATTTTTATTGAGAAGGCCCACAAAAGGTTACAAATGTGTCTTTAATTGTATAAGCTCCACTTAACTTAAGTTATTGGAAATACTTGAGAAATAATTTGATAAAAATAACTTTGCCGAGGAAAAAAAAACAAACAGGCATTGTTATGTATGATCTTGAGCTGTTCCCAAAAAATGTCCATCACTGTGGTGGGTGTAGTTCTGTGCACATTGTTGCGGCTTAGTCTTAAAATGGATGCTTGCAAAATTACAGGGATGCTGTTTTGCAAAAGAGTGAAAGTTGCTTTCCTCACTGAGATTGTGTAATCTGACTCATAGTTAAATGTGCTTCCTGTTATGACGGTTATTACGAAGATGATTTCCTAACCTTTCCAGCACCTAAGATGTGATTCACTTCTGGAAAGTACTTTTCTTATCCATTTCCTATTCAGGGAGAAAAAATTTAATTTCTGGAGCTGGTGCAAGTTTGCGAAGTATTATTCAAACATGCACTGAAATCTGTTTATTGATGCAAGGTGTGTGAATTTACATGTGGTTGGAATATTCACTGACTGAATATGTATTGAAATTTGAAAAGTGTGGGCTTGGTCGGATTCAAACAGAGAACAGATATAAAAAAAAAAACCCACAGAATTAGTAATGGGGGAGGCAGGATAACATCATAATGACATACATTAGAGGTATTTACATACAAACCTTCCACATCTTCTAAAAAGCATCACCTTCAAGCTCACCTTATTACGAGTAGTTTAAAGTAAATTAGAACGTATACCTAAGTTTAAAAGTCTCTACATGAAATTTTCAGTTACTTGCACTTGACTTCAGTTGTTTTTTTTCCTGCTTTATAAAACTTCCTTTTCTCTACTAGATTTTCAAGTGAAACCTTAAACTTTGAACACAGCAGCATTAATTCAAATTAATGTTCAAACGATCAGATATGTTACAAAAAAAATCTAAATTAAAAAACTGAAAACAGCTTTGTTTAGTTTTCTTCCTTGCCGTCCTACTATTGATCTCAGAACACTCCAGATTTATCTGGTAGACCTGCAAATAAAACTCTTGATGTAGTTCAAACAGCTCCACGTCCAGCTGCTATAAGAGGAACACACTAATTACATATTTATGCATCAGTATGAATAAACTAATGATGTCCTATATACCATAATTCCAGTCAAAAGGATATTTTATTAACCAGTTTTCGTCCTTCTCTTCACCACGGCACATCCCTGAGAAATGGCAACAGAGACTTTCTAAAGTGATGAGGTTTTCTTCATGCAGTTTGAAAGGTCCAAGACTAAAGGGAATCAAATCCTCACAGCAGTGACTTTATTTTGCTTCATGAAGCCCTCCACATGTTAAGTAAAGTCACAACACACAAAGAAAATAACATGGAAAATATATACATGTCACATGGAAATCAGTGTGTAATAATTCAAGAGTGTAACTTTAAAGCAAAAAAAAAAGAAAACAAAAAAAGACAAAATGTAAAGACAGGCTTGAAGTTGAAATTATTTCAATTCTCAGTCATTTTCCAGATCTTCTCCTTACTAATCAATTTGTTGTTTCATCCAAAAAAATGTAGAAAAAGGCCTAAAAAGCCAGTTGCAACTGACAATATACAGTGCACTCACAACACAGCACGGCTGGCTTCCTTCACAGCCACCTGCTTCACAAACACATCTCACAAGCTGCTGTATGCCCAATTATTATCTTAATCCAAACACTCAACACTTCTATGCTCAACAGTTTCCTTTAAATAATTTCAGCAGCCCCCCTGCGCAGAGGAAAAATAAGAGGCAACGAGGGCGAGCCCACCACCCTCTCCTGTGTTCTTAATTTGAAGAAACCCCAGAAGCTGTCACACTGTACCTCTACAGCAAACCTCTGCCGCTTTAAATAGTTCGAAGGAAACATACGTGCCGGCCGGCTTTCACGACTGATCTCAGCTGCAGGGGCACAGAGGACTCACTCAGCGGGGCTCCAGAAAACAAATTCGTCGGGGTCACCATTATGTTGTGAAGAAAAAGGAGTCGGACTCACCTTTGTAGCCTCTTATTGGGAATTTATTGAACAGACCGTCACAGAGACATGTACATTTCAGCATGCACGGAGATTCCCAATGACCTTAGTTTGTGAGATCTTCTTATACCTCTTGATATCATTTTGTGTGTATGTGGCCCAATCCTAATCTCTATCTGGCGCCTGCTGTCTGAGAATGCTGCTACATCTTCATCATTGTGTAGACAGAGTTCATTCTGGTCCTAAACAATATGTGGTTTGAGCAGTGTCAAGGCCCTACAGATGGTGTTAAAAGAGTTTTGATTGATCAAATCCAAAGATAAGTGATTTATTTTTATGTGGCAAAAAAAAAAACAATAAAGCTTGACATCTTTAAATTCTTCATTATTTTCAAAAGACTAAAACAAAAGTTCATGATATTCTGAATCTAAAGTTTCAAGTTCAACACCCCTAAAAGAAACAATTCAAGGAAGAACTCCACACATAATCAAGAAAAGCAACAAGCAATAGTAATCATTTTTAAGTGGAGCCTCTGCAGTTGATCTTCCTGTGTGCACCAGGCTTGATAACACAGTGTTTCTTGTCATTATGTGCACACACAGCCTTCAGCTTATCCATTCTCCCGCTGAGGCGATGCATGCCATATATGGCTCCAAGAATCAGCGACAAGCCTGTGGCCAAGAGAAGGATGTAACTAAACATGAGGAACCCCACCAAAGCTGTATTGGAGGGTAGAAACCATATGTATACCCAGCCTTTGTGATGGTTGTGGTGAATATACTCAGGTCCATGTTCAACCACTAGTATATCATGAAAAAGAGATGTGACAGGGCGAGCTTCATCTGGTAAAGCAGTGGCTGCAGTGGCTGCAGTGTCAAGCAACGTTGAGAGTGTCTTGGTAACTGAGGTGGTTGGTCTTGCAGGTGGAGTGGTTGAAATGATGTCCAGTGGTCTTGTTGGCTCGTGGAAGTAGGTTTGTGTTGTAGAATAACTTTTGGATGGTTTTACGTCGCAGTACTTGAATTCCTCATCACTCAGAGAGCCAACAGTAAGGAGCTGCTGGTAGACTGGACTGTGACATATGATGTCGTTTTTGTCAAGAATAACATGCTCATTATGTCTTATCCATCTTGCTATACCTCTGATAGCACAAGTACAATCCCAGGGATTACCACTCAGGGTAAGATCCTTCAAATTTTCGTTTGAGAGGAAAATATCTCCTGGAAGTGTCGTTAAGAGGTTCTTTGTCAAATCCATTGTTACAAGCCCTGTAAGGTTCTGAAAGATGTCTTCAGGTAGGCTCCTCACTTGATTGTCATTTAGGAGAAGTATGCCCAGTGTAGTTAAGGTGGAGAAAAGCCGAGGATGAAGATAACTGAGGTTGTTGAATCTCAACGAGAGCTTCTGAAGGTTGGGAAGATAGTAGAAAAGATCCGACGGAAGTTCTCTCAGTTTTTCATTTAAGTGCAAGTTCAGGTACAGCAGCCCAGACATGTTTGCAAACAAATTTCCAGGAACAGTAGTGAGGTTGGTGTCAAATAGATAAAACTCTCTCATGTTGGGCATGTGACCCATTAGCTCATCTGGCAAAGATAATAAGGGGTTTTTGTAAATGGTGAGTTTGCTCAGCTTGGGCATGTTGTAAAAGCTCTTGTGTGGGACCGCCTGGAGTTGGTTTGAGGACAGGGTCAGGGTTTTCAGGCTCCTCAGTGACCAAAACACTTGAGGTGGAAGACTTTTTATCTTGTTTTGATGGAGCATTAACTCTTCAAGTTTAACAAGTTTATCAAAGATTCCAGCTTCCAGCACCTCTAACTCATTGTTATAGATCCTGAGCAGTTGAAGTTTTGTCAGGGAGTGAAAGATGGTAGGTGGAAGCTTCTTGATGTAGTTCCTGCCGAGGTTCAGAATGGTGAGGTTGGTCAATCCATCAAAAATGTCTGAGGCAGGGTTGGTGAGTTTGTTGCGAGTCAGGTCTAGAACCAGCAACCCGACAAGCCCCTCAAACATGTCAGGAGCAAGTCTCTCCAATTGGTTCCCTTCTAAGTAAATCTCCTCCAGAGTGCTAAGTGGACTAAACACTCGTGCTGGAAGGCTGGACAGATCATTGAACGACAGCTTGATAGACTTGAGCTGAGGAGCTACATGGAAGGCCAGAGGATGAATGGTGTGTAGATGGCTGTGAGTCAGCATGAAACGGAGCAAGAGGTCCTGGTCAGCCAGACTCCGCTCATTGATGATGTTCATGTTTGTGTCATTTAGCAGCAAAGTGTAAGTGTGGAGTGGCAGATTCTGTGGTATATCTTTGATGGTGTGCCCGACACATTTGACGATACCTGAACTGCATATACAGCTGCTGGGGCAAGACACTTCACAGTTAAGGAGCGGGAGAATGGACAGGATGAGAATCATCCACAATTTCCCTGTGCAGTCCAAGAAAAATAAAACATATTTTAAGTTATGCTTAAAATTTCATTTAAAAATAATAAGAAGTAAAACATAATTGATATTATTTTAAATTGCAATAAAACGCTATTATCTATTTTGGATGAAAATGTAAACAAGATATTCTACTAACCTCTGAAGTGGGCATCCATCTCCGTCTGTTTTTTTTACTGCAGTGCTCTGCGCTGCCTGTCTGTCTTGTGCCATCTTAAATAGATGTGCAGCCTGTCTGTCAAGTTATCCCGCCTCTGCTCCACTGACATGTCAGCTCAAAGGACTATCATATCTTTCATGCTGCAAAGTTATTGACATTTACAGACAAGCATGACCACAGAGGGCTTTAAAAATATAACCATGGGGTGAAAGTACTTATTCCATTAAGCTTTTTCACATAATTAATCCTACAAAGTTTACATGAACATCTGACAAATGACAATCTTAGTGTTGCATTATTTCTGCATTTTTTTTGTGTTTGCATTTTTGTTTTGTTGTATTGCTGTTTTTTTTTTGTTTTTTTTTTCTAAAAAAAGGTTTTGTCTAAACCTTTTTTCTAAAGAGGTTTTGATGGTGGTGTGGTGGTTAGAACCATCACCTAACAGCAAGAAGGTTCCAGGTTCAACTCCCAGCTGGGGCCTTTCTGTGTAGAGTTTGTATGTTCTCCCCGTGTATGCGTGGGTTCTCTCCAGGTGCTCTGGCTTCCTCTCACTGTCCAAAAACATGCATGTTAGGTTAATTGGTGACTCTAAAATCTCTCCCTAGGAGTGAGTGTGAGCATGTGTGTGGTTGCTTGTCTCATTTGTCTCTGTGTGGCCCTGAGATGGACTGGCAGCCTGTCCAGAGTGTACCCTGCCTCTCGCCCGATGACCGCTGGGATAGGCTCCAGCCCCACCGCGACCCGACCGACAGATTCAGTGGGTATAGAAAATGGATGGTTTTGACAGTTTTGCTTTCCTAATGCTCCAGTCGTACTTATCTTTCTGTTCTAGTCCCATCTAAAAATAAAACTGTAAAGTCTGTCCTATGTGATATTCAACCATAAAAAAAAGATACTTTTTTTTGAGTGACACAAATGGTGCTGGCTCATTTCCTGCTGAGGACTTATCTTTACAGGGACGGTCTCAGACTGCTCTGCTTCCCGTTCATGAGCTGAACTGAAACAATACAATAAAAACATTTTCTGAAGCAACTCAGTTGGGGTGATTTGTGCTGCTTTAAGGTGACAGCACAGTTGGATGGTTGTATCCATCTGGTTGCTGATGTGAAATTTTTAGCCAAAATTTTTTTTAAAAGTCCAACTGATCCACAAATTTGCTTTTTATCCAGTTCTGACACAAATCCACTGTGTGAGGGCATATTTTTACTTGTAGTCACACTGCTATACTGTGACTACAAGTGGCTTAAATGCACCGTGAGTTTATTGTACAAACAGATAGCTTATGTCACATGGTGGCTCATTCATCATGTCTTCCAAAATTTCTGGATGCTTGTTGAAACTAGACAGTAACATGAGTGCAGAATTTTTATGTTTTAACAGACCAGTTACAAGACAATGCAGTTAATTGCTACATGATTATGTAGACTTTCATTTCTATTAATCATTGGAATTGGAGCACCAGCATTCAAAAGCCCTATTGTAATTGTATTGCCCTATTGTGATTATTATTGTTATGTTTCTGGAATAAAATTGATTACATGTTTGAGGGGGAAACTTGATGCCTCATTGCACATGTGTCAGAGGGGATGAGATTTTTCACATTCTAGTGGTGAGCTGTATGGGTGTGGCAACATGGCTAGGAAGAGCTAATTTCAATTCACTTTTCAATATTCGGCAGCAGTTTGGTTCAACAAACCCCTTCAAGAAATTGAATCAGTTTTATATTTGGTAAATCTAAGACTAGATGACTAGAAAGATTTGTTGTAGTAACTCCCACGTGCCTTTGCTCGCAGAATGTGGAATGAAAGTCTGTCTAATTTGGCAACGCAGCCAGGACCTTGTAAACAAGAGTTTGTAAAGAATCAATAATTAAATGATTTCAGAATTCTGAGGTTGAGAATATTTACATTTCCAACTTTTTCATTTATGTCAGATTGTCATTGCTGCCATCTTGCAACACTTGAAAATGAAACTGCTGGCATCTATGCTCTAATTTTGTCTCGCTGTACAAAATCTTCATGAAAAAATGCTGGAATGGTTATGTGTGTGTGAGTGACTAATATTTGCTGAAACTGCAGCTCAGTCAGAGCAAAGTAATCACTTTATTGGATGCTGCTGTTTAAGCCTGTGAATGCATCTTCAGTCTGGTTTCCCAGAAACCTCCTCTGTTCTGCATGTGCTGTATGATAAACACCTTTTCACTCCAGCGCTGCCTTTGTTCAGACTAAGCTTGTGACTCAGCTGTGTGAGCCTGCTCTAAAAGATCCAGTCAAATGAATATCATTGGACTGTAAATCACCCATAACAGCAGCTTTGCCACGTGGTTTTGTTAGCACGTGCTAATTATTACAGTTTCAAATCTTTGCCTCTTTCATGCTGGTGGAATAACGGTATAAAGTTCATCTTCAGTAAAATTACTAAAGTTCTGAAAATAATGCAAGAATGCCATTCTAAAAGACAAAAACAAAAAAAAAGATTTCCTGAGAAAATAATTTCCTTCTTAGACATTTCAAAACAAAGCAAAACAAAAAGTACATGTAGATATAATTTTATTTACATTGTAAAACTAACAGTGCATTTCTAAAAGCAGTGACAGGTGATTGTTGGCAGTGGCGTACAAAATATGCTGAGGCGTGCCACAGGAGGGCGACAAAAACACAAGAGGCAGACAAATAAAAATCCACAGTGAAATATGAATACATCTTTGGAGTCGAGTACATTTTTGTCATATCTGACCACCAAGTATTTCCAGTGAGAAGCTGATTATTTACAGATTCAACATGTACAGCAACGGCAGTTAGAGCTTTCACGACAGAACTTTAGTGCACAAAAAATGAAACGTTTATTGATGACACTGACTGTGGTACAACTCCATATTGCTGGAATAAATATATTGTGAATAAATTACTGGTGTTGCAGATTTTAAGGCTATGTTGGGCTTTGCAGCAAGTTTTCACAGTGGTCCTCCTTATGCGTCCATGTCAAACACAGTACTTCCAGAAGCAAGCTGTTGACGGCAGGAGACACAGATTTAGCAGAATTAGATTCAGGTGATCTAAAAAGAGAAACGTCAGGTATTGTAAGTGTGTATTTAACTCACGTTCGCCCCGCTTTCTGTTTATGGATTTGCCTTCTGCCAAATTAGCTGTAATCTTGCTCTCCAGTTCCAGGTCCTCCCTCAGTGCCCGCATCTGTACGCACAGATTACAGTGATTAAACACATTCATCTTATCATCGATACTCAATATCTTCAAGGTAATTTTTCAAGGTCATCATTTTCAAGGTCATCAAGTTGTTTAAGAGATTTTCATTGTGTGACTTGTGTTTACTGTACTTAGAATTAATTCACAGCTTTAGAGAAATTGAAATCAGTTGCCAGCACTCAATTTCAAGCACACTGCGGACACATCTTAACATCCCTGCCTAATCCTCAGTTTTTCATGAACTACAGCAGCTAAAAAAGAAGCCTTACCTGCTCAAGCTCCGCTATTTTATTAGCCAGCTCCATACCTGCTAACAGAAAGTCCCATTAATATGCTGGCAAATATGTAAATGCGATATTTATAATGGAGTTAGCATTCTTCCACATGCAGTTTCTCACCCAGATATTCGTCCTTTTCAACAGGAACTAAACTTTTGTGTATTAATAGAGCGAGAATCTTGCTCTGACTGTCTGCATCCTCTTTAAGATCAAAAACATGGTTTCCTGCACATATAAAGCACATGAAAATGTCCCTTTAAGTCGAACAAACACATAAAATTAGATCATTCTATGTCTTGAGTGTTTCTTAACCTGGTATATATATTTTTTTTTACTTTTTTCAAGTTCATATAATTGCATGCATAATTTTCAAACTTCTGCTGAAAAAAACCCCAAAACATTTGCATTTTTATTGTAGAGACATTGAAATGAACATTTTTGCACACTCACCAGAGTTGAATATGCTCCTCCCCTCCACACTGGTCATCCCCTGCAGTAGTATCAAACCCATAAGTCCTAAACCATATGTCACAACTGAAACCCTGTCCATTGCACTCTGTGTATAGAAAGCCCGCGATATGATCCTCTTCAAACAACGCAACCAGTCCGCTCCCTTCACTTCATACCATCAATATATTTATACTTTTTTGGCTGGGAGGAGGGGCCAGTCAGCCCCTTGTCACCTAGTCATTGGGGGCTTCGTCAACAAACTACTTTTTACAAGGACTGTGGACGTCTGAATGAAATACAGGCTGTGACGTTGCAGTGAAGGCCAGTAGCCCTACATCACTCTGACATGGGCAAATCAAACAGAAAGGAAGGTATCAATCAGCCAGCTGGTTATGAGAGACCACAATCAGATGTTCTTGGCACCTGTGAGTCTTTTTCTTTTACATTAATTGGTTCTTTAGATAGACACATATGGGTGTGCTGGTCCGGGCAAAGAAAGGTAAGTAAATTGATTCAGTGTCTAAGAGCGCCATAGCAAGAGATGGGCTCCTCAATCTTGGCTTTAGGACTGATTTGGAACTGAGGGAAAATCCATCACTGAGACCGAGCCAATCACCCAACGCCACCAAGGTCACCGTTGTCCGCCATCAAGGAAATCACAGCTCACACCTCTGTCAGAGGAGCAGACATTGTGCTCGTCCAGTGTTAAAGGGATAGTTCACCTCTTTTGACATGAAGCTGTATGACATCCCATACTATTATTTATGAACAGTTTCTTACACCCCCCCCCCCCCCCCCACCCCCCCTGCGTACTGTGAGCCGAGTTCCAGCCTCGTTTTGGCGTTGATGAAGGTAGTCCGGCTAGTTTGCTGGGGCCACAAAAAAAACAATAGTTTTGCTTCTCAAAACAACATGCGTTCAAAAGAGTAATACATTTGCATCACAAAATCGTTCACCCAGAAAAAGTCAGACCTCACAATCGCTTGGCGCTATTTTCTCTCCCTTCTATCACTACGGGCTGTGTAAACTGTGCAGACCGAGCAGTCCCCTGCTTCCGAGCAGTAAACACCGTAACAGGCGCAGCTATTGGCAGGCGGCAGCACGCAGTAATACGAAGGGAGAGAAAATAGCGCCAAGCGATTGTGAGGTCTGACTTTTTCCTGGAGAACGATTTTGTGATGCAAATGTATTACTCTTTTGAACGCATATTGTTTTGAGAAGCAAAACGCTTTATTTTTGTGGCCCCAGCCAACTAGCCGGAGTGCCGGAGTGCCAGACTACCTTCGTCAACGCCAAAACGAGGCTGTAACTCGGCTCACAGGACGCAGCGGGAGGTAAGAAAATGTTCATAAATAATAATGCTAGTATGGGATGTCATACAGCTTCATGTCAAAAGAGGCGAACTATCCCTTTAAGGAGACGAGCTGCCACCTGCTAAATTAGACTGGTGAGGGGTTCAAAAAAGTCCTCTTAGATGTCTCATATGGGCCTCACATCCAAGAACTGTACACAAACGTAAAGCTGTAGTCATTCAGCTGTTCATCACACCTACCTAAAAGACCTGAAGAAAAGACGACTAATGTGGAACAACCAAAAGAATCAGGAGATTAATTTGGAATTAAGCTAAGATAGTCAGTAAGCATTCGCAGTAATACGGAGGGAGAGAAAATAGCGCCAATTGATTGTGAGGTCTGACTTTTTCCTGGAGAACGATTTTGTGATGCCAATGTATTACTCTTTTGAACGCATATTGTTTTGAGAAGCAAAGCGCTTTATTTTTGTGGCCCCAGCCAACTAGCCGGAGTGCCGGAGTGCCAGACTACCTTCGTCAACGCCAAAACGAGGCTGTAACTCGGCTCACAGGACGCAGCGGGAGGTAAGAAAATGTTCATAAATAAAGAAAAACGTCTATTGTTTGGACTTTTTGATTTTTCTTGCCACTCAATTGTTTGCATTGACCCTTTTTATAGCATTATAATTTAGAAACCCCACTACTCTGTCCCTAGGCTATATAACACAGAGCTGCTCAAAGAGTTTCGCATTTTCTCGGTTTTTGCTAAGGAAATAAATCTAATGGGTGCATCAAACCCATAAATACTGTTTCTGTGCCCAACCAGTCCACTGCGTCACTCCCCACAGATGTCATTTTTCACTGAAAAATAAACAGTAAGATTTAAAGTATTAATGCATTAACGTTAAGTGTAGACTTTGGTCTATTGTGGTTACTAACTGGCTCACAAATGGACCGCTACTGTTCATTCATTATAAATGATGACGCTTTAGAAATCTACTTTGGAACAGGTGAGCTGCAGCAGGTGTGGCAGACAACCTGCCATTAGAACTGCTGAACACTAGAGGGAGCAATCACAGTAACGTAATTTCAAAAGCAGCTGCTGTGACGTCACAGGATGCGCGAGCGTGTTTGTGCAACCGACGGAGAAAACGAGATAAGCGCTGAGAAAGCTTGTCGTACCTGCGAATGTGTCTCATATTTATTCAAAGGAGGACAGGTGATCATAGTCTGCTGTGACTCCGTTGAAGAAACAAATGATGATAATAATAATAATCTTGCATTTTTTGTCTGCATACAGTGCCGCAAGCATCGCTGTTCATCTAGATAACAGTTTATTCTCAGGCAGACTCATGAGGGCTTCCTGAAGCTGCTGCAGATGTCAACAGTGATGCGTGCAGTGCAGCTGCATCAATTTTCACAAGTCACTACAGTCAAACCGGAAGTGGAGTATGTTGGCCTTTCAACTTAAGTAAAGAGGTAAATTTAGTGTCTGCTGATAGGCTTTTCTTCTTACAAATG